>NC_092422.1:157550492-157872680 GCF_036169615.1 Heliangelus exortis | reverse complement strand
TTTCTTCTGCCTGTATATTTTCCTTTTTGCACGCAGGGGGCTGCTGTGGGAGAAACATGAATGCAATCAGTAGCTGCACAAAGTATATTGGGGAATACTGCCAGGACAGCCAGTTTTTTCTTAGCTTGTTGCAGCTCTGTGAGCAGAATAGTAATCTGCATGTACACATGGAAAAAAAAGCAAAAAAACCCCAGAAAACAACATAACCTCAAGTGATAAAATAATGGGACTCAAAAAAGCTAGAAAATTCAGAGCTAATGCTGACAATCCTGCACTCCCTGTGCAGCTCAGAGAGCCAAACTGTTTTGGCTTAATGCAAAGGGATTTCAGCAGTGCTAGGAAGTTCAAGTACTCTTTCAACAGACACTTGCTGTTTAGAGAACCTCCACCCAAATGCTTGCCTACTGATTAGTTAAATTTGACAAGAAACTTTCATTCCTATTTCTGTACTGCTTTTTATCAGCTTAGTGTATATCCCAAGTGTTACTTTACTGTCGTGTTTTGCTAACTTCATTTCTTTTAGCCTGCCTCGTCTCCTTGTTCTTCTTCCAAGTGCTCAGTTTCCCAAATTCCTTTTCAATCCATCTTGCAGTGCTAGAGAAATGCTTTCGTTTCCACAGGATCTGTGTTTGGTGGTGGAGTATGTGCTGAAGGACCCTCTGAACAGATTCTCTGTTGTACAAGTTGCTGAAGCTTAGAATGCTTATTCTGCACCCAAGAGAGGAAAAAAAGGAAATGGGTGAGAGTTTCAAGCCTTTTGAAAAAGTTTAGTTTGAATATCACACTTACAGTTTGTCCTAATTCATCAGAGACTGTAAGTCCTGCTTTTGCTTAATTCTGATACTACTAATTCTCAGCCCAGGCCACAGTAAGGCTAACGAACCTTTTGACTAGAAGCTGAGCTCTACAGTAAAATCTTTAGCTTCTTATATTCAAAGTTATGAGGATAAATAGTAAAGTTTAAAGATTTGATTCCTGTTTAAGTGTGGCTGTTTGAATTGGAACCTCTCTGCTGTTGCATGCAAGCATCTGGATGGGCTTTGTCTGCATTTAGATGTCCATATTTTATACAGTCTGGATGTATGGCTGGGATTCCCCATCTAGGAAACAGCAAGAAATCAGTGTTACTGAAGTACAACAACTTGTATAAGGTTGATGTCTAAAACAAATTTTGCTCTGCAAGTGTTCGTATCTCTCCATTGCCCTTAGAAAATCCACCAGATCAGGCAAAAAAAAGTCATATTAAACCTCTACAACCTGGGAAGAAGAGCTCTGCTTTTGGTACCTGCAAAGCACAAACTGCACCGTTTTCCTGACACGTGTCCCTTACTGCACATTTCTTTGAATGTTATTTTGTGTGCCTGTTTGGTTTAGCCCTATTGGAGGACTGTCTTTGTCATTAGGGTGTCATAAGGTGTAAGATTTACTTGCCTTTTTTTCTAATGTGAAATAAAGCTAAGGTGGAAGACCATAAAGCAAATAAGGAGAATTCAGTATTTAATACCTTCATCCTAATGGATGGAATTTATTAATGAGATTTACATCTAAATGCCATTCTTTCTGCTGTGGAACAGGGCAACTTTTTCCTCTAAGGCAATAATGGGTAATGAGGCAAAAGGCATTCCTATTCAAAGGGCTTTGAAACTTCACAATGATATAATTATTCCAGTTGCCACATACCCAGCAGCATGCATTTCTGTGATTCGATCCAAAATCCAGTTCCCAGAATAGATGAACATTTGTGGATTAACAGATACATGCTGCAAAGGCTAGAGCTCTGCAAATAACTTGTTTGCCTCAGTGTGCTGACAGCAACCTATGAAAAGAATACTTTGGAGTAAAAAGAAGTCAAAGTAACATCAATGCCAAGATGGCGCTGTCTTCCAGGTTAAGAGGAGTTACTCAAAATGATATAAAACATTTGCAAGTAACTTCACTTTTTCATGAGTCAATCGACTTCCAACAAAACAGTAAACAAGATTAAAAGAAATTCTATTAGTAATTTGTTCTGACTAAAACAACTTCATAGTAATCACATCAGTCAGTGTGAGCTTTTGTTTCTTAAATGAAAGAATTAGTAAAAATAATCTGCTCTGTTCACATTGCAATTCAATTGCCTAAAACACGACTTGGAGAGATCTAAACACAGAAGAGGAAACCCAAATAACCAGAATGGTACTGTGCAAGGAAAACTTCTGAATTTTCATTTTAGGCCCAGGGAAATATTAAAAAAACATACAGTAGGCACCCCAAAATGCTCCTTTTCTACTTTCACCTCGGCATATCTTACTATCACCCTCCTTTTATTGCAACACATAAATAAGCTCATTGTGTAAAAGGTAGGGAATGAGCTGTGTTTACATCAAGCAGTAACCTGGGATATTAATTAGTCTAAGGATCACCAAGCATCAGCTGAGGAGCCTGTATTGGAATAAAGCACTTACTGAAGGTGACTTCTCATGGTCATTTCACAAGGACCTTTCCTGGAAAATGCTCACCACCACCCTGTCTTTGCTTCCCTCTTTCCTGCCCTCACAGTTTTCATCTTTCTGCAACAAGGTGATGGTTATGGAAAGCAGCCAGAGCCACCTCTGTTTTGATAGAGAAAGGTTTCTGTTCTCTAAGGTTGCTTCTGAGAAGTGAGGAGACACCCAGGCTCATGGCAAATGAGCCATTGCTGGGTGTTCCTGGGTTCTTGTACCAGGTGCTCTCTCATCACAGCCATCATTACTCTGTTGGGCTTTAATTGTATATGGAGGTTGATCTGCTGGAGATTGATGAGGCACTTACTCCTAACAAAGCAACAGTTCAGGGGATGTGCATTCCACCAATGCATATGGTAGTTAAATTAATGCCTTTCACAACTCTTTTTCTGGGGGGAGGATGCTTAGGGGAAGGTCAAAGGAAGAAGAAAAATGAGAAGAGAGATGCTGTGAGAAAGTTTTGAGGTTAGCTTTTCCTGATTATTACTGGAAGCAGATATGCCTTGGAAAGGGAAGAGCTGCTATGCTATCAAATAGCAATAAAATAATAGGCAGCAATGTAAGTGCATGTGCAGTTACTCAAAATTGATTGAAACTGACAGAGGGAAGTAACAAATGCTTGTTTCCCTTGAAAACTAGGTTTTATGTATTTCCATCATATGATATCTCTTCAATTTTAACATTGTTTCGTTTTGCAGAATCCAAAATGTGTTCTTATATTTCACGGATGGAGAAATACAGAGGTTTCTTTTCACATCTTTAGGAAAACAGTCATCGAATAACAATCAGAGGTAGATGTAGAGTTTTGATGAAATGAAAATACTGACCGTCACCTCAAAAATGTAAGGAACCTCTTTGCAAGATGATATGATCAATAATCTGTGCTTAATTGATGCATTCAATCAGGAGCAACAAAATATTTGTTACTTTACACGTGGTTTGGGGAGAGAAAAAAAGAAATACCTCTAGGCAAAAAGTTTTCAGAGCAAAATCAGATTTTCCATTTTTAATAAAGTTGCAGTTTCAGGGGAGAGGAGTTAAATTCCACAAAGAAAACTGAAAGCTAACTTACTGTGAAAAGTAGCTTCAGTTTGGTTTTTTTTTTTTGTTGGTTGTTTGGTTGTTTTTTGTTTTTTTGTTTTTTGTTTTTTTTGTAATAATTTCTAGCTGTTTTGGTAGAAACAGCTATGTTCAAAATATGTGAGACATTACAAAAATAAAAATTCTGACAATGTGAAGAACATTGAAAGATGTTGATTTACAGAAGGCTATAAAAAATCCTCTTCCTTTGAAAAATTATGGCCAGCTGTATTTAGTATCCTTTAATTATGTATTTGATCTAGTTTGTCATTTATTCATCTTGCTTTCCCCAGCTGATTTCTGACTGAGCAGCTCTAAAGCTTACAGTGGTAACTGGGTCAGCTGTATTTTTGGTGTGACTTGAAAGAGAGAATAAGTTTTCCTCCCTGAGGAAAATTTTGAATGTATTTGGTTTCGGTTGTGAGAAGAAAAAGTCCAAAGTGAAGGAATCAAGCATGAAAACATATAAAATTTACATTTTGTGGGAGAGTTTATATAGGACAAGTTTAAATGATGTTTGCATCACCACGGCTATTACTTATTCCTCACATCAACACTCTTCTCCTTGGGTGCACAAGCAGTGTCCTACTGTTGGTGGCCCTCAGGAGCCCATTCCGATATAAAGGCAGCATTCAAAGAAAATTCAATCCCAAGAAAAATGATGTAACAAATTACTGTTCACTGCCTTGAGAAATTCACCCTCCTGTGGCCAAGATTTGTTAACTTTCACAACAGAGCTTTTTTTCCATCAGTGATGAGGAAGATCCTTCTCAGAAACATCTTTTTTTTTTTTTTTTTTTCACAAATGGTAAAAAGATAAAAAGACAAAAAGATGGGGCCAGCCAGGGCTCAAGCGAGGCAGAGACAGAACAGCAAAAGTCAAGGATGTCTTACCCTATGGTGTTGTTTTTATGGACCACTGATCTATTCTTGTATTTTAAACCTTGCACCTTGCCTGTTTGGGAATCAAATACATTTAAAATAAGGAAACAGGTATTGACACCTTAAAAAAATAACGTTATGAAAAGGTTCCCTCTTTCTCCTCTTCCGCTATATCCAGAGATTGCTTTGCTGGAGTGTGCACCTGAGGCCTGCCAAGTGGCAGGGCCCCAGGCATTATTCTAGGGAATATTTTTGTTGAAAGCATGAAGTTTTGTAACTTGAACTGTGAACTCAGGTAAACTCCTGCTCTCACTGAGATGGGCTGATTGAGTACAGCCTGGTTTAGGGCATGTCTGAGGAGCTTGTAACTCTCCAGAGCTGCAACACTTGCCCACAGGATGCTTCAGGGAGAGACTTCTCTGCCTCTGGCTTCAGCTAGATGCTGGTTCTGCCATGATCCCAGACTCATCCCTCCATGGAAGCATAACTTTTGTCTATTTTGGTTATCTTTATCTTCATCAGTTCAGGCTTATTAAGTTTTTTCTAGCCTGTGACTGTTCATTAAGCCTTAGCTGCCTGCTTTGAGAAGTAAGAATGATTTTTGTTTCTCATGTGGAAAGGACCACTTAATTGTGAGAAGCAGCTGTCTGCTCTTACTGGTATTTCACAGCTGGTTGTTTTGGCCCCTTCAAAGCAGAGACCTGGGCACAGCACTGTAAATCAGTTCACAACTCTTCTTGCTGTTTGGCCAAATTAAACCCCAAAATGTAACAAAACCCAAATCCATATAAACTCTGAGGTGGGGGAAGGGTAATTGTCCAAGTGGCATTGGTCCCAAGGTGCCTTTTTTAGAAGTTTCTCCTGCTGACATTTCTGCCCACTTACATAAGCTAGATGAGACTGCTGCAGAACAGATGAAGCATCTGTCTTGGATATTTATAAAAATGCCACTTTTGGAAAAGTGTGATAACTTGGGTTTTTTGTGTTTTGGGGTTTTTTGTTTTGTTTTGTTGTTTTTTTGGTTTTTTCTGTATGAGTAGAAAGGCTGCATGTGAATCACTGGCTGGACTGTCCCCAGACTGCAGGTGTTCTGGAGTGGACATGGGATGTTTTTGATCTCTGCTGCAGGGTGGTGGCATTGCTAAGGGATGGCTTTGCTAAAGGAGGGGCTCTGAAAGTCCTCCCTCCAGGGAAGGCTGCACTCTGGGGCCTTGCTTGGATTGTAGGACTGTACTTGTTGTCCTCGTGCCTGTCATGGCAGCATGGACATGATGCCAACTTCACAGGCACTTCCCCGCTTCCCTGTCCATGCATTGCTTCCAATACTGAGCAGAAGATACACTACCCCTAGTTAAAAACATACTAGGGCTGTGCTGGAGGGGATTTTACAGAACCAGGTGAAGCACAGTCATCTTTTGAACTGGGCAATGAAAAACATCTCCATTAAGTTCAATTTCTCCCTGTTACCTTCTTAGCAGGGCAGCACAGCATCCATATCATCTGCATGTGCAGCTCCTTCTCTGACATCCCTACTGACCTTACATACACTTGCATCTCCTGCACAGCCTTGCCTGGTTGTAGTAGGCACAACCCAGGCAGCTGCTGCTGGTGGCCTGGAGATTGAGATTTTACAGCAGAGACTGTAAAAAAAATTACCTCTGCAAACAGGTAATGATACTTTTACCACACTGCATTCATCACCTTATCAGTGAAGAGGGTTAGGAACTTGGATTTCTTCTAAAGTCTGAAGGGTCTGCCCCTTACAGCAGCCCTGGAACACTGGACATACCTTTGCAAAGAGGATGCTAATACTGATGGAAACAGAAAGTTGTACTTTTTGAAAACAGGTTTCCTATGGGTCAGATTACTCTTGTGGCTTTCATTAACAATGCCCAGAAATTGAGGAGACCACAGCTCTGCTGTCACTAAAGAGGAAGCAACACCAGTGCAGTATGATGCTTGAAGGTGCTGGGAAAAATAGACCACAACAGACTCTAGAGATCACTCATTTGACTTTATCTGTCCTGACAGATACTTTTGCTCACAGTGAATGCATCATTGCCTTCCTCTATGATGTGCTTGTGGTTTCTGCTTTGCTGTAGAAGCTGAGCTCTTGCTTGATAAGTCTAATCAGTGAGTTTTCAATATTTTCCAATTGCAGTTCTCTAAACAGTTTCCAGTGACAGTGCAGCATGTTGTGTAGTGGGTTTAAGTGAAAACTGAAAACAGGCTTGCTTCCCTGCACGACCTGTCACAGACCCTTCAGAAGCTTTGCTTACTCTGTGGGGATATTTCCACCACAGGCTGAAAACTGCAGGTCTGAATAATTGATATGCTAATTCCTTAGCACTCTGTGGTGGCACATATGGGGTAGATGCCTGTACAGCCCATGGATGGGGTGTTACCTTTGTGCTGTGGGGCAGCTCCCCACTGCTGCATGCAGAGGATAAAAGCATCCTCCAAGCATCCCTTCAGATTTTGCAGCTTCAGTGCTAGGTTGAGATGTGTATCTCACTTCCTTCCCAGAATCCAGCTGGAGAAGGGGGAGATGTGCCCATGCCTGTGCCTTCTCTGTTATCTGGCAGACACAGAACCAGTCCTCCACCAAAATCCATCCTGCAGTGGTGGATTTGGGATGGATGCCTACAAAATCCAGAGATGCCAAGTGAGCTTGGATTGGTGCCCACAGAGACATCCCTGCTGGGAACAAACAGCAGTGTGATAAAGCTGCCCCAGCAGGGAGAGGCTGGACACAGGATTCAGCAGGTAACCCCACAGCAGCTGCTGCTGGAGGCACGAGTCATCTCTGAGGCAGGGAATGGACTGCCCTACAGATGTGGGTAGGACAATGCTCAGGGTTCCTCACCCTACAGGTTCTTGGGGCTATTCTGCCTTATTCTGTGACACCTTTTCTTTTTTGTCTTATGCATCAGGGCATTTTCTGGCATGAATATAGAATCACAGAATCATAGAATGGTTCAAGTTGGGAGCAACCTTGAAGATCATCTTCTTTCCAACCTCCCTGCCACAGGCAGGGACACCTCCCACTAGATCAGGTTGTTCAAGGCCCCATCCAACCTGGCCTTGAACATTTCCAGGGAGGAGGCATCCACAACTTTCCTGGGCACCCTGTTCCAGTGTCTTACCACTCCCAGAGTGAAGAATTTCCTCCTAACATCTAACCTAAATCTCCCCTTTCCACATTCTCAAGGATCTCTATGTTCTTCTTGTGTTGGGGACTCTGGAGTATGACAGCGATGCTTTCATTGCTGTTCTTTCTCCAGGGGCATCAGTAGAAGTTTCTATAGCCTACTAATTTTTATTAAGGTAAGGAAGTGGGGGACACCTATTGCCCAAATACTGTACCATATGTATGGTACTTCTAGGAACTGGGCTTACATCCCACAAGCTTCAGAATGACAGATGCATGCATTTCAACTAACCTCATCTTTATGTGACCCCTAAAAGTCAACTTTCCAAAACCAGTAGCAGCAATGTACGCCTCTAGCTGTGCATGGCCTTCAGCTGGAGCTATAATTTATTAGCTCCCCTGAAAATAAAACCTGTCCAGACCTCACTGGTAAGCTTATTCCTGACTTTCAAGAGAAAAAATCAGGAGCACTGCACTCCCAGTGATGAGATGAAAGCGTCACCAGAAATGTGAAAGATCCAACGTAAAAAAGTCTCAGAGTAAGTTTTGATTTGTAGCATGGCCCTTTTTCCCCACACAGCTTGCTCAATGCCTATTCAGTGGCTTTCTGATACTCTCTCTGTGAAATCTGCATTGATAAAAAAATACCACCTGACTGGGGAAAAAAAATTACTGATTACCTGATCCAAACTTAATTGAAATGAATCCTAGTGAAAGAGCTGCAAAATGATGCTTTTGCAAAGACTTAATTGGATTTTGGATGGAGCTCTAAAGGGACCAGTTGTGTGGGACATGTTTTACCCACGGTGTTTTCTTTTTTCTTGTGTTTCTGACCTGCCAGAGCCCAGTAGTGGAATTTTGGGAGCAGCCTGGTTGCCATCTCCGCTGACAGGCATAGAATGTTTCTAAGTCCACCCACATAGAATATGCACTGGTGAATAGCTCTGGATGTTTGCATGCAGACATGCAAACAAATACACAAGCTGCATTAGAAAACATCACTGGGGTTATAGAGTCAAATAAAGACATAATAAAAGGCAAAATGAAGCTGGAATAATTCTTTGTCACTGCTTTATGCTCAAGGGCATTTTTCTGACTTCTTAATGATAGATACTTCAACCTTAGCGGTGTCCTTTTAATGCATTTATAAAATTGCCTAAGGTTTTTTAGTAGCAAATTAAACCAACACAAAAATCTTATTCTTGGCACCGTGTTGACATTCAATTTGATCATAAACAGGGATAAAACTTCTTGATCCACTTTCCCTGGCTGGTTTTCAAGGAGGGGTGAGTGCTCTTCAGGCCCATGCCATTCTAGAAGACAGTGTCATGATGTCTTGCTCTCATCTCTGGGTCACCAGTCTTAGTCCCTTAGCTATCTCCACCTAATTTTTTTTTCCAGTCTTTGTTAGTCTTATTTTCTGCATGCCTTCATCCAGTCACAGGCTTCTTCTGAGCCCCAGCTCCCACCTCGTGGTTTCTCAGCCAGTATCCTTTTCCAATTATCCTTATCCAGTTTCCAGTCATGCTAGATAGGTCTGCTCCTGTGCCATTTCCAAACACCTTCCTTGAGATTTTTGCTAAAACATACAGTTTCGGGGAATGCTCTGCTTAATCTCCCCTGCATCAAGGTCAGTGAGGATAAAATAGTTAAAGAAATAAGCTGTGAAATCTAAGAAGAGTCTTCTGTGAATGTACATACTGATTTTTTAATGGTCTTGCAACTTGGCCAAATTTAGCCAAAATTTCATGTTTCCACAAAAGTCTTTTCCTTCATTGAGCGAACAATATCCCATGAATTTCAGGATACAAATTGTAAGGAAGGATGCATTTCTCAAGATCAGGAGCACTAAATTTGTGTGTTTACTTTTGCCATGGTAAGGTAAGGTAATTTTGCCTTTTCCCATCATTTTGTTTACAGGAAGAGTGAATTCTCTTGAGCTGAAATGAAATTAAACAAATGCAAACGTCCTGCAACCTGTCTCAGATGGATAACCTGAATGGTAAATGGTAAAATTCACCCAAAATGCTTCAAGTTTGGTAAAGTTATAAGCAGAGAAAACAGGTCTTGCAGCATCAGATGGCAGACATCAAATTAGGCAGTGCTATCAGCTCCACCTATAATGTTACCATATCATGGAGTCAGGAGAGGGTAAAAGGAGAAACTCAAAATGAAACTCAGTACAAAAGGAAGAATCTTTAATGGCTTAGAAAAATCATAAGAAAGTCTCTACTTTGGCAGTTTTGCTGGAGTCTGAGGAGATAATATGCTGAGTTCTTTCTTTTGCTGGTTATACAACAGAGCTGAGAGGGAAAATTGATTTTTCATGCAAAATATTGAGCTGCAGTTCACTGGTAATTTAATTTATTATTTTTATATTCCACACATAATTCGTTATGGCTCTCTCCTATCTCTACAACTTTGTTGGAAAAGGTAATATCAAACAGTTTGCTAGCAATATTAATTTACTATATTACAGGCATTTCTCTTATCATCATTACTATTGTTTCCAGGCCATAAAATGTAACTGATGTATGAGCATGCAAGTATTTGCTGGCTGGGAAAGTGCTGTGCACTGCTAGGACGCATCGGTCATGCAGGTGGGTGGTATAACCTCAGTATCTCTAGGCAAAGGTTTGTGTCACAGCTTGTATGGAAAACTGGGTTTAGGGCCTTTTTTTTTTTTAAGTTGCTCATCTGTTTCCATTTCCCTTTTTCCTCAGTTCTTAGCACTTCACTCTCGCCCCCTTCCTTCTTTTTTGCCCTTTATTTATTTTGGAATGTGAGGTTGCAAGAAACCAAAATTCTCAAGGTTTGTGTCTATTTGATGTTGGCTTTGAGAGGAGCTATATATTATACAAAAGTAGGTGAAACCTCCAAACCCTAAAGCTGAGGTACTCCTCTCAAGTTGCCATGTGTTTTGCAATGCATGGATGAAAATAGTGGCACAGGTGATGCAGAGCAGCCTTCAGCCACCTTTACTCCAAAAAAGATCTCCTCCATCTGATGCTGGAGCCCCTGAAGTGTGGTTGTCTTCTTGGTGCAAATGATCTGGTAGAGGTGAGTAGGGTTTGTGTCCTGGGAACCTCTGGTGATTTCCTGCTCTTGAGCAGAGATGGAGAGTGATGGACTGACCTGGTGTGGCTCATGTGGATCTCAGCTTGGTCCCCTGTTGTAGACAGAAGCTCTGAACTGAGAGGATAACCAGGGACCCCTATGGATAGTCTGGTTCTGTCTTCGTTTTTTTTAGAGATGCCATGAACCTTAAGCTCTGCCTCTGTTCAGGGAAGGTCTGTTGCTCACCCATCTCTGTTATAGAATTGGCTGGGTTGGAAGGGACCTCAGAGATCATCAAGTCCAACCCTTGATCCACTACCGCTGCAGTTACCAGACCATGGCACTGAGTGCCACATCCAGTCTCTTTTTAAATATCTCCAGGGTCGGAGAATCCACTACTTCCCTGGGCAGCCCCTTCCAATGTCTGATCACCCTCTCGGTAAAGAAATTCTTTCTAATGTCCAACCTAAACCTCCCCTGGCACAACTTGAGACCGTGCCCTCTTGTCTTGCTGAGAGTTGCCTGGGAAAAGAGACCAACCCCCACCTGGCTACACCCTCCTTTCAGGTAGTTGTAGAGAGTGATGAGGTCTCCCCTGAGCCTCCTCTTCTCCAGGCTGAACAGCCCCAGCTCCCTCAGCCTCTCCTCATAGGATCTGTGCTGGATCCCTTCACCAGCCCAGTTGCCCTCCTTTGGACCTGCTCCAGGACCTCAATCTCCTTCCTGACCTGAGGGGCCCAGAACTGGACACAGGACTCAAGCTGTGGCCTCACCAGTGCTGAGTACAGGGGCAGAATCACTCCTTGGACCTGCTGGCCATGCAGGAGGCCTCCCTGAGCCTGCATGAGGCAGGCTGCCCTGAGCACCAGGGGCAGGATGTCCTGGACACCATTGTCACCATGGTGTCCTGGTGGGTCAGTAGGGATGGTGATTCCTTTTCAGCTAGATTCAGCAGCTCTGTCTCTCAAACCCAAGCATGTCTTTGCATCCTTCAAGTCTCAGGACTCAGGGAGGTGTGCCGGTGTCATCTGAGGTAGAAACAAGGATTAAGTTTCACTGGGAAGAAAAAAGAAAAAAAACCCAAAAAACACACAAAAAAAAGATTAAAGCCACAATTTCACCTTTTAGAATAACAGAATCTCTTTCCCTCACAATCTGATATATGATTATCTTCCTTTTATAGTTTTTCTAAAAATACCTATCCAAATTGAACCTAGCTGTATGCTGAGCTATGCCAAGGTTAAATTTGCTGTAATTAGGTTTTTCTCAACTTCCTCCTTCTCCTTTGCTCAGCCTTAGTTTAATTAAGTGGTTCAAAGACACCCCCCTTTTTCAGTTTACGACTAGAGGTAGGTAGCCCACCAACTGGAAGTTATTGTCAAGTGCCAGTAGGTAGAAATGAGAAGCTCTTATTTCAGGAGCCAGTCATCCCTAATCAACAGTTTTATTCTCAGCCACCACGTATGTCCAAAGGCACCTTTGCCAATGAACCTTTGCTACCTAGCAGACGTCAGGCAAGAAGGAACAACGTGTCTCTTCCTTTCATAAAAGCTTTTTTTTTTCCTTTTCCTATGGCCTGGAAATGCTGGAGAGCTGCCAGTTGTGCTGCAGTCACTCTATTCAGTGTGAAGCTCACACTTTGGGAAAAGCTGCACTTGCGTAGAGAAAATCGCAACCAACAATTTAGTACAAAAAATGTCATTCCTTAGTCAAAGAGAACAAAACTGGGATGGCACAGAGAGGCCTTTTTTTTTTTTTTTTTTGTCCAAAATGAATTCATGTGCATCTGTTCAGAAGGTGTAATTCCTGTAATACACGCTGAGGAAGATCTGCAAGTGACTGACAGTGTGGGGTTGGACTTGAGGAGGTGACTCAGTGCACAAGGGGACAGTGAATACAGTTCACTCTTCAGAGAGAATACTCTTCAGAGAAATGATTGAATTTGGTATAATTAAGACAGCTAGGGGCAAAAGTTCCCCTGGTAAATGTCTCTTGTTTGAAATAGCATCCAAGGCTTCAAGCTCATCAGTGAAACTCTTCTCCCACTGCCCTGGTTTGTCCATATTGCATTGGGGCACAAACCAGGTCCAAGGGTCAGCAGCAGGGTTTGTGCCATTGTGTGGCTCCAGGTGAGTCCCACTGATCTGCCCAAGGATATGGGGCAAGCCCCAGCTCTGAAAAATAGTGATCTGCCTGTCTCCTCCTACCCTGCTGTGAGTAATGGCACCTCAGCCTCTTGGTGAAGAACCTCAGGGAAAGTGCAAGTGGCAGCAGGAGGTTTTCATGGGCATCTCCTTCCCCAGCTTAATTGTGGTGCCCAGCTGATGTTCTCATCTTGTCCCAGGCTCTCCACATCCCTTGGATGTGTCACTGTGACAGGTTCACACCTTGGGACAGAGGTGAGAGCTGCAAGACACCTGTATTCACCTGTATTCACCTGGGAATCCTGAAGAGCTCTGCTAACTATTTGTCTCTCATTGTTGGTTCCCAGAAATAGTAATTCCAGGGAACAAAATGTGTGTTTCTACAGTAAGAGGGTACTTCTTATGTCAAGTAAGATATTTACCATTTTTCTTGACAGTACAAATAACAGAATTTAGCAGAATGGCACGAAGGTTACAAAGTAAAGCATAAAAAGGTTGTGAAATGTCAGTATTAAGGTCACCCTTCCTGTGTATGAAGCTGACATAAACTTTAATAAGTTTTGGTGTTACGTTCTTCCTAAGGCCCTTTCAACAGTGGTCACTAGCAGTGGTGGACTCAGGTGTTTGTACTGCAGAGCACATTTTTTTGTAGGACTTCTGTATCATTTCCTATTGAGATAGCACATTGCTGTTAATCGGGTGGGAGATTTAGGAAGGGAAATGAAGGGGCTGACTGTTGCCATGAGGAGTTAGATTTCCTCTCTCTTCTTTAGGAGTAACATGAAGCATGTTGGTGCAAAGCCCAGTGCCAGTCTGTGCACACCCAAGTGAGATTTAGATGAGCTTGTGCAGGTGCCAGAGGTAATACAGCAGTGATGTAGGTCTTAATCAAGTCCTTCCAACTAGCAGACAGGATTTTTCAGAGCTACCCCAGGTGTCTTCATTGCCCTGAATTATGCTTCGTGGATGTGTCACAGATGCATGGACATCTGCGAGTGATGTTAGAGCACATCTATGTGGCTTTTACAAGCAGATATTGAGGAGTTTTGCTGACTGAGTGCATCTGGCCTGGTGCCATGCAGCCAAGCAAATTTACCCTGAGCCCACCAGTGTCAGCAGCATCCTTCAGATACCCACCTGCAGCATATCTCATTCTCTTGTACAACCCCCCTGCCTCTGGTTAATATCTCCTCTTTCAACCCATAGCTAGAACCCTGTGGGACTGCAGCACCTGAGCTGCAGAGAATGAGAGGATTTTAGCAGGGCTTCACTTCTTCCTACCTCAGCTGCTATCTGCAGGTAGCCTGTTAGCAGAGCTCTGGTCAGGTTTTGAGGCCCAGGAGCAGAGAAAGCTCTGGTAGTTAGGTGTCCCTGCTTGGACAGGACTCATTTTTTCTAAGCAAACATCTCCAGCTAGGGCTGCCCTTAATCTGCAGGAAATCCACACCATCATTTTCCAAAGGCTTTGCTACAAGGGAATTTTGGACACATACATATCAGTGACCATTGATACAAGTCGGATCTTGTATATATTTGTATATTTTTTTCCATTATCACACGTGTTACTATCCCTTCCTTCTTCTGTTAAACTTGTTCTAGTTTTAACTCTCAACCTTTTATGTCTCTCTTCCTTATTCCCCTTTTTATCTTCCCATGGGAGGCTGGAGGAGAGTAATAAAAAGCAGTTCTGCTCTTTGGCTTTTGGTTCACCCGTCCCACTAAACCTGGACACTTTAGAAGTTAGCATTTCAGTGTGTCTCATCAAGGTCTCCATTATGAGGAAGGTGATCATAATTAGCATGCCCAAATTTCTCTGAAGTCAAGATCTATTGACTGAGATAAAGAGGAGGTCAATGCATTTGATTCCAGGAAAAAAAAAAAATCCAATATATGGATGACCATTATAAAGCACTTTAGGTGTTATATCTTCTCTGAGATTCCATTTAGGGAGATGAGGGAGGAAAAAATCAGAAAAGCAACACATTTAACCAACATCTGAATAACTGCAGTGACCTTACTTCTCACTTACTTCTCGTGCACCAGTCTGGCAAAGCTCACAGTCTGCTCAATTAAAGCTGCTGATCATGTTGATTGGAGGAGGAGGCAATGGGATTTTTTCAATGTATATATCAAAGGGGAATTCCAGTAATGAATCCCCTAATGACAGGTATCTACTGATGATCTATTGGATCAGGCTTTTGATTGGGTAGAGGTGAAATAACTTCATGTGGGGGGGGAAAAAGCTGGAAGCTCAGTTCACCTTGATGAGATGAGCTACTCAGTCCAACAAACATGAGGACAGGGTCCTCCTGCTTGCCACTGCAGGTTGGCTATGGCCAGCAAGAGGATTCAGAATTTCTTTTGGGACATTTAGTAGATTGTAGACCGAAAAAGTACAGAGGGCCTCACTCGTGAAGGCACACACAGGTTGAAACACTCAAGCACAGTCTTTGGTACTCGGAAGGTCCAGCCAGTGTCTCAGCCTGTGTGCACACACACCAAACCTTCTCATGGGGCTGTTCACTCCCCCAGCAACTTTCCCTGAGCTTTCAGAAACTCACTGGTGATCAACAAACAGAAGGAATATGGATGCTCCGCTGCCACTTTCTCTTTTTTGTGCTCAAGATATTGGTCGGTGTGAAATTACCAGCCAGGCTCACTATTTGCACCAAGACCTGTCAGGGAAATAATTTGTTGTAGTTTCTGCATTCCCCTTTTTTGTTGTAGGTGAAGCTTACAAGCTGCCAGGGTAAATCAGCACTGCTGGGAGCTAAAAGGAGACCCTGCTTTCAAACTCAGAGAGCCATCGTTTTCAGTAATCTGAAATCCCTTTCCTCCTTAAGTAAGAGCATTATCTTCTTAAAACTGTAGCTATCAATCTGGAGGGATAAGTGAGCACGGTGAAGTGGGAATGCAGTTCCCAACACCTCCATGATGCAAGGAAATATTATTTCTGTTTTACAAATGGGAAACTTGAAGCACTGAACTAACTGGCTGAAGGCTGGAGAGGAATTTGAAAATAGTGTTTGGTCGAGAAATCAGCAATCCCAATCTAGTGTTCCTGATATTAGATCACGTAGATCTCCCTCTTTTAGACAAACAACTAATTAAAACAATTTCTTTTTTAATAGCTGTCATTAAGGCTGTGGATGCCAGAGCATACTCAAGTGGATGCTGAAGGGGGAGCAGTGCCAGTCGGAGACCTGCGGTGGTGCAAGCCTGGTAGGAGAGGCAGGTGAGGAACCTCTGTGTGAGTCTTTCAACAAACACCTTTTCTGGCTGCTATCATGGGAGGGTAATTAAATAGAAAGCAGAAAATCAGACAGGACAAGATCCCGTGACGAAGCAAAGGACAGGACAAATAGCATTTGACAAATATAATGTTAAGGGAATGTTACAGTGCTGAGCCCCCTCTATCTTTCAGGGAATTATATTCACAGAAAATAATTTCACATATTCTCTGGAATTCGTTATGCTTTGAATGCTTCTTTGTCTTGTTACTTCACCAACCCTAATGCAAACCATCAGTTTATTTTGTATATAACCTGTTCTGGTCAGATTGTTTCAGAGTGCAGATATTCTGAATGCATTTACCTGGAATTTTGTTCACAAGCCTTTATTAATGTTATTGCTTTTTTATTTTTTATATTTAAGAGAAAATGAGTGAAATCTTTATAATCTTCCATATGCCTTGTCTTGCTCAAGATAATTACAGCTATCTGGGGGTTGAACCTTCTCTTTCCCCAGCTCTACATAATGGAGTCCTGCTGTACAAAGGATGGTGGTCCTCAGGAAGAACCTGTGCTTTTTTTCACCCCTTTTATTGTCTGACTGTATTGCCTTAAAGCTCATGCAAGCTCATTCTCAGGATTGTAGCATGCAGCAGTTCACATGCTGGTTAGTCATGGTTAGAGGGAATCTCATTTTTGACTATTCTGAGAAAAAAGATGTCATTAAATGCTGGAGAATAGCAACGTTTGCTATTGAAGTATCTGAATCATATTTCAGAATTGAGCTTGAGTCATCACAGACAGTTCCTTGTAGGTGTGGCTGACAGGAGAAGGACTATTCATACATCCTGCATGAACAGGCCCTGGGATGTGTTTAAGATGGACAAATGTAGTCCTATGAAATTTAGCAAGAAAAAATACTATATTCTGCACATTTGATGTTGTAATCCTGGATGCATATATAGGCTGGGGGAAAAGAGGATGGCATGCAGTCCTGCAGAAATGGATCTAGGGGCTTTGGTTGATGGTAACCTTCATAGGGGTCCACAAGATGCCCCAGTGGCAGAGAGGGCTGAGCATACCCCGGGGTGCATTAAGCACAGCATAGCTAAACAGTTGAAAGAAGTTATTGTCCCAGCACTGGTGTGGCCTCACCTTGAATACTGTGTACTGTTTTAGGTTCTACAATATAAGAAGAATATAAAAATATTCAAATGCATCCAAATGAGGGGGGAAAAAAATGATGAAAGGACTGGAGAGCATGACTTGTGAGGAGCAGCTGAGGTTACTAAGTTTGCTCAGCATGAGGAGTCTGAGGGGTAACCTCGTAGATGGAGGTGCTGATCTCCCTGGTGCCTGGTGATAGGACATGAGGGACTTTCTGGAGAAAGTTCAGATTGGATATTAGAAAAAATCTCTTCACTGAGAGAGTGGTAAAGTACTGAACAAGCTTCCAGGGAAGCGATCATGGTCCCAAGCCTGCTGGTGTCGAAACAGTATCTGAATAACATTCTTGGATATAAGTTTTAACTTTTAGATTGCCCTGTGTGTAGTCAGGAGTCTTTCTCAATGACTTTCATGGGATCAGGATACTCTGATGCTATGGAGCATCTTCTGTGTGTGTAATTTGCAGTACATCTTCACACCAGAGCTGATCACTTCTGCTTCTGCAGCAGTACCCCATAACTTACACCTTACCTTGCTGTTCTCATTCAAAGAGACCTCTGCCTTCCCCTGTGCTAGTGCACCTAACATCTTGAATGATTTCTGCTCAGTTAAGCACACCTCAGTTTGTCTTAGTTTTCTTGGACAAGGATACTTTTTTCTTCTGTGCTCTTCATTACATGGGAGATATTCATAATTTACCTCCTGTCCATACAAATGGTGTGCCCAGCCATATGTGGCTGACCTTTACCTGTCTGTGCCTTTACAGCAGAGTGAAATGTGAAGGCAGGAAATCTATCCATGAGTTGAGTTGTGTTCCCTCCCTCTTGCTGCCTTCGTGTGTTACCCCTCCCGTCCCTGCTGTGCTGCTGCTCTGCCACCACTTTTTGGGCTCTGTTGCTGAAATTCCACCCTTGGGAGATATGCAACATCATTCTTTATCCAGGAAGAGCTTTCATCTCAGGTTAAATGGTGATTCCTATTGTCTCCCTTACTATTTTTTGCCCGGTCTCCACCGTTTGTTTTTTTTCCTGTTGTTCTGTGCAGTGAAGCTACAAAGGGATGTGGGACTTGTTCCCTGTCAGTGGAGCAGCTGCAGTTTGTCTGTCTGTCTGTTGGTGGCTCATGTTTCACTGAGAGCTGTGGGAGCAGCAGTGTTTCTGAGGAGCTAAATGTTAAGGGGAAAGCTGCTGCCCTCACTGCTTTTCCAGCTTTAGGGGCTGCACAGAGTTAAAAGGATTATGGCTGTGAGCTTCCTGCCTCTTCAGGTGCACAAAAAGGGGGTGTGAATCATAGAATGGTTTGGGTGGAAGGGACCTTAAAGATCACATAGTTCTAACCCTCTTGCATGGGCAGGGACACCTCCCACTAGATCAGGTTGCTCAAAGCCCATCCAGCCTGGCACTGAACTCTTCCAGAGAGGTGGAACAAGAAGTAAATCCAAAAAGCCCCTACTTCTGAGAGTGGTTCTGTACCCATCCTGCTTTTTGCATCTTGTCTGTGAGGTCCAATGATCTTAAAAGTTCTTACTAAAATGTCTTCCTTATCTGAGGACAGATGGGTTGGAAAAGGTACCTTTCTTTCTATCTGTACTAGGAGCTCCTTTTTGGGCATCTGGGAATTTGAAGGGACGAGAAGGGCAGTTTGCACAACCCAGAGAAACTTCAGCACTGAATAAAGCAGGCAGTGGGCATGCACAAGCAGTTGGCTATAAAGGTCTCAGCCAAAAGCTTATGCCAGCCATGCAAAGCACTCAAAGGGAAAAATGCTACTGCCAAAAAACACACCTACTACTTGAGGGTTTGAAGCAAAAAATAGTCTCTGTTGTACTAAAGATACTTAGCTTCCCTTTGTGAATTCACCTGTGTTGGCGTTGGCAGATGATCACCCTCCAAGTCCTGCTGGGTTTTGGCAATACTTCCCAGTACCAGTCCCCAGCAACCCTGCTTGGTGGGGACAATTGCTGTGCAACAGACAACAGATATAAAATGCCTTGGTAGATCTCAACAATAAAAATCTAATTGTGTTATTCAATCATGCAATAACTTGTTTTCATCTCTACAAATAATGCAGCACAAATGACTCAATTTGTAACTCCGAGGAAGTATTTCATAATTTTGCCTAACTTTTTTTTTAAGAGATCAACTAACTGTTAATTTTCTCCTTACTCTATTTCTGCTATTTTTTAGTGATATCACTTACATCAGAATGCTTCAGTGCCCATGTAATTTCCCTACTTGTATTTTTGAAAGAAGAATGACTAATATTTTTCAAATTATATACTATGGCAATTAAAAGGAAAAGGGACCTGTATATGATTTGGATGAAGAAAAACAAATCTTTTTTTAGACTAACACTCCCCCCTTCTAAAATAAAGTTGCATTTCTTCAAGTTCCTACCCATCTCATTGACACCTCAAGCTATAAATTACCTGCAGAACACAACCCCATTAATTTCATACATCAAGGCACATCAGGGCACAGCTCTACTCAGAAAGCAGAGTACAGCCCTACCCACACACTGGCCATGCAGCAGTAGTCATCTGCAGGCATGCACAATAAAAGCAGTTGAAGAGAAGTGAACTGTTACTCTTTGTCACTATTAATCTCAAGTTTGGTGATCACCAGGAACAGTCACCTTCACAGAACATACAGAAGCAAAAGTATATGCAGGTTTTCCTGGCTGCCACCTCCTACTGCTTAGATGGGATTCCTCAAGATGCACATGAAGCTGCATCTCTTGGAAGAAGGGGTTTACTAAGAATTTCAGCTGGGGCTACTGGGCTGGACAGATAGTTTTGTTGGGGTTTTTTGTTTGTTTGTTTTGTGGAAAATAGCTTGAAAATACAATTCCTAGAAGTCCAGAGTGCAAAACCCAACAGTGAAATTTTGGCATTATTTTTTTTATTTCACTATGTAGAGGGTTGAGAACAGATCGTAAGAACTAGTAAGTAACTACACTGTGCATACAAGAGCTGATGCTCACTTTAACCTTAGGGGTTCAGACAGTAATATTCTTTAGTTAAGACCCACATCACTGGGTTCTCATAGTCTGCTTCTTTTGTCTCACTGAATCTGAGCAAAAATATTGGCATAAAGATTTAAATCCTGATTGTGTTTCATCCATATTTCAACATCAGAACATCAGCTGAAGTCCTAGTTTCATCTACTTTGACTGCATATGTGCTCTCTGAAGAGAGATGCTTTCCTGAAGCCTATCAGGATCTTAATGTTAGTTAGAGTGGTCTTAAGTTGTGCACGAAGGCTTGCAGAGGCACGAGCAGAGTGGGTTTCATCTGTTCCAACAGATAATTTTAATCATAGCATCGGAGCGTGTATTTCCCTCCAGTACTTCTTAGTGCTTTGCATTGCCTTGTTTTCATTATCCCTCATGCTGCCTCACTCTCTCCCCGGGAAGCTACATACAAGGCTGATTTCTATTTTTCTTTGCCTTCCCTCTAGGAATGACCCTGCTCAGGTATTGGCATCTCTTGCAGCCACCAAAACAAACAGCAGCTCTTTGAAGCAGAAGCTGAGGGGAGCACATCTTGCATCATTTTAGAAATCCAGTGGGCTTGGCTGGCTTTGTGGCTTTAGGCATCTGTGTGTAAACAATTGCTCTAAGTTCAAAGGGTGATCCAGGTCTTTTAGTTATCTCTTTCTCTTTTCTTTCCCCTTCTTCCTTGTTTTCATTTCTGCTTTTCTTTGTGTTTTGTTTTTTTTGTTTTTTTTTTTTTCCAGATCATACAGGCAGCAATTCTTCATTTAAATGATCTTGATCATGATGTGAGTAGGAAGGCGCCTTCCACAGTTAGCATTGTGAGGGAGAAACCTGATAATTCATTTATTCCATGATAATAGCAGGGGTAGCTTTAAGGTTTTTTACCATCTGTGCTCCTATGGGAAGGAGGAGCAAAGCCAATACAAATTTAACCTTCAGATTTATGCTTCTGTGCTTCTCCATTGTGCCTCTGAAGTTCTTCGGAAAAAAACCTTAACCATTTCACTACTTTAGGAGAAGAAAAATTACAGCTTCCAGACTACACTTTTATATCTCCAGGATTTCATTTAATTTTAAGACTTTAATAACTATTCAAGTCAAGATATATATTTAGTGCATGTTAAGTCTGATCTCATCTGTTTTTCCATGTTACCAAAATATCCCAAACTAACATTAACTGCTGTATCTATCTTCAAACCTTTATCTGCTAGCAAGTAATATTACAGTATTGTAAAATACACAAATGCAAGATACCATTTAGGCCTACTGCTTTTAAAAGGACCAAACTCTTAAATAAGTGGAAATGGGGACCTGAGACAAAAGGAAACTGTTAGCACAGTTTAGGATAAAAAGTTGTATTGATTTGTAGGTTCCTGTGGATTTATGGACAGATGACCTGGGATGTCTGAAAGTAGGCAGATGACCTATGAGCCAAATGTCAGCTTATTGGGCAGAGATCAAAATCTAACTTCATCCAGAAAGGGTCAGTGAGCCTTCAGCTGGGAAGGTCTGAATTTACTTAGCATATTGTAATGCTTAAAGATTCAAGGTTAACATTAAAAAATGGCTGCAAAGTCATTGCTTTAAAGACAGGCTTTAGAGAACAGAGCCAGTTGCTATTGTGAGGGCCAGGGATAGGGTCACATGAAAAACTATGCTCTTCTTTGTTTTTCTTTTATCTAGGTCCCTATCAGATCAGGGAAACTTGTACTTTACTGGATCTGAGTACTTGCTATTTGCAGTGCAGAATGTTTAATCATTGTTACTTTCTGGTGTGGTTGCCCAAAAAAGTGGGGTCTCAGGAGCAAAATGCTCTTCTCCCTCTGAATTGGCTAAAAATAAAAATCCCACCCACCACTTCCCTGCAGAAGATTGAGTTTAGAGATCAGTTTAACATTATACAAGGTACTTGGTGGGACACGTTTTGCAGGGGGTGCTGTGGAAAGAGGTATTTTTTCTATTGAAATACTGATGAAAGTCATGAGATTCTCTGACCATGTTACATGGTGGGACATGGAGTCTGTCCCATGGAGAAAAACAACAATATAGGAACACACAAACTGTTTTTCCCATGATGGTCCCTTGCAGCCTTTCCAAAACTTAGCTGAGTCCTACTGTAAATAATCAAAGGATGGCTATATTTGGATTAAGTGTGCCTTGAGAACAAAGGCATTTAAACCAGGTCTGTGTGAGGCAGCTTGGCTCTGCAAGGATTATGGCTGTGTCTGAGCGTTGTTCAGGCTTTGGCCTGTAACAAGTTGAAGCTTTCCATGATAAAGTTTGAGGAAACACTTATTTTCATTCTCACCAACCTTTTCTGTTAGGAAAACCCTTGCTGTTTCTGACTGTCTCTGTCCCTTCAGCAGCAGCTACCTATTTGGGGATGAGAGGGGCTAAGCAAGACTGCTTACCCCACGCTGCCCCACGTGCACAGTCCAGCTGAGGAACAAACAGGGTAACCAGGCTCCTGCCTCCTGGGCACCAGAAGGCATCTGGTTTGTCAGGAGCCATAACAGAGCACCTTCTCCATAAACCATGGTAAAATGAATAAAAAACTTTCATTGGAGTAGGCTGTTGTTAGGGCAGTGCATTCTGATAAACACTTGTGCTAAGAGGAATCTCAAGGAGTCACGTAGGAGCTGTGGCACCCATGCCTTTCCTCATCAAAGTCAACAGGAAATTCTCTAGTGAGAAGGGCCTCTCAAAAAAAAAATTTGTACCTTGCAATGTTCTTGATAGTCGTTTCTGCTTAGGATAAAAATGTTGAGTTTATAAATTGTGAGTTCTCTATCTAGGCAAATTACCCCTATGTGGGTGAGTAATTGAGACAATGTCTCATGAAAATCCATGAAGTAAAGCTTATCACTTCCCACTGGTAAAAGAGAAGACAAACTTAGCATTGAAATTGATGGAAAATCAGAGGGACTGCAAGCCTGGTTTTATGGTGATGTTCCTGTAAGCTGGCTAATTATTGTTCTTGAATTAAGATCTCATAATCAGCTTCATTCCTGATAACTTTGGCTTTGTTGTGTGGTCCATAGGAATTTGCAGAAAAGAAGCTAAGCCAAGTAGTAATGCATGTAGAAAATTGTAAGATGTTATGTCTGGGAGGAAGAATTTTCTGGCTGATTTCTACCTGTATACTCTGAAGGAAAAGATTTTATTAGCGTATGTTCCTGGCTAAAAAAAGAGGAACTTGGTAGTCTTTTTTCTGGATATAGATATGATCATAACCATGCTCTTGAGTCTTCCTGTTTCAGGGTTAAATGAAAGCAGTTGTGTGGGCTTCTGTAATATAAATAACCTGATAGAAACAGGAGAATAACCAAAAAAAAGCACAAATGTCACATGCTCACAGAAAGGTTTCTTTCGCTTGTGAGTTAAAGTGTAAGCCTTTTGATAAGGAAGGGTTAAGATTGCATCAGAAATTTTGAGCTTGAGCATGTGCTTAGAAGAACACCAGGAAATGATCACTTAAGTACTCCTTTTCATGAAAACCCACCTGGTACCTAACAGTCCTCAGAAACAAATGTCTGGGATACAAGAGGAAAAACAACCACTACCTTATAAAATATTCAGTCAGGGCATAGGAATAAAACTCTTCACGGAAGAGCTGAACCCTACCACACAACATGGGGGGACTTTGCCTGTAGGCCTTTTGCCAGGCTGTAGGCTGTGCTCTCTGTGTCACACTCCCCATCCTCTGTCCCCTGGGACTTGGCAACACACATTTAAGAAGGTTGGTAGACTCAAGAAATATTAAGAAGCTCTGAACAATCAGAGAAACAGAAAGTAAGAATATCAAGGAAAAGACTGGTTTTATTTTATTTCATTTTAACTTATTTCAGGGCTAAAATTATTGCAATCTGATGCATAACACCAGCTGAAATTTGTCAAGGCTGAACTGTACTTTATTCTGCTATGTGACAAACAGTTGTCTGTATATCCAAGAGGTGGTGTTAAGTCCTTCTAGCAGGTCAGGGTTACCTTTGTCTACGTCATTCTTAAAACAAACCCCAGTCTTCAGCATCTGGAAAGCTGCCTCTGCTACTCCATCTAAACCTTTAGAAAACAGAAAGGTAAGCTGTGAGGAGCTCATCTTTCAGAAACCTCTGAGAGACAAGGAGTTCATCCTTTAGTCATGCAAACTCCCACACACTTGAATAACTTAAAGGGCAGCACCAGCCCCCTTCGTATGTGTGTATATAGATATATATAGGTGTTTACCAGGTCAGGCCCCACAAGTCACATGGTCCTCTTAAGTTCAGCAGCTCCACCTGTACTGACAGTAGGTAGTTTGCTGAAACAAGACTTCCAGGAATATTAACACCAGATCTCTGAGCTCATCACTGCAGATATTTATTTCATCAGGAGCAAGCAGGGCAACCCATCCCATTCCTGGTCAAATTAACCAAAAATGCGCAATTTGGAGTTTTTGCAGTCTTTTTCCTTTTATGCTAGGTTTGGGTCAGTTACAAAGATAGAATCATAGAATCATAGAATCATAGGGGTTGGAAGGGACCTCGAAAGATCATCTAGTCCAACCCCCCCTGCCAGAGCAGGGCCCCCTAGAGTACATCGCCTAGGAACGTGTCCAGGCGGGTTTTGAATGTCTCCAGTGAAGGAGACTCCACAACCCCCCTGGGCAGCCTGTTCCAGGGCTCCGTCACCCTTACAGTAAAAAAATTTTTTCTGATATTCAACTTGAACCTCCTATGCTCCAATTTACACCCATTACCCCTTGTCCTATCACTGGTCACCACTGAGAAAAGCCTAACTCCATCTCCCTGACACTCACCCCTTACATATTTGAAAACATTGATGAGGTCACCTCTCAGTCTCCTTTTCTCCAAACTAAAGAGACCCAGCTCCCTCAGCCTTTCCTCATAAGGGAGATGTTCCACTCCCTTAATCATCTTAGTAGCTCTGCGCTGGACTCTTTCAAGCACTTCCCTGTCCTGCAATCCTAACCCGTGGGTGCTGCAAAGCAGTGGGATGAGCTGATGGGAGACGAGCACTGCTGTGTCCCACAGCTGGGCCAGGTTTGATTACTGCTAGAGGACCAAAAGCCAGACTCGTAGTAAATACTGAACTGCAGCCCTGCACCCACTGACTGTCATGCTAGTGATAGAAGCATGGCATTAATCTTTGTATTGAATGGTTTTTGTGTTACAGTCACGTATTTACCTTGGAGAGCTGTGGAAAATAACACAAAGGAAAGCAGCAAACTTCAAACCTTGAGTAGGCAGTAGCCTCTCTGGTAAAGCTCTGACACAGGTATATTTTGTCATCTTTTTGCCTGTTACTGTTTGGTGATCATCCAGAAGTCATGTTTTACATGTGAAGGTTTTTATATCTCTCAGCCAATTACTCCTTAAATTGCATACCCTTACTAACACACTTTTTCATTAAAGAAACAAAGAATGTTTTCTTCCAAATACATACTTCCTGATGTTGCCTAGATACAAATTTCTGCTCCAACTCTCTAACCCTCCATCATCTGCCACAAGGTGCTGGATTTTGCTGGGCTCAAATCCTCTAGCTGAGAAAAGCCTCTTGGTTTGTAATCAGGCATGTTTGTGGCTTGCTTCTCCATTGTTATTCACAAGGTTAGCCACAGATTCGGTTTGACAAGCCATAACTAATTTATTTGAGGTAAATTATATGAAAGCAGTTATCATATTAACTGTGCTTACAGCTCCTCCTCTCATATTGTGCTTTTTGTTTCTGGTCTCTAGCTATAATAGGTATTTTTTTTAGATTTTTATTTTACCCAGATGCTGAGGATTAAATCATGGCTTTTTAGTTTCTAGTGTAATTGAATTTTATACTGTCTGGGCAGCCTTTATTTAAGAATCTCAAAGTGCTTTGAAAATGTTCCTTAATGAAGCTTCACAAAACTTGAGTGAGGGAGGTAAATATTTTTATTAGCCTGGTTTTATAGGTGGGTGAACAGAGAGACAGGGAGCTGTAGGTCACTGCCAGTGCTTTCCAGGAAATCACTGGTCGAGAATTCGAGAGCAGACTTGATAAAAAAAAAGATTAAATTTTGCATGGAAAACTAGCAATTTTTGACAAAAAATATAAAGTTGACAAATGCTACAATAACCATTCTTTTCAGTTGTCAGTCACAACTTTAATTTTCTGACAAAAGGAAATAAATGTTCAAAAAGAGCAAAGATATTCCATTGCTTATGCTGACAGCAAGCAGAACAATCACACACCTACATAAATAAAGCTTTCTTCAAAGAACTCCAGTCATCCAAGTTCAGATGATCAGGTACCCTTACACACCGCTCTTTTATTGGCCTTTTTTTTAAGATTAATAGGAATTTCTCACCCAACTTAGCAAAGTACCTAATTGTTTTTAAGATCCGTGAGTCACATTCCTTGGTGATTCAGTAGATTTCACTCATGTAGCTTGCTTAGGTGGTTCTGAAAATGCCCCTGTGAATTCTGGAAGGTGAATCACTACATTTTTTATTCAGGTCAGACATAGTGTGATCTCTGTTCTGGTTCCACTCTAATGCAGTGTCAAGAAGTTCAGACTAATGGTTCAGATTTACTTTGAGATTAAAAAAAATTCTGAGCCAGTCTTCATTTTCTCTGTGTTCGTGTTTGGTTTGATGCACTGGTTTTAACTGTTTGCAATTTGTTTGTGTTATTTCTCTTCTCTTCTCTTTTCTCTTCTCTTCTCTTCTCTTCTCTTCTCTTCTCTTCTCTTCTCTTCTCTTCTCTTCTCTTCTCTTCTCTTCTCTTCTCTTCTCTTCTCTTCTCTTCTCTTCTCTTCTCTTCTCTTCTCTTCTCTTCTCTTCTCTCTCTCTTCTCTTCTCTTCTCTTCTCTTCTCTTCTCTTCTCTTCTCTTCTCTTCTCTTCTCTTCTCTTCTCTTCTCTTCTCTTCTCTTCTCTTCTCTTCTCTTCTCTTCTCTCCTCTCCTCTCCTCTCCTCTCCTCTCCTCTCCTCTCCTCTCCTCTCCTCTCCTCTCCTCTCCTCTCCTCTCCTCTCCTCTCCTCTCCTCTCCTCTCCTCTCCTCTCCTCTCCTCTCCTCTCCTCTCCTCTCCTCTCCTCTCCTCTCCTCTCCTCTCCTCTCCCCTCCCCTCCCCTCTCCTCTCCTCTCCTCTCCTCTCCTCTCCTCTCCTCTCCTCTCCTCTCCTCTCCTCTCCTCTCCTCTCCTCTCCTCTCCTCTCCCCTCCTCTCCCCTCCTCTC
Source organism: Heliangelus exortis (assembly GCF_036169615.1). Lineage (NCBI taxonomy): Eukaryota > Metazoa > Chordata > Aves > Apodiformes > Trochilidae > Heliangelus > Heliangelus exortis. The sequence continues at coordinate 157,845,282 of NC_092422.1, read as the reverse complement.
CCCTTCTCTCCCCTTCTCTCCCCTTCTCTCCCCTTCTCTCCCCTTCTCTCCCCTTCTCTCCCCTTCTCTCCCCTTCTCTCCCCTTCTCTCCCCTTCTCTCCCCTTCTCTCCTCTCCCCTTCTCTCTCCTTCTCTCCCCTTCTCTCCCCTTCTCTCCCCTTCTCTCCCCTTCTCTCCCCTTCTCTCCCCTTCTCTCCCCTTCTCTCCCCTTCTCTCCCCTTCTCTCCCCTTCTCTCCCCTTCTCTCCCCTTCTCTCCCCTTCCCCTTCATTTTCCAGACAAGGAAGGTGTCAGAAAAGGCTCAAAAGGAGAAAATTTTCTTCTTTTTTAGATTTTTTTTTCTTTCTTCATGTTTTTCACACAGTATCTGCTTAGTAGGCCACCTGGCATAGACTTATGGCCACCTGGTGCTCCAGCAGATGCTGAGCACTCAAGGAGTGAGCCATTGCTCTACCACCAGCAACACTCACAAATACATCTAGTGCAGCAGCAGCAGCTTCTGAGTTTGGATTTCACCCTTGATGGTGACCATATGGGAGGCTTCCATACTGAAAACTTGTGCCTGACCTTCACTCCACTGCCAGCCAAATGCTGAGAAGTGGGTCAGTGAGAGTTGGGGGTCTTTAAGGGCCAAGAAAAACCTTCAATCCTTTTGGCTGATGCTAGTGACACACCCTCACACAAGCTCCTTTTGCTTCAAGTCAGATAGATCAACCTAACTATGCACCCCAGCCAAGAGTTTATATCATGCTTTTTATCATCTACACTGCAAGCTCTGGAAGTGGAAATTACCCCGAGCAGCTGACCTCCTCCCATGCTCTGTGAGAAAATTTTCTAAAGAATGAAACTATGCCTGCTGTGGCCTGGGAAGAAGCTGGAATTTATTAATTACCCTTTAAGAGCATATGAAAAATTAATAATTGCACTACCAACACTGTTAATATATGTACTGTTGTAGAGTCTGGTTTGTAAAGCACTGATAAAATATTTACTTGGTGCTGTGGTGACCACTTAAAATGGAAGCCTTATTGCTGTCTTGCAGCTCTGCTTAAAAATTACAAAATGATTAATCACACTCTACTGGAGCCAAACTTCAGCGAGGATTTACGCACTCCAGGCTTCAGGTGCTGATGGCCTTTCCACGTTGAATTAGATCATTGGAGATTAGATCCTCCATTAATCCTCAAGGCTTAGGGTGATTAGCTGATAATCTAGATTTAGCCCTCGAAGGCTAAGAACCACCCCAGGAGGCTGCTTTTCCCTGCAGTGCACATATATGTCTCAAGGAAGGGGTGGCATGGGGGCTCTGCTGTGCCCCCAGATAAGGAGCAGGAACGTGCCACACTCCATCCACCCCAGATCCAGTTCCCAGAGGTCTGGCAGCCAGAGCCCTGTGGCTCTTGCTTCACGTGGCTCACTTGCCTTTCCGTGGAGCTAAATTCCCTCCCACAGAGGCAAGCTGGCTTTTTCTTATTGCCATTCATTTTTGTATGTATGAGTTTAGTGATCATGAAAGGAGCTGGAAGGCCTGGAAATGGAAGGTCTCTGTTTTATTGGAAAGCTGCAGCTGCATGGATGGAGGGAGGTGGCTGTGTCCCTCACATGATGCCCCCACCAAAGACTTTCAGACTTCAGTGACTGGGTCTGAAGGAATAATGGGGGAAAGTCAGAGTGGCACAGGCATTGTGGTGTCTTGTTAATGTTTCCTTACTGGATTGTGGTGGGAATGGGGATGTCCTGGCAAAAAATATCCTATGTTTTTGGGAAGTGGCTGGTCACTGAAGAGAAAACTAAAAAATGGGAGCCAGCCTTAGGAGAGCAGGGGTCACAATGAAAATGTCTGATGTTCAGAAGAAAGTCTATTTGAAAGAATCCAGTGAGCAATCCCCAGGTTTCAACTCTTCTTGCTGTCAGCAAACACAGAAAGTGTTAGCACTCCTTCTCCCAAGTGCTCTTTATGGCTCCCCTAAATGAGCTTGATTTGAATATAATTTTCTTTAATTTACTCACTTCTGACAAGCCCTAATGATTTCTACTCTTTTAAAGCCTTTTTTGCTTGTTAGGTTTCCTTAACTTCGTTTCTTCTGTGAGCATCTCCTCCAAGGGACATCCTCTAGCCTCTAAAGATGATTGTGTACTTTCTAGGTGTCCAAAACTCAACAGAGTCTCTTGGTACAGGTGGGAGTGAAAAGAGAACTTATCAATAAAAATAGAATTAATGATTAACAGAAGTTAAACATAAAAAAAAAAAAAATGTAATGCAGAACAGTAGGGATGAATCAAAGCTGACCCCTGGTTGTTCTTTTTACAAACAATCCAGTTCTTCGAACACTTCATGTGGTTCTATGGAAGTCAACAATGATTTTGCCATTAATTTCCACAGTGGGACTAGTTGGCTGTTTCTGTGAGGAAAAACCTGTGGTTAGGAGCCATTTGAAAGGAGTAATTGAAATTACAGTGAAAATGTCAGCACTTTAAAGAAAGGAAAGGGAAAACTGAGGAGTTGGAATAGTAGCAATGTGTTTCAGTTGTAATCGCTCAATAAAACCACCAAGTTTTATAAAACTTTTTGTATGTGAGAAACTTGGCGTAAGTGAATATTCCCACAACTACTCACCACAAGAGAGGAGCTCACAAAATTGTGAACTTTGCCTACAAATAAGCTCTTTTAGGGTACCTGAGTCCTGCTCCCCCGTCCAGTGAAACACAAAACTTCTGCCATTGGGTTTTTCCTGGATTCAAGACTAGGGGAGGGGATGAACTGCAACACTGTTTCTCCTCCTGAATAACATTCTATAATATCTAAATATCTATAATATAATATAATATCTATAATATCTATAATTCTATAATATCATTCTATAATATCTATAATATGCTATATATCACAAACAGACCCATTGGGCTCAGTGGGAATTACTCATGATGGAGGATGCATTCTGCACAAGAGAGACGATTGCAATCAGGGCTGCAGAAATCAAAGCTTCAAATCTGCCTTGGAGCTGGCAACAAGTGGCAGAAAAATGGGCTTCCCAGGGAGTTTTATTGGAACTTTGGGGATGTTTCAGGGAAGAAGCTGCTGGACGCTTACAACAGTGCTCTGTGGAAAAGTGAGCTGACTGGATCTAGGAGGAAGGAAGAGCAAACCACATTAATTTACAAGAGAGGAGAGAAAGAAGGCACATGTCACGGTTTAACACTGGCCCGGCGATTAAACCGAGTAACAGACGCTCTCTATTAATCTCTCTCTCCTCCCTTATAAGAAAGGAGAGAGAATAAGGGAGAGAGACTTATGGGTTGGAAACTAAACTACACAACTTTAATGAAACAGTAATGATAAATAGGAAAAATTAATAAATATATACAAATATACAAGAAAATGGATACCACATTCCTCCTCCCTTTCCCCCAATAGCTCTCACGTCACCACTGAGGCTGCAGGGCAGCCCTGGGAAAGTCCAGGCTGGACTCCTGGAGTCGGCAGCAGTCGGGAACTGGAGGCAGGAACACACAGATAAGGGCTGGCACGGATCAGGAGCACAGGCAGGCAAACGGACGGGATCCTTCCAGGATGCCGGGTGAAGGAAGGGAAGCAGGAAAAGGCAGGAAGGGCAGGCAGCCGGAAGCTGGAAGCAGGAAATCTGGCTTGGCCCTCGTGATCCCTCAAATTTATACTGAGGATGACGTATATGGGATGGAATACTCTGTTTGGTCAATTCTGGCATCTATCTTGTCTGTTCCTCCCCAAAGGAGGGCTGCAGGTGGGACCTCTTTATGTTTTCTTCAGAGCTGAGCAGTGTCCTTGGCTCTGCATACCAGTCTCTAGCAGTAACTATAAACATCAAGTGTTATCAGTCCTAGAAACACACACTGTCTGAGAAACTTGCTGTTAATTTCAGCAAGTGCAACTACTTACAAGAGACTTAGCTAAAAGCAAAAGTACAAGACAGAAAATCACCTCTATCCTGGCCCAAACCAGGACAGCACATCAGAAAGAGGACCCATCTCTTTATTGCATACTGCAAATAGAATATTGGCAGAGGTACAGTAACAGTATTAAGAGCAGCTATGGAGGAAATTAGAATCAAAAGTGTGGAGTCGCTGAAAGATCATCTGATTTTACAGTCCTGATTTTTTTATGGGAGAGAAGGAAGTGTGTTTCCTACTCTCAATCTGCAACCATCTGATGTCTTGACCAAGTATGAAAATGATGTCTCAGAGTCAACCAGAGATTGCATTGGGCAGGTTGATTGAGAGGAAAACAGAGATCCATAGTTTTAGTTTTATAGATCTTCATGGTTTTTTCTAAGTTTTGCTTGTGTGTTTTTAGTATATGGGTTTTTTTGATAATGAATTCAAAGCCCAGTTGCACTTTGGATGTGCATTTTTTCATGGTAAAAATGTCTCAACTGGAAAAATAACATGTTTTGTTTGAGAATGTACCTAGAAATAATTTAAGGCATGACATAAATACACAATATAGTAATGATCACAAATGGAAAGAAAACCATAAAATACCTGTGTTCGCAGGAGGTGGATTTAGTACTGAGCGAGTAGCACAAGAGACAGCAGCCTTCTATTTCAGAACAAATTCAATGCTAAGCTGAAAATATGACATCTTACAGATGCAACAATATTAATAGCTACTCAGTTAGCTGTCAGGAGGGCAATCTGCCTACAGGGCTGGGCAAGTGGCTTTTGCAGGAGATAGTGTAAAACCACTGAGAGTGACTCACACGCCTTTGAGGAAAAATCAGTTCTACAAAAGGCTTGCTTTGTGCTCCTCACACTTTCATTGTAGATATTTCATATTACATAAAAAGTTTGTCTTGCATCACCCAGATGGTGCAGTGTAATGGAAGTGTGGATGCCATGTGTGCAGATGATATCAGTGCTGCTCTATAATAATAGACCCATCAAAAAGATCATTGGTTGGAAAAGACCTCTAAAATCATTGAGTCCAGCCATCCACCCTACAACCCCTAACCACTAAACCATCCACTGTAGCTTTTCATCTACCTGTCTTTTGAAGACCTCCAGGGATGGTGCCCCCACCACCTCCCTGGGCAGCTTGTTCCAATGCTTCACCACTCTTTCTGTGAAGAAGTTTTTCCTAGTATCTAATCTGAACCTGTCCTGGTGGAGCTTTACCCTGTTTCTTCTTGTCCTATCACTGGTGGATGTGGATGATGGATAGTGATGGACAAGATCCTCAACTGTTGTTGCTCTAGGCAGTAGCAGTTTAGGTTATCTTGAGCCAGTTCTGTAAGAGGTATTTTATCTTGGTAATGCATGAGAACAAATATGCTCCTCTCAAGTTCAAAAGCCCCTGCTAATGCTGTAGAAAGGAAACTGCTTGGGGAAGTCTGGTCCTGCATTTGTAAAGGAAATTCTACATGTTGAAAAAAATCCCCTTGAATTCAAGTCTTCCATTCAATGCTTAAATTTTGCACTTAGACCAGGACCATGATACCTCCCCACTCATTAATGGTAGCACACTACTGTCACCCCTGTGGCAGCAGTAGGGTGTCAATGCCTAATTTTTTGACAACCACTAAAGAGACACCTCTTGCTATTCTCTTTGAGGTAGATGCTCTTGTTAAAGGTGCTATGTACCCAAATCTGACCTGATCTTGGATTCCCAGTCAGATCTTCAAAGGCTTGAGCAAGTTACTGCAGCATAATAAATAGCTGCATGTCAGCTGAGTCACAGCCACTCGGGCTGTGCACACATGCTTAGCCCACTGCTTGTGTATTTCAGCCTAATTTCACCCTCTTCCCTTGTGGTGAAAGTGGACTCAGTAGCCACTTGCTTCCTTTTGGAAGGCATTGAGAAAGCTGGCTGTGGGCATCAGGATTCAGATTTGTGAGCCAGTAATGCATATAACATGTAAAAAGCACAGGGTTCTCTGTCATACGGCCTTTATCCCACTTTATAGCAAAAATTAATTACTGGCATGGGTATATTTTTAAAACCTGCTTAAGCAATAGTAGGCTGTATTTGCATGCCAACAAATATAATCAGGTTGCTTTCACTTGGCAGAGATTTGACTGTGCTAGCTACAAACAGGCAACAATCACCTTCTGCTGAAGAAAAGGAGGGCAGAGAAACAGAAGAGAAACTGGACAGGAAGCGTTAGTTAATGATATAATGTGCATGTTGCAGTCACTCCTGTTCTTCTGCTTTCCCTTTGTAGGTAGGTCTGTAACTATCTTGGGTTTAGCCTGAGGCACGACTCTCTTCAGATATATCATGTAAGCCAGAGTAGTCCCATGCTCATTTAAACTAGATCAGGTGCAGGACATTACTTTATTCTCTTGGCTGCTGGGAGTTGCATACAAAACACTGAAATCTGCATAAAAGCTGTACGTCTTGAATAAGTGAATTCTCTGAGCCAGCTCTATTTTCGTGCTTACATGTGAATTGGGTCTTAACATGTGAATTTGTTTGCCAGTTACATAACCAATTTGAACTGTGACAATCTAAATAAAACAAAACATGAGTTTCCTGTGAAGGGAGAAAATATTTTATCCTGAATCTTTTCTGCAGGTGATGGGGTAGATACACTGCATGCACTGCATTGTCCTCCCAGTCTCTTGAGTGGAGTGCTATGTTTTTGCTCTTTTGTTTGACTGGGTTTTTTTCTAGTTTCCAGGTGAAAGCCTGCTTCCCCTCCAAAAACCAGCTTGGAACAGCCCAGTTTCAGTGAGAGAACTGGGAGCTAAGCCAAGAGCTCCTGCACTCCAATTCAGCCCTTCATCAGAAACCTGTCCCACCTCTTCAGCCAACTCTCTTACAGGTGAGGAGCAGAGGATACTCCAAAGCAACGTCAAAGGTCTCTCTTGGCTGAGAAACTCCAGCATTAAAGCTGCTCTGTTACTTTCAGCTTACTCCCCCATGCTGGAGCTGATGCTGTGTAAGCACAAGGATTTGGCAGAAGAGGATGAGAGGAGAGGGCGTCTCAGTGGGAATTCCTCTTCCTCTTTATGCTGCAAGCCACAGCTTTAATGCTCCTGTAATTTTTTTCAGTTTTGTTAATGGCAGGTCAGCTGCTTCTGAACTGTACTTTGTACTTTGCTCCCACTCACTTTATTCCTTTCTCCACCACAGTGGTTTGAGAAAAAGGGAGAGAGGAAAAAAAAAAAAAAAAAAAAAAAAAGAAAACTTTGTGGCACATCAATATTTGTCTCAATTCATTGTCTTGCATGATGACTCACCGTCAAAATAGTGCTGCAGTAACATTTGACGTGCCACACTGGAACAGCTTCTGAACTGCTACAATGTGCTATTTCAATCCCTAAGATTATGGGGGAATTAAAAAAGCAGATCTTTTGACACAATTCAGCATAGCAACTTCAGTGTATTGTGCTACTTTATGCCACGGAGTTGCTACTAAATGGGCTGTTTGACACGACGCATTATAAAGGATTTAGAGATGTCATGTAGAAGTACTTTATAGTCTTTGTGATGCAAATGAAAAAGGATATATCCTGGAAAAATATTAGGAGTATTGCAGACACCATTAGTCCAAACGTGTATCTCTGCACAGCCATGCCATAAAGCCTGGGTCAAGTCCTGGTCCTTGCTAATAACTGTAATTAGAGCCAATCAATGGCATGGTAGCAGCTAAAAGACCCTTTATTCCAGCAATGTTAAAACAACAGGTGCTGCATGCCAAACAGATGGTAGGAAGCAATATATAATTAAGGGCAAATAATGACACTGAATGTTTAGATCGCTCATATCTCCTGTGTCTTTCAAAGTTCCCAGGTTATCTGGCTACCACAGAGGGCAACTGGCATATCTGTGTATTTCCAGTTCCCTTAAAGCCAGCTGCAATTGATCCACTCTTGCTTGCACTGCCATTGCAGATGAAGAGAGAGAAGGAACAGTGAAATCGGGTAATTACAGACTTCGAGCACTGGTGGCAAAATCTGTGAGAAGGAGTTTTTAATAAGTCAGGAACACAGACTTACACTATGTGGACAATTTAAAACATGTGACTGCCAACTGCAAGGGGTAAAGGAAATCTCTCTGTCCTGTGGGCACTGAAGTGCCCATTTTCAAGTCATGACGTCCTGTATGTACAGTCAGCACCAAAGCAGTCCCAGCCTCAAGCTTATTCAGAGCTGAGAAACCTGAAGCTGATGAAAAGTCATCTTTCAGTGTCATTGAATGATACTCCCATCGCCTTGATTACCTTGCATCACAAGGATCTCCTCTGGGCTTTGGAGGACCCCTCCCCAGAATGCACGCAGCTCTCTTCTGTCTTTGTACATCAGAGAGTGAGAAGCTGCTTTGGTCCCCAGGTACACGTTTTGAAGGCCCTTTTTACCAGGTCAAAGTCCTTCTATCTGGCTAGCATTTACTGTGCTCTGGCTCCTCAGTCTCCCTCCAACCTTCCCCTCCAGGAACACGATATGGTGGTGGTACAGCAAACAGTGAAGGGGATGGAGAAGTCACTGAGGTTTTTGGTCTTCACTGACTGAACTTTCGGTCCTCTGTTGCGAACACTCTGAGGAGCAGGTTTCTTACAACATGCCATGCCTCCTGCTATTTAAAGACAGGTACCATCTGAGGACAGTATAATTATATATTCTGGGAAAATGGGGTAAAATCTCCTCACTGTTAATTTCTTTTTCTTCCTTAGAGACTCAACATTATTTGTCTTGATTTCAAGAGTCAAGGAGTCAAAGGAATTGAGCCATTCATCCTGACACTAAGTAGCATATTGTCCTCACCCCAGCCTCCTGTGCTTATAGGTTGGGCATCGTGCCTTGAGCTTACCTTGAGCCAGGTCTGCCAGCTCAGGGGGAAAGGGGAACTCATTAGGTTGTTTGCCCAGCCCTGGTGAGCTCTGCCATTCCCTTTCTGTTTGATTACAGGCTTTTTCTGATCTCCAAGTTATGGGTCTGATGTGTAGGCAGCACGTTTCCAGACCAATGTCCCTATATTAAGTTAGACATGCCAGCTATATGTGTAGGTAAACATCTATATACTTGTGTATATGTGTGTGCATATATATGCTTTGGTACATATATATAAATTGTGGTGTTTTTCATGGGGTCCATGTAAGAGCTGGGGGCTAGGACCAGCTCACATGCAGCCACCCAAGGCAAGGAAGACAATATGTTGAGATCAGGGCTGGTTTTGAAATCCCACACTTTCTATCAAAATTCAAAAAGAAACTTCTCTGTTTTAAACCAGTGGCATTAACTCTTTTCACTGTAAGTGGGTGTTTGACTCTCCACCTCTGCAGTGGCCCTAAAATGAAAGACTTTCTTGAGGCAGGAGCAGGGTTGTTTTTTTTTTCCGAAACCTTTCCAATTTATCTGTAATAGGAAAAAAATAATAATTCATGGGGACCGAGGGAGAATGAACAGAGGTATTACACTGATGGGACTCTTGCAGGACACTGGAAAGGTTACTTCTGGTTCAGAATAGGAACCTAAACCCAAGGTTTTCATGTATGATATAGTTCTGCATTGGCACTTCCAGCTACTGGTTTGTGATTAGAAAAAGAAGGTGATACTGCTGCTCAGCCCTTATATTGTGACCATGTTTTTAAGTAAAAGCTACAGCTATCACTCTGTTTTCTGAACCTGTGTGGGGGAAAGAAAGTCAAGCCAATACCATGATAGCAGGGACTGTGTCAGCATCACAGTCAGGCAAGGGCAGCAAGAGCTTAGAGGCTATACAAAACCACCAGAGCTCACATATGCTTGGAAAATACCATCAGAAGTCTTTTTGCTTCTTTTCTAGCAGAGATTCAGGAACATTTAAATCATTGATAGAATTAACAATCAGATGCATAATTAAATTAAAATGACCAGGATGAGAGTTTCTAACAGAAAAACATAAATGCAATGACCACAGCACAAAAAATACAACAGAACAGGCAAAAAGTTAATGCAATAAAATCTTGTGAACTATCCCTTCTCTAAGGGTTTCGAGTTTGGTCAGTGCTTGGATAGTAAAGAGGAATCCCAGTACATTCAGTGGTACAGGCAGGAGGAAAGGCTGTGTGAAGCTTGCATCAGTCCAGTAAGTAGTATGGTAAATGGAAGATGCCTTGTAATTTAATGTGTTTTTTTCCTTCAGAAGCTTCTTAGGACTTTTTGGCTATGAGATTATAAACCATTGTTGGAAATTGTCTGTGTCAGATTTTCTTCAGGATATGAATGTACCCACAAGAATGTACTTTCTGTGGTGGGGATAAAGGCTTCTTTCAACATTTGTCTGAAATGAGGAATTCAGATGGCAGGAAAATAGCAGTTTGGTGGTTTTGTTTCAAAGGTTCAGTCCACCATCAGTAATGTTCAAAGTTACTGGTGCCGTATGGTGGTGGATGCAGTGATCCTGTGCACAACACACACAGCTGGACTTGTACAAAAACTTATGTGTGTAGCAGGACTTTTGTAGCACTGGGTTTAAGAGGGGCTGTCAGGCCATGAAGCAAGACTGTTGCTTCTCTCAATGGCCTGGGTAATGTGCTGGGGCATCAGCCAAAACACCTTCAGTAGGAGCTCTGTCAGGGTTGGGCAGGTACCATGGCTGCACCCAGCTGTCCCTTGTGCTTCAGGCAAAATCAGGCTGATAACTCAGACCAGGTTAAGCTGCTTAGGCTGATCCAGGGGAGCTTGCCTGAAGCAAATTAGGAAGCAGTTATCAATTCAACTCCTTTAGGAGGTGAGGGAGGATATGCATTCCTGACTAAGGGTGTAACCTGTGGGATCTTCTGCTGCATTAGCTGCATCCAGGAGCAGACCTCTTTTTATGGCCGCCAAGTGACTAAGCAGGTATTTCCCATTGAAGGGTTGCTTGTAAAGCTTTTGTGGTTGATATGGGTGAACTAGTGGATGTGTTCCTTATAACTACTGTTTATTCCTGTAGAGGAAAGTAAAAGAATAAAAAAATTGTTGGTTTAAGTTAACCCGATTCTGCTCTAACTCCCCTTGTCTTAGTGTGTTTGCCAGTGTGATAATGCCTTTTGAAAGAAATTATAGCCCCAAACAGGTATCTATACAGAGAAGCTGTGTGTAGAAATGCTCTGAGTGGGTTATGAGTGATGGGTTGGATTCCTTACTATGCTGCATTGATAATGTAGTATTCAGAGTAGAGAATCAGCTTTCAATGAAGGGAGTTCATCAAATTCAATTGGAGACTCTACTGATTTCTTTGGCTGTGTAAACCTAGGTTTGTGCAACAACTTAGTCCCGAAAGTCCCAAGTTATCAAAAATATACTTAATCCTGTAAATGCCCAAGTAGAAACTATTGGGTCCTCTGGTGGGTTGTATCATTCTGCAGAGAAAATCAACTAAGAAAGGAGATTTTCACCTGAAAACTTTCATGGGGAAGTTAGTGTGTGCTGAGCTGGGGACCTTACAGTTGCCATCCTGTTTTTTTATTGAGAATGGAAGCAGACAGACTTCATAATTTTGTTGTCAATCAAGAACTATGTTTGAATCTTCTTTCCTACTCATGCCAAAGATGATTGATTCTTTATCTGTGGAGGTACCAGGAGATTTAAAGTGCTTGCCAGAATAAGAACTAGCCTCAACTTCTGCTCCTTGTGGAAGAGCAAGTCTTGCTGACCAGGATAATGGGTGGTCATGTAGTGTAGGATTCTTACAAATATGATATTAGCTAATTTTTTTTCTTAAGGATTAATGGGTGATAAACAGATGTTGGTAAGCACACACTTGAGAAATCTATGTTAAAATGGTAGACACAAAGCCACGCAATCCATTTGCCTACTGTATGCTGACAAGCCAACCATATCCATACGGCCAATTAATAGCTCCCTGCAAATGCAAAGTGTTTCTATTTTTGTTTGTTGACTTCTAATTGTATGTGTGAAACTGTCAGGATTAATAGACACCCCAAACCCTTGATGGTTCTGCAAACCACATGCGCATTTACAGCCCCCAGGCTACGAGAGGTCTGAGGATGTGATCCTTTCTGCCTTTAATTTCGCTAATAGCACAGCAATTCTGTTCCCATTTCCTGGCACTATATAAAATTAGGACCTACAAAGTAGTGGAAAATGAAAATTGTGTCCAAAAAATTACCTTTAACTTGTTGTTACCTTAAACTTGCTTGGTGTTAACCCAGCATCCACTGGGTCTGGGTGATACTGTCTGTTGAGGTGGGAATTCTGTTTTTAGTAGAGCTCACCCAGCCAATGACATTCTACCTCATCAGGCTTTGCTAGTTCAGATTCAGCCAGCCTTGCCTGAATTAGATTTCAGTTCACCTCTGCAAAGTCATCCTCTCTGGAGGAAGACCTGATGTGGTTTTCCCATCACCTCCCTCCACAGTTTTCAGAGATGCCAGAGGAATCCCCAAAACAAAATGAGCTCTAATCAAAATTATTTTATCCATGCAGCAGGGAACTGAACCTCCTGAGAAGCTCCTCCACCAGGTGTAATTGTCAGGCTGGTCTTGCAAAGGGTGGATCTTTGTGAAACTTTATCAGCTCTCTGCCCTACTCCCAGTGTCAGGTCCCCGAGTCTCTATAATCCAGGATAAAAAGTGACTGGGAAAAGCAATGTGTAATTTGTTTAGCTGACTGGCTTACCCCAGGCAACTCTGAACAGGATTTTGCCTTTGAGCCTCAGTTCCCTCTTTGTAAAATGAGGAGTAATGACAGCAGCTCCCATCATTGAGGTGTGCAGTGGATCAACAGGTGAAAACTGCAGGACCCTCAGTTGATATAGTAATGGGAGCTCTATAGTCATCTGAGAGACACAAGTGAGTATTTTATTTATTGATTGATAGATTTTTTTTTTTATTATTTCAGAGGTGGCACTTAAATTGTAGCTACAGGTATACTCTTAATTCTGATGTAGAGTTGTTCCTGACTACCACTGGATTCACTTTTCTTTAAAATGTAACATGTGGCCATGCCTCTCTGTCCTGGTTTGGGACAGGATAGAACTAATATTCTGTATTGTTGCTTTCAGGCAAGTGTTTTCTAAGTAGCTTCACTTGCTGAAATTAACAGCAAGTTTCTCAGTCAGTGTCTGCTTCTAGGACTGATAAAGCTCATAGTTACAGCTATAGAATGGTACACAGAACCATGGCCACTGCTCAGTTCTAAGGAATGTTTTGTGGTCTGGAAAGAGAGAAGGAGTAAAGTAAAACTGCAACCCAATTTTAGGGAGGAGTGGACAAGACAGGTGACCAAAATTAATCAGAGTATTCCATCCCATGCACCTTGTACTGGGTATAGATTTGAGAGATCATGAAGGTCAAACACCCTTCCTTCCTTCTTTGCCATCCTGGGAGGATTCAGTCTGTTTGTCTTCCTGTGGTCCCAGTCCCTGCCATCCTGAATCTGTGTTCCTGCCTCCAGCTCCCAAGTGCTGCTGACTCCAGGAGTCCAGCCTGGACTTCCCCAGGGCTGCCCTGCATTACTGGGGGGAAAGAGGGAGGAATGTGGTATTGGTTTTGTATGTATCTGTATATATTAGTTTTTCCTGGTTTTATCATGACTGTTTCATTAGCTTTGCAGTTTAATTTCCAGCCCATAAGTCTCTCTCCCTTATTGTCTCTCCTTTCTTTATCAGGGAGGGGGATTAATAGAGAGCATCTGTCATTCAATTAATTGCCAGCCCAGCATTAAACTGTGACACTCAAAATAAGAAAATGTTCTCTTTCCATTTTTTGTGTTTCTCGCTTATTCTTTCTTTGACTGAAAATGTGTAGAAAATAATTCTTTAGGCTAACTACTTTCTTAGCCTTGCTAGCCTAACCATATCCTCTTGACTACTAATGGTGTGATTATCACAGAGCCACACACTTTACTGTCCACGTTGGCCTCTTCTAAAGGTTTTTTTAAGCCCCCATTTTCAATACAATAAAAATATTTTTATCAAGACGATTGAGAGTGAAGGGTTTGAGTGCTTTGGAAAAAACCCTACTGTTTAGTATGCTGTCAGCTTCCTAAATATTAAGGTGCAGCAGTACATGTATTTCTTCCACTGAAACAGCTTCCTGTGGCCATAAGGTGGCAGTGGCCTGGAAGAGAGGAGGGGGGAAAATAAAATAAAATAAATCTTTGGGACATTAAATCATAATAAAGCCAAGGCAGGAACTGCAGGCAGCAGTCGGCTCTTTCTGATTAATTCCAACAGAAACTTCTCTCTCTGTATCTCTCTATCTCTATCTGTAAGGTTGTACATTTTTTGCTTTGTCTCTTTTCATGAGCTCATCAAAGCCGATTACGCAGCCCTGCTGTAAGTGAAAGCTGTGAAGCTGAGCTGAGCAAATCAGGCCATCCCTGTGGATGTATAAATGAGTCAAATGACCTCCAAAAGCATGAATCTTAAAGTACGGTTGTATAAACTAACAGATCTCAATGGTGATTAGTGCAAGCAACTCTTGGAACATCAGAAAGGGAAGGGGGAGAGGGACAGAGTGTGTGTGGTGGGGGAAGAAGCAGCAAGCTCTTGAATTCAAGTTTCATTTTGCTCTTCCAAAACACATCCCTGACACACACAAGGGCAAATGTGCACAGCATTGAAATAGGGGGCTGGGGGGGAGGGGAAGGCATGTTAGCAACTACTGCTGAGGTGTTACAGCTGGCAGTGAAAGTCATTTCTACTGGCAAATCAAGAGGGTTGTTGGAGTCGAATCTAAAAGGTGAACTCCTGTTCCCTGGTGGAGCAAATGCAAACCCCGCCCTTGATGTTAAAGGCTTAAACACTGTGTTTGACCTGTAAAGTAGGGTAGCAATTATTTGATAGAGAATAGGAGTAGGGAGGGAGGATTACCAGAATATATGTTAACTTCTGTTTCCTTGTTGAGTCGTGGCTGGGCAAGGGCAGCTGCACAGGGACACTACAGAGTGTGAAAAATGTGATCTGTGAGCATATCTGTGCCTCCCGATAGCAGGAGATGGGCTACAGCTGGTGGGGGCTTTTTGGCTGGCAGTAACTGAGAGCTGCTGCAGGGTGGTGTGTTCCTGGCTTCCTGCAACAAATGAGCAATTTCAGTCCAGTTTAGGGCAAGCATTATTGCAACAAGAATGGCAGAAGTCATAATAAGAGTTACAGTAAGACAGTTAGTGAAATAAGGGCTTGCAAGGGAGGTCATGGTTTATTTTTTTAATTGTCAAAGTAGAAGAAGTGGCCTATATGAATAAGGGATGGCTGAAGGGGAAAAATAACATGCTTTCAGGGACATAGAAAGTAATAAGTGACACAATTTAGCTGAGGAGGGTGAAGCCCAAAAAGGCCTAAGAAAACTGTTTAGAGACGGAGTTTTAAGTCTTTAAACAGCAAAGGTATTTATTCGCGGATCCAGGAAACTCCCAGCTCGTGCTGGACAGAGAGTTCCAAGGGGCAGGGGGGGGGGTAGGGTTAGGGTATTTATACAGCCTTACATGCATATTCATAAGATTGTGACAGATAATTATAATATTCATACCAGGTGGAGTCTGGGCAGAACCAGGTGGAGTCTGGGTGGGGTCTGGGCAGAGCCGTCCTCTCAGGGAAATGTCCTCCTTAGGGTTAAACTTCTATCTCCCTTGATTCCAGGTGGCTTCATGTTGTTATATGGATATCGGACCCCAGCCATAACTTTTATCTGCTGGTTGTGGCATCTTTATGTTCTCCTTGTGCAGATGTTCACATGCTTTTGGGGCCAAGCTGGTGCCTCCCTGGCCTTGGCGGTGCCTTGTTCTAAAAACGAGACTTACACTCCCAATTATTTCCCAGACAGAAAGCTAGCTTCGTTAGGCCTTGTTTTGCTTTTCACTGTAACAGTGGAAAATTGTTTTGCTTCTAACTGAAACAGTGGAAAATTACGAGTTTGGACTGGTCCTTTCTTGGTTTATCCTTGAATTGTACCGGTTATGATCACAAGTTCTAATTCTACATTAGGTAAATTCACACAAACAACTTGGCCTGCTCTCCTTTTCCCACAGGAACTGATCTGTTAAGATCCTTCTCTGCTTCAAGGGATCCCCATGAACCCCACTCTAAGCCTTGACTGGGGTGCCCAGCATGGCACCTCTGCTGGTCCTTTCTTCTTTCAGCCAGTGCCATGTCCTAGCCTGGGGTGTGATACCCAACTAATTCCACTCCTAGAGCTGAAAATGACTGATGGATTGAAACTTGGGTGATGTTTTCTGTACACAGAACATCAGCTGAATTGGCACATGTGCTTGACTTGCCATTGTATCTGTATTTCTGTATCTGCACCTCTGGTTGTCAAGGCTGTCTGGCCAATTGTTTTATAGATTGGGTTTGATGATAGAGAATCTCCTTCTAGGACTGGAGAAGGACCTACTGATGCAAGAGAAATGCAGTGTTCCCACAGCATATTTTTCCCTTCATTATACTTGGAATTTTCCCAAGCTTCCTGATACACAATTGAAGAATCAGTAAATAGACATAAATGTAATTTTTACTACCAACTTTTTTAATAGCACAGCTTTTAAGGCTCAGATTTGGATTTTTTTTCTGCTGACCTGGAAAGAACAGGAGAAGAGAAAACAATCTTCAGCTTTTGCAAAGCTCAATAGCAAAATGCAAACAAATATTGGTTGGCAATTCAACACGAGTCAAGTGACAAGAATGAGCTTCAGTGCTGGAGAAGTGTCCCAATGTATGAATGCTGCTCGAGATTTCCAGACTGTCCCAAACTCCTCTTTTCAGGCCTTTTCCACCTCCTGCCTTATCCCTGTGAGCAGGTAGAAAAACTGGTCTAAAATTTTCATAGTTCCAGATTCCCCTTTTTACATTTCTATGATATGTGCTTGCTTTTCTGATTAAAACCTTTCCACTAAACTAGGCTGGAAACTTCTAGATGCTGAGGTGTGGAAGCAATTTTCGCTACTTGTTATTAGTTTTTAGTTAAAACACTTTTCCCCAAGAAAATAAAAATACAAGAGTATTTCTTTCCATGAAGGCTGATAAAGAGTTGGAAGATTTTTCTGCTGTTCTTGCCAGGCCTTGCTTCCTGAATAAATCCTGTGAGGTGAACTCGTATTTCTCATTAACACCAGTGCAGAAGGACTTTCCAGCTCACAGGTTCCCCTGTTTCACTACATTCTTACTTGAATTCAGCCTTGTTGAGCCCAAAGCAAAATGGGAGAGGTCAGGCAGGAGTGGAGATGAGGAGGGTTCTGGATTGCAGAGGTGCTTCTGTAATAGAATGTGGCCAGTTCAGATGCCTTTCTTCTCACTGATATAAAAGAAGTGTATAAGTGTTCTAGACAGAGGAAAGGTAAACTGCATGCAGGTGTTTTACAGTGAGGTTCTACTGAGCTGGATGCAGCTTTCCTCACTAAAAAATCACACCCTGGTTATATTATCCATTATATATCCCAGTAGGTCTCTCAGCAGCAATAAGGTCTATTAGATATTTGTAGCCACAAACCTTGTCAGATTGTTGCTTTGCTCTTCTCAGGAGTCCTTTTTCTCTTCTCAGACACTCCTGGAGCCTTCATGAGCCACAGATGTGATCTTCCCTAGTTATTAATGAGGAACCCACTAATAGCCTGTACCAGGTTATATCTGGGGGTGGCTTGTCAGCTATTTAAGTAGAGCCTATGACAATGTGAGAGCTTGTTCTTTAACTTCCAGGTTTCCCTTTGAGTGCTGGGATCTGGAAACTTGACTGATAACCATGGTTACTAATCCTAGCTGATGCTCTTGTGCATCAGTAACTGCTGCCAGTTCTTGTAATACTCGTAGATTATTGTTAAAAAAATAAAAATAAACCCCCCCAAATTTAGAGTCCAAGCTTGAACCCAGGTGACCCAGTTACTGTGAAACTCTTCTTTGCACTAGCAAAATAGCTTCTGTCTAGTAAGGACTCAGCAAGCATCTACCTTCTGCTTTGTTCCTGCTCTTGGTATAAATTAGATGGCTCTGCTCTGATCGCTCATCCAGGTGATCGGATCAGAGGTGGTAGTTGATAAACTGTGAGACATCAGTGGAATTAAGTTAAACTGCTGGAGACAAAGGAGCTCTGAACCCTCCTCCCTGGCTGGCAGATCAGAGAAGGATTTAACAGCTTGAGCAGAAATTCCTCCATTGAAAGAAAGGCAGCGCAGTTACATTGATGCACAGAGTAGAAAGCTAGAATTTTCTCTTCTTAAACATCCAGTGGGCCTTAATGACTCCTCTTTTCACACCCCGGAGCATTCCATTTTCTGGAGAAAAAAGCCAGTTGCATAAAGCATTTTTGTATGTCAATCCTCATCCTATAACTCCCCTGTCAATTTGGGACGTTATTGAAAACAGGCTGATTGTGATTGCTCCTTGGAGCCCACAGAGGTGACTTATTAAGCCATCTCTACTTCCCTCTTGCTACTGGCACACAAGACACCTGGGCTGCATTCATGAGCTATTTCTGTACTTCACTTGGAGCTCTCTGTAGTGAGTTAAGATGCTCACACTCTTTGTGCATAGACTTGTTTTGCCATTACAGGAGTCAGAGATGATTGATGAGAAACTACGGAGCTAAATCTGCTATATATTTTAAATAATTTTTTTTGCTGGTTCTTGTAATTTAAAAGGGTGAGAGTAGAGCTATGCAGAGGGCAAAGGAGCAAGTCCCCACCCCAAGGTAGCCACGCACGTGCTAACTTGAAACTAACTCTGTTGTCAAAAGTGACTAAGACGTGTAGGAATGGACCTTGAAGGAGGGTGTAAAAGCCCATTTGGACTTTAAAGGCACTCTCATGGTATTGGCCAGTGATAGAGGTCATGAAGGTGTCCTATGTGACCACCTTGATAACTGTTTATGGAACTTAAAATATGCCATGCATACTTACTCAAGCAATGCACCTCTCACAGTGACTTTAAATACTGTGATTATGCTACAAATTCTTACATTAAGTCACGTGGAATGATATGTTCATACCATGCCAACTCAACAGGTTAAGTCAGAGTGACAGGAGATAAAAGGCCACAAAAATGTTCTAGTTGTATCTCAAGTAAAATTTCATAATGAAGTAAATTCTTGTGGGTGATGAAAACCATTCTTTGCCTTTAAGGGTTACTTGGGAGTGGTTTTTGTTAGGTTTTTTGGTTTGGTTTTATTTTTTTTTAACCAAGAAGCCACATTTTGCCCTCTCAGTGTGTCACAGCCTTTTATTGGATTGGTGCTCATGGTCCCAGATGTGGCACCCAGTTTACAAACATTGCTCTGGCTGGGAGGGGTTCAGAGGTACTGGTGTCTGACTCAGTTTTGGTCCCACATTGGAGAAGAGGTAAGTGAGGAAATAATCATGGTGGAAAATATGTAAGGCATGAACTGTGTGGACAAATGAGTCCTTGTAGAGCCACCCTGAAGGAAACTGAGCAGGGTTTTTTATTTATCTTGTTGTCAATTTATTAGTTAATAACAAATCCCTGGAAGGAGATAGAGTTTATAGACTCCAGCACACTGACTGTCTGAGAAAACATTGGATAAGATAGCAGCTCACAAACCATATCATAGCATCAATTTTAGACTCAGTTGAGTCTAGTTTAAAGTCAAGGCTGTGATATGACCTAAAGACAAGAAATAGGCTGGCCATCAAAAGCATGTTTCAACAAGTACTTTTAAAGATCAGCTTCACCATGTTCCACAGCAATGTCAGAATCTCTGAAATAAAACAACTGTACAAAACTCTCTTGAAAGGTTTTGTTCGTGTTGGCATCTTCATTAGAAATACACAATAACTCACAATAACAACCTCAGTTGGGAGAAATGAGAACAGCTTTGTTTCCAAAATAAGAAACGAAGCATTTGCACTTAATCACAGTTACAAAATATTCTCATTGCTTTTCATACTATTTCAGCAACTAGAGGAGTCTCTGCCCCCTGTCAGCAGCTCTGCTTCCAACCTGACCATGTCCAGCAACTCCTCCCCTCTTCTTTCACCCACTGGGCTGGCTGGTAGATGATGGTGCACTAGACCCCACACTCTCATTCAGTAAATTTAGAGCATCAGCCTCTTACCCGTCAGCTCTGCTGCTTCTCTATTGCAGAAAAGTTGTTTATTTTTCCTGAATTTGCTACAATTCAATTATACAGTAATATTCTTGTAGGTACCACTGTCTAGGACTTGAGGGTGTTTGCTGACATGCTCTTCTTCTGTAACAGGCAGAGCTGCTGTCTCAGCACTTCCTCTTGGTGGTTGTTCTGTTTTGTTGTACACTGATATCTCTTAATAAATCAATAATAATCGGTTCCTAATTGAAATTCCGTGACTGGAGGTTTTGTGTTTACTGGCGTAGCATTTAAACCTTACAATATGGCCTTGTGCTGGTGTTATTTGACACCTGGATCTGGCATCCTAGATCCACTTAAGCGTGTTTTCCTTCTTAATTTGAAATTTGGTGCATTAATATACATTTTTTTTCTGGCAAAGATTATGATAATGGAGGATTTCATAAGCTCTTGGGACAATTTTTTCACTAGGAACATGAACACTGCATGTTACCACTAGAAAAAATATAACTAGTTCTTCTGTTCAGTCTGTATGCCTATGTGTATATATACATATATTATTCAGTATTATGAAAATTAGCCCCCTCCTGCTTTCTCTGTGGTTGTTGGTGAGCAGCCTTGTGAACAAGCAGGACTGGAGCCTTGTGTAAGTTCCTAAGTCCACCTAAAGTGAATCTAAAGGGTCTTTCCTCGGTGATTTTTAGAATAGGCTTTATGTGGTTTCAGGTGTAAGAGAAGATGCTTGGCTTTCTGCTGTAGTAGGGAGTGCTGGCATAAGCACCTGGGAAGTAAAACTGCCCCAGCAACCCTCATGCTGTGGCTCTGCTGTTCTGGTGGAAATACCTTTTGCCCAGGACATCTCAGCTGAGGAGTTTCCAATGCATGTTGAGCCCCAAAGAAAAAGTAAGCACAGTGTGTTAATTAAAAGAAAAAAGAAACAAACCAGGTACAGCAGGTAAGCTCTGACCAGAAACCAAAATCCCACCCAGCTGCTCCCTTGCTTCCCCACTGGTTTAGTAGGCTGGGGGAGGAAAGGAACAAGAGCAAGAAAGCTTATGGGTCAAAGTAGTGACAGGGATGTTGCTTACCAGTTCCCATTGCAGGCAAAAAAGACTCAGTGTGGAGAAATTAACTGAATTTATTGCCAATTAATACATTTTTCATTACTGATTTGGGTAATGTGGAGCAAAATAAAGCAAAACACCACCACAGTGAACACTGAACCCCTTGGTGAAAACACCTTTCCTCCCTCTTCCCCAGCCTCATTTTCACTCCAAACTCTGTCTTCTGCCCTTGTTATTGCTGGAGGTCACACTTGGCCCACTCAGTGAGGAGATGTGTGACACAAGGGATGTGGAGGGAGTGGCAGTGAGGAGGCTGCTGCTCCTTCCTCTTCACTCTTTGCTCCACATGGGTCTTCTGTGGGATGCAGTCCCTTTGGGAGTACCCTGGAGCACATCCTTCTCCTCTGACCTCAGTGTTCCATGTTTCCCACTTTTTCTTCCTTCCTCCTCTTTCTCTGTTCCGTTTTGTGCTCTTTTTTTATGTCTGTCATCACAAAGATCCCACCAGCTTGGCATAGGCTCAGCTGTGTCCTGTGGTGGGTTGGTTATGGAGCTGGCTGGAAGCAGCATGGAGCAGTCAGTCCCTGGCCAGTTCTCACAGAGGCTGCCTTTGCATCTCTCTTCCCTACTACCACCATCTTGAAATCTGCACCCAGTACATAAAATTACAGGATGGTTAAAGTAAACTGATTTCCAGAAAAATGGCTGAAATTAGACTTTCAATTTATGCAGAGTACAATTCTATGGATACAAATATAGTTAATGCTATAACTATATACTATATACTATGTACTATAACTATAGTTATAGTAAATCAAACCATGCCAAACCCAGTTTATCAAACAAATCTCATGTTGACCTTGATTTGACAACAAATTTGATTATTACTTCACTTTAGTTTTATTAGGCTTAGTGCTGTCCAGTCAGTCCAATTTCATTGCTCCTTTTCACTGATGACCAGGAGAAAGTATAAAATCCTTCCTGGTAAAACTTCTATGTAGCAAAAAAGTCTGGAACAACAGTACCCAGTCCAGAGAGCAGCTCATTTTCCTCTGGGCTGCTGTGTAGCAAGGGCTCACTGAAATGAACTGTGTCTTCATCTAAAGGCAAAGGCTCAATGTGTGAGACTGAGGGATGAGGATATCCCCTACTCCCCCATGGGACAAACTCTGGAAAAGGTTTACAGGTGATACAAAAAGTGTGAACTTCAGCATCCAATATGATGTTTTAGAGAGGGAAACAGAGGTCTTGTGGCCCTAACAAGGGAGAAGGGTGAGTAGGAGCAGGGTGGTGTTACCATCTCTCCACTGAATTCTTTATCTAGCTTTGGCTTCCACATCTTGCAAGTGCAGTAGAACACTAAAGATGGCATAGACTTGCAAATGTTATTTTGGGGGCAAAATCATGTTTTTCTGGAGGGATTGTAGGCATGCCTATGCTCAGCAAGGTACTGCAGTATAGAGAGTCGTTGTATATTGAGAACAAGCGAGTTTGCATCCTAGAAAGCCCATGGCAGCTTCAGTGCTGTAAGGAATTATTCTGCTCCTTGTGATGCTCTCAGTAGAACTGATCACTGGGGGCAGGGCTGTGTGAAAATGTTCCTCTGCCCTTGGGATCCCTGCTGAAGTCCCTAGGAGACAGGCTGCTCATCTCTGAAGGAGTTCATCTTTCTGGACCCGCCAGGTTACTGTGGGGTTGCAGTGCATGAGTACGTATACAAAAAAAGTGTTGGTTATATACAAAATAACTTCATTTCCTTTGTAAAGGGAGAGAATTTGTTTCCCACTGGAAAACATCATGAAGCAGTCTTGGCTGGCACTGTTTAGCTCTGATGAAAGAACTCTTTGGATGGGAATATCTAATAGAATGTCTTTGGCTTTCTTTTTTATAGTATGTTTTCTATAGTTTTTATGATAGATAATGGAGCTTTTATGCTTAAGCTTTTGGAGACATGAAAGGAATTTAACCTAAGATTGTTGATGTTTATATAAATCTGGAGAGGTGAATAAACAGCATTGTGCTTCCTGTTAACTTCTGGGCAATCAAACAGTGCTGATAATTTACTTAACTCAGAGTCCTCTCCCTTTTTTGCTGCTGTTTGGAACATTTGAAAATTGAGGTACCTGGCCTGTTATTATCTCTCATAGTATCTACATAGCATCTATTGGTGTGTTCAGCATAAAATCTTGCCCTGTGTACAAATCTTCCATTCTCCATGTTCATAAATGCCTGGCTAATTGCTTATTATCATATTGAAAAGCTGCACATTACAGAGCAGATGCCAGCAATTGGAAGGGCTGGATGAAGCTCGGGTACCTACTTCAGTCTGCTCAGTGCAGCGGCTGTGAGAGAGAACAAGAGGCACTGAGGAATGCTAGGAAGTACAAGCCAGAGAAAGCTTTCTGAGAAATCAGAATAGTCAGCAGTAAATGTTAAATATGCTGTTAGAGACCCAAGATTTCCCTGCTTCAATCTTTTGGCATTAAAGGAATACATCTTATGAAATAGATCCAACAAGTGGTCCTCCACAGAGGAAGCATGCTGATCACCTCCTAACAAATACAAGGATAACCTTTTTAGTCTTGTTTGTTTCTGATGGACCTTTTTATCATTTCTGTCATTCAAATGCTGTTGTGCCTTTACCTACCAATAGTGAATGTGCATTGGATAGATGCTCTTTTAAGCAGCTTTGAAAAAAACAAACAAAAACCCAACACTATTTCTAAGACCCTAGTACATTTTCTACCCCATGTCTCCTTTACAAATTAATACATTTATTCAAAGAGATCTCAAGAGCAATTTACCAAACACTGCTTTCCTCCTGCATGTAATCATCTTCTTTCTGCTTCTACATTCTGCTTTCAGTTTTGCCAGAAAAAAAAAAAATCTGCTGTAAAGTGCCCTGACTCAGGAACTGATCCAGGTTGAAAATAACCTGCCAAAAACCTGGGCTCTTGGTTTGTTTCAGAGTTTGAATGTACCTACCCCCTACTACTCAAGAAAAGGCACAAGGGCATAAATAGGGACTGGGGCAACTTAAACTATTGTCACTGTCAGAAAAGTACACAGAGCTATGGTCTTATAAAGATACCTTTGTCTGTTACTTCTTGTCTTTTTTTCTTCATAAAACTTGCCACGGTGCTTCTGCAGTGACTTTTCACAGTTTCATGACAGGGCCTATAAGCTGTTCCACCCCAATGTCTGAGTTCAGCTAATTTCTCAGTGGAAGAACTTACAAGGTTAAGGCTCAAAGGAGGGTGGGGGAAGGGTATATATGATATCTGCTGGTGTCTTCAGGTACTCTGGTTCTTGGTGCACTGAGATTAGTTGGATGAATGGTGTCTTATGGGGGGGATTTATTGCCTAGAAGTTACCCAAGTTGTTGTTCATTTATTTGACACCAGCACAGCCTAAACTTCCACTTACTCTGTCTTCTCAGGCAATAATTCTACTGAGCCAAATCTTAGCAGGCAGAAACTGGCATATCTCTGCTGAAACAGCTGAAATTAGGCATAAGGATGGAGCATCAGGAGATGGAAAGTAGGAGTAGGAGCAGCAGGAATCAGTCTTGTAAAAGCTCATCATCCCTTGTGATAAGACTGATGCAAAGAAACAGTCAAAGTGGCATGCAATTTTCTTATTTCTCTCATTTCATCTCCATTTTGAGTCACCCTCCTGCTATTGTAATATACATTTTAATAGCCCAGACATGAAGTAAAAAGTGTTTCCCTCTAGACAGTAGAGATTATGCAGGTCCAGCTGTTCCTTCTGACCTCAGGAGAAAGTTTGGCTCACCTGACTTATGTGGGTCACCTCAAGAGGTTTTGATCTTTCTGCCTATTTGCAGAAACTGTTTCTTTTATTCTTTAAAAATTACCATTTGTTTAATCTGCCTTGTCTTTACAGCCTAAATAGCATGTTGAATAGGCATGGTATTAACAACACTGCAGCCCTTTACTTTTTCTCTCTGCACTTGTTTCTGTCTGCAGTAGGACAGTAACTTGTCTTAAAGTGTATATTTATTTATTTTTTTAATATACATGTATCTGTCCATCATTGCCATGTAGAGGAGGCATCTGTTTTCCCCCAACTTTTGTCGTGGACCTGAGGGGATCATAACTCTGACAACTGCAGTTTGCCTGAGCCAGAAGGAAATGAGAACAGACATCAGAGTAAATGAAATGGTATTAATCAAGGCAAAAGGTGATCATGACACTGGCAAATGTTTTGACTGCTGGGAAGAGCTGTGAGGGTGCAGCAGAGCCAGCTGCAGTAGGAAGGGTGGTTGCCACCTCTTGAGAACAGAGTGGCAGATAAAGCTGCTCTAGGAAGATCAGGGTGTTGTCTTTGCCTTTCCTGCAGTGTTTTTCCTGACAAAAATACCTGATTTTTAAAAATAGACACAAATTGTTCCTATTCTTTCACTGAGGTCTGATAATCATAGCCATATGTCTGCAATTTTTGTCTAGTCTAATTTTACAGGCTGGTCATGTGAAGGGGAGGTAGAGCTGGGTGGGGGATTTAGGAGAGGAGATGTTCAATGCCAATGCAATATGCCCCATCTTAACATCCAGGCTGTCACTGTACCAGCTGCCTGACTAACAGGAGAGTGCAAAAATATTTCTGGACTGACTGGAAGATTTTTTTTCTGAAAGAAACACCTGGAAAGCTTTTACTTGCATGAGGCTCACCGGAAAAAGCAAAGAAGGGTTCTTTGAAACTTCAGGATGAGGTTTTCTAGAGAGAGAGAGAGAGTAGTTACACTTATTTTGTTCCTGTTTTTTTTTCCATATTAAGGCTGAAATCCTGTAGTGGGGAACAAATAGAAAGGTGGAAAAAAAGTCCTACAGTGCCAGGCTAGGGTTGCCAGAGAAAGCCATCTAGTGGTCACTGTGCACTGTTCTCCACCTCTCTCTAAGCTCAGCTTCATCTTGCCAAGATGTTCACAGAGGTTGTGTCCATGCTGCAGGAGATTAGGTGCTGACAGGGCTGTAGCTGGACTTTGCCCAGCAGAGGTGAACGATGGGGGGAGCTGATCTCTATCGAGTAGGAAAAGTGAAGTGAAATGACCCTCCTGAGCAGAAGAAAAATCAGGGTGCCTGCAAAAAAAAAAAAAAACACAAACCAAAAAACCAAACCACTTTGTAATGGTGCACAGCAGAGGACACCGAAGGTTATGACTGATCTGGAAAAAACACTGCCAGAAATGAAGTGACTCCAGGAAAATCCTGACTGAACAAAGTCTGTGAGGATGTGCTGAGCATTGGGAGTGCTGTCACCCCAGCTGTGCCAGGGCCATACACGTGACAGCACAGTAACCACTCCTGCTGGCACCTTGTACTTGCTAGGAGATGTAAATCCTGTTTCATCAAAATGCTCAGTAGATGAGTGCTTAATTCACTTGATTTTTTTTATCCTAAAAAAAAAATAGTTAATTTAAAAACCCAAATGTTTTTGTTTTGACATATTCTAAGTGTTTTGACACTTACATATAATTCTAAAAGTCGAAAACCATGGAGTTTGGACAGCAGCTTTCATTTGATCACCATATGCAGTTTTTCTACTTTCCTGAAAAAAAAAACAAAACAAAACCCAACAATCAACCAAAAATATTTCATATTAACCTGAAATACTCTCTCCCCTATGTTCTTTATGTCAGTGGATAAAAAATCATGACCATTTGCATTATGAGGCCTTAGTTTAATGCTTACTTTAAGATGATACTTTTTTACCTTGTCATCTGCTGCTATCAGAGGTAGCACCATAAACTTTTCAGGAGATGCTACAGAATCCACACTGGAGGTACCTGTTTATTACAAGGACAACGGTCCTGGCAACCTAGGGGTGCTGACAGAAAATAGGGTTTTGGAAAAATATGGTATAACTGCACATAAAGCTGGCTATGAACCCTCCTGTTATATTTACACAAAAATTTTCCTGCCCTGCAGAGGGTAACTAAAATATTCCCAGTATTGTTCTGTCTCCACCTATTCAAGTGAAATACTGAAGCCCTCTGCAAAAAAATTGCATATCTTTCTCCAAGGAAAGTGCTCATATGGTTAACTTCCAAAGCTACACCTTTTGGTGAATGTGTTACGAGCCCCCCTCTGCCACCAATATGCAAGAGATTAAAGTTTGTACAGAAAGTGGAAGTCTGTGGTGAGCTCTAGGGATGCTCTAACCAACCCTCAATGCACTGATCAAGTTGGGGGTAGTCATGCGATATGGCTTTGATCCATGTGGCTGTTACAGAATTAAACAAGTTTGGGGGTTTTTTGGGTTTGTGTGGGGTTTTTTTTGTTGTTTTGGTTTTTTTGTTTTGGTTTTGTGGAGCTTTTTAATTTATTTTTTTCTCGGAGAAACAGTAAATAAACATCAGTTTTGTAGTCCGTGCATCAGGAGAGTCTGCTGACTGTTGCAGTATTGTAGGACTGAGCACCTGATTTTATATTTCCCCTGACCCAACACGTGTGTGTGGACACGTGTGGTGATCCTGTTCAAACACCCAGAGAGATGAGAAGGTTATGTTGCAGGGAAGCATGAAGATCATCAAGAGAGCTGATGAAGTAAATGTGTGTATTGGGTATTTGAATGTGGGTAGAGATGAGCAGTCAATGTTGAAAAGGAAATGCAGCAAAGCAGACAAGCCCAGTAGAATATTTTTTTTTCTGCTGTGTACTCTTTTGGAGGAGAAGACAAAAGATTAAACTGTTCATTACTTCAGTGGCTGAGACTAATCACACAGCTTCTAAAATATCTTCATAGTACATCTATTGTGGATTAAGCCATAAATGCAATCCTGTTATTAAAATCCAGCTTCAGTGCACACAGGTATTATGAGACTCCATTACACTCACACCTTTTCCAGAATTTTTAACAAAAAAATAAATTCCTGCCTAAATTAAGGGCCTAATTCCAGTTTCCACAGAGATCCCTAGGAACCCTGAGCTAATCAAAAGCCAGTAGGATTTTGGCTCCTAAATCACCAAGATGCTTGTAAATTTGTCCCTTGCCAATATCAAAACTCAAGCACATGATGGAAAGGGAGCCCAACCTTTCAGTAATGAGGAAGTAAAGAAAAAGAATGCACACTAGATTTTTTTTCAATTTTTTTTTTTTTTAGTTCTCTCCCTTCCTTCTATCCTGTCCCTTGTGAACTATATCCAGTGTGAGGATCCTACTGGTGATCTTTATCCATTTGGAATTTGCCACATGAACTTGAATGACTGCAGAGGGGGTTGACTTCTTCAAGTGTGAAGCTACATGAAGGAAGGGAGAGTGGGGTTTGTGTCTCAGGAGCAAGCAGTTGGATCCATCCTCTATATGAAGACTTTGCAGTTTCTTTGAGTTTCCTTCATGTTGTTTTGTTGCTTGTTTCTTTTGAAGAGCACAAGTACAAGAGAGGGTTTTGGGTCAGAAAGTAGAGTTTTCCCTGTCAGCTGGAATAGAAGAGGCTCTAGCTGGATAATCTTTCCTTCCCTTTGCCACCACCACATAAAACCAATAGCACTAACAGAGTCAGCAGGCTACATTTCCTCCTGTTTTCAGTGTAACTGCTCATTTGAAATTGGCTCTTTTAATAAGGAGATGCATTTTTCAAAATCCTTAAAAGGAGTTAAAGCGTAAAGACACTTAAAGAAATGAGATGTCAAGTCTTTAACTAATGGGATTATGCAGTAGAGACCCTTTAAAGATGGCTTGGCCTAAGTGATCCAGCAGCCATAAGGACCTTATTATAGGGCAACAGTTTATTTTGTGGACAATATTCCCTTTTGAAGAACTCACACAATCAAAATTTAGATTTGTGCAAAGTGCTTAATGTTACTGAAGTATCTTAATATAAATGCATGAGCTTTCATAAGCCAGCTGTGCATGCTTCTGTCTGCATTTCTTTTCTAGAATGCTGGCTTTTTTGCATGTTTTAATTAATAGAAAGAAAAAATCTGTAAGTTTCTTTGCTTCAAAACAGCATTTTTGTATCTTTTGTGATCTAGTGAATGCCATACTTTTCAGGACTATATTTTTGCTAGAGCAAAAGGGAGAGAAAAGTCATCATAATTTTTTTAAAGGGAAAAAAAAAGATTAGTTCATGCTTTAGTATTTCACGTGCAGGATGTTTCTTTAAAAAAAAGTAAAACAAAACAACAGAAGACTCATCTGTGCCATGACTGTAATATTTGACTGTAAAAGGCAGGAGTTTTGTGAAGATTTGAGTACTTGAAAACATAAGGTTTTATAGAAACCACACTGTGTCTTTATTGCCTTCACTGCTGGTGGAAGTCAGGATGCCTTATGGGAAACATAAGGAGCTGCTGAAGGGATGTGAATATCCTCCTAAATATTTTAAGGGGAAATCTCCCCTATGAATTTTATACTCTAAAAGGGTCTTTCTCTGTGCTGTCTAAGGCCTGATCCAAATGTGCTAAACTAAACTGGAGTTCTTGCATTGACTTCCAAAGCCTTCAAATCATGTCTTAAGTGCTTTACTGACTAAGCACACCTTTTTTTGGTTGATTTCTCACTGAATCCATAGTGGCTTTTGCAGGTTAAGAAAAATTTTCCTTTGTAACTCCAAAGAGTGTCACTTTGGAAGCCCTTCTTTGTTTGTCCATGCTTTTGAATTGGGCCACTCTTGTTGATACAGTGCTGTTTCTTGACATGTATTTCAGCTCACAGTGGACTGGGGCTCTGTGCCACAGGTGTGGGGGTAGTGCAGGCAGGGTGCCTGTCCTGTGGCTCTTGAGCTCCTGAGGAATTCATGTATGGATCCCATACTGTGCCTACATGATATAGCCCTGGCAAAAGGGCTCTGTCCATTGCCTGGAATTCCTCATTCTTGGAGGGCATTAGCAATCAAAAGCTGATAAATTGCCATGAGAGCAAAAGGCACACTCAGCACTGCTGCGGCCCACAGGGATGTGTTGGGAATCATTCTGAGATCCACTGTAACTCAACCTCTGAGCTACTGCTGGAAACTTCACTTCCTTCCACATTTTGGTAGTGGTTGGCATGTGGCTTATGAAGGCAGGAAGGATGGACGTTTAATAGACTAAGAGTTGATCCTGTTGGCAAAGTCTTCATGACATTAAGTCAGGGCATCATTCTGATCCAAGGGCAGGAGATTCACCTCCATGAGGGTGCCCAAGGGAGACAAGGGTGGCTGGTAACTACAGCTGCAACTTTACTACTGTGACTGTAATGCCACGAGGTGGTGTGCAAGGGAGGTTTCTCTAATCCCTCACCAAAGTAGACTTGACTGGTAGGAGAATGAAACCCAGCAGTGACTGCACCCTGTAGCTGATGCTAGTTTTGAACTCACATCTCACAATTTTACCTATAGTTACAGATTTTTGAGAACAATCAAAGCACCTAAGCACAAAACTCCTTCATATGTGTGTGTATATATATATATATATATATATATATATATATATATATATGTATATGTATGTATTTATGTGCCTGGCCTTTCTGAAGTGCCTGACTAAAGGAATAACTCGGGTATTCCTGCAAGTATGCTGATCCTAAGCTAAAGACTGGGATATGCTACTTGACCCCTGGCTTCTACTCCCCACCTGCCCCTGGTTTCTGCCTGTTGCAGTCATTTGTGGCTTCACATGCCCAATCTCCCCAGAAGGAAAAGTGGCCCCATGCTTGTTTTGCTGCAAGACCCCCCAGGTACATCTGTAGTGGAGCACATAGAGAGACCTGGGCTTGCTTCAGGTCTGCTGTGGGGGGAAAAAAGGGGGATGATTGGTGAGAGCTGGATGGGAGTGAAAGGGGCCAGAGCAGCTCAGTGCTGACAGACTTCAGCTGATACATCCCTGCTCTCTTTTAGCTCCAAGTGTTGCTTATCCACGTTCTGCAATGCAAGCTTGTTCCCCAAGTGCCTCCTGCAAGGTCCACGAAAGGCACTGACCCTGGGTTAGCTGAGTCCCCAGACAAGCCCCCCTTCCAGGCATGGTATGATTTGCTAGAAAGGCAGCTCTTTTGCAGGCAGGGAAAGAGGCCTGATCCAAACCCAACTGAACTCTTCAGGAGGATTTAGATTAAGCCCACAAATCCTGATTCTGCAAAGATTTAAGCTTGTGCATAACTTTACATACATGAATAGTCTCATTGAGGTCAAATGAATTAAAATAATGCACGAATAACAAATTAAAATAATGCACTTGCTTAAGTCTTGGCAGTATTTGGGCCATAATGAACTGGAAAAAAATATCAGGAAAGAAAAAAGCTGACTTTTTCAGAGCTATTAAGGTGATATTTCAGAAACCTAGCCAGTTACAATTGCATTTACGTGTACCGTGCAAAATCTAAATGAATGGCATTGTTTGTTCATCCGTGTCATGTATTTGGGTCAATAAGGGATCCCATATGGCTTCAAAGGTTTGGCTTTTCTATTCTACTTGGAAAAGCACCTGAAAGTATTAGTTTTGCAGCCTGATCCTAGAGGGATCAGTGAGTATTTTTACCGTGCTTTTACTATGCAGAGCCTACAGGATTGGCACTGCAGACTTTATTAAAAATGGGCCGATATTGAAGGAAAAGACAGCACGATGTGCTGAGTGAAAGGTCTGCAAAGGCTTCCTCATTGTGGCCTCAGGTGATTCCTCTCCAAAATAAGGGTAGGAGATGTTAAATAATTTCCTACAGAGGCAGAATGACCCCTGTGCTAAATCAAGGTTTGAGATGAGGTGTGAGGCTGACAGGTGCTGCTGCCTGCAATGACTTTGCTGGCTACCTGTACAATCTTCTACTCCTTCCTCTCTCCCTTCATCGCTGAGTTTTGGTCCCTGGGCTCCTCTCAGTGGCAGAAATGCTGAAGACAGCACCCTTGGTCAGCACACCTTTCACCCCACCTTTCCTCCCCATTCAAGGGGCACAGGCTTCCGACTGCACACCATGGTATTTCTGGGGAAGGTGCCTGTCTGCTTGCATCCCCTTCCATTTGACCTCCTGCTTTTTGCCCGAGCCTGGCTCCATGCATGTGGGTTTTCAGAGCAACAAGTCATCAATCCATGGGTGCAGAAACTTTCTGCAGGGGAAGTTACCCCCATGCCAACAGCTCAGGTGCCAGTGGAGCTCTCGAGATGGGATATGAGCAAGAGAGAAATTGTGTGTGGGCACTCGAGCAGCTCAGTATACAGGGGAGATTTTTTCTATAGTGTGTGATCATCATCCTTGCACTTAAAAAGTCCTCTGTGCTTCATAAAGCACTACTAAAACCTAGGGAAGGCAGTACTACTTCAGAAAGAGCATATGTATGAACTCATTGCTGGCAATTTTGTACCAGGAGCTGGCCTGAAACATTTTTCTACTGCAAGCACTCTGGGTCTTCTTGAAGAGTGAGAGAAATGTTTTTTGAAAATTGAGAGCTTTTATTTTTATAGTTCCCAGCCTCAGCAGAGCAGGATGACAAAGCTGGCCATGAACTGTCAGCCCAGCCTTGCCAGAAGAAGACTTAATGCTTCACTTGTGTTTATGGGCAGCCAGCTCACTACCCTGGACTATAGGAGAGCAAATTTTGCCTTCTTTAGGGATTTGGTAGAGTACCATGGGATAAAGCTCTGGAGGGAGAGGAGCCCAAGAAAAATGGTTGATATTTAAGCATCACCTTCTCCAAACCTAGGAGCAATGTGTCCTAACACAGAGGAAGGCAGACAAGAATACCAGGGGGCCTCCATGGATGAACAAGGAACCCCTGGACATGCTTGGATGTAAAAAGAAGCAAGGAAATGTAGCCAGGGAGAAATACCAAGAAGTTGCCTAAGCAGACAGAGCTCAAGTTAGGAAAGCTAAAGCCCAGATAGAATTTTTAATCTGTCAAGGGTAACAAGAAAAACTTCTGTAGATATGTCAATGATAAAAGGAAATCTAGATAAAATGTGATCCATCTTCAGAAGGAAACAGGAGACCTGGCCACATGGGATATGGGGGAGGCTGAGGTGTTCAGTGATGTTTTGCCTCAGCCTTCACCAGCCACAGCCCAAGCCACACTGCTCAAGTTGCAGAAGACAAAGGCAAGGACTGGGAGAAGGAAGGTATGACCACTGTAGAAGAACACTTTCAAGACCATCTGAAGAACTTGAAAGTGCACAGGTCTGTGAGCCTGTTAAGATCCATCCACAGCTCCTGAGAGGACTGGTGGATGGAGTTGAAAAGCTACTTTCTGTTGTATTTGAGAAGTCTTGGTACTCTAAAGTTCCCACTGAATGAAAAAGGGGAAACATGAGCCCCATTTTCAAAAAGGGAAAAAAAGACCAAAAAATGACAGGCCAGTCAGTCTCATCTCTGTGCCCAGCAAGATCACAGAGCTGATGCTCCTGAAGGCTTTGCTAAGGCACATAGAAAATGAGGAGGTGGTTGGTGGCAACCAACGTGGCTTTACCATGGGCAAATTGTGCCTGAAAAATCTGGTAGCCTTTTACAATGGGGTCACAGCACTGATGGACAAGGGGAGAATAACTGATGTCATCTACCTGGACTCATGCAAGGTGTTTGACACTGTTCCACCAGGACACTGTGCCCATGAAGATGACCAGAGGGCTGGAAGCACCTCTCCTGTGAAGAGAGGCTGAGAGAGCTGGGGTTGTTTGGCCTGGAGAAGAGAAGGCTCTGGGAAGACCTTGTAGCAGCTTTCCAGTAGCTGAAAGGGGCCTACAGGAAAGCTGGAGAGGGACTTTGTACAAGGGCAAGTAGTGACAGAACAAAGGGTAATGGCTTTAAACTGGAAGAGGGAAGTTTTAGATTTGACATCAGGAAGAAATTATTCACAGTGAGGGTGGTGAAACATTGGCACAGGTTTCCCAGAGAAGCTGTGGATGCCCCCTCCTTGGAAATATTCAAGACCAGGTTGGATGGGGCTTTGAGCAACCTGATCTAGTGGGAGGTGTCCCTGCCCATGGCAGGGGGTTGGAACAAAATGATCTTTAAGGTCCCTTCCCACCCAAACCGTTCTGTGATTGGTCTCACCATTGTCCAGCCTTGAGGGAGGAAATGGATCTCCCTAAGGAAAAGGTGATGTTCTTGTAGTGCCTTTCCTGGAAACAGAAGTCCCACAGAGGGGTAATCAGATGGGACAGTCTGGCCAAAGCTCTAAATTTGAGAGGCCAGGAATTACCTTTCACTATGAAGTTAATATAGGAATTAAACAGCCTCTCCTTTTGGACTGGAGTCCTGGCAGTTCCTATCCCAGGAGCACTCAGTACAATTTAAGCAACCAGAACCAAAAGCAAAAGGGTTAAAAGATGAGGTGCTTTTTGTGTCCATACCAGTGCTGAGTTAGTGTCTAGAAGCTGCACCTGGGGAAGTCAAAGCCAAAGAAACCCCACTGCCTAGACTGTAGGGAAGTTCCAGGAAGCCCCATGGACAAATTTCCTTATCCCCAGGAGGTGTAGCTGAAATGCTGTGGGTATGTGCCCCACTGTGGGGAAAGAAGGAGGGCCCATACCAGGACATTTAAGGATCAAAATGTAATTCAGATTGTAAGATCTTTTTGTCATCCTATAGGAGGCTGGAGGCCTCTGCTGTTGTCTTTGTGGGAAAGTATTGGGCTGGCTGGGAGTTCTGGCTTAGAGCAGCATCTCTAGTGGGTGGGGAAGATTTATTGAGATACCCAAGTCTAACAGAAGTCAGAAGAATGCTCATCTCCTCTAGGGCATTTCTCATCAGTAGATCACAAAAGGGAACAGGTTGCTCACATTAAAGAGTTCAGGTGAAATGGTTTACTCCAAATCACCCCCCCAGCCAGCACAGAGTACCCTGAGCACCCTGCTGTCCCTGCCCCATGGCCTGCCCTCTAAGCCAGCCCAAAGAGATCTGGTCAAGAATACCATCTCCATTTAGCTTCAAGTTACAGAGTTTTGTATGGCAGCTTTGAAAATACTTTTTAAATTATTTTTTGTGTGTGTGAAGATAATGTTACTGTGAGAAAGTTTCGCTCTGTCCCAATTATTTGCATATATTTGCAAGTGTTCCCCACGCAGGCACAAAAATGAATGCTTAATAACTGTGGCTTAGTAGTGGCTTCAGACCCACAGAATCAGTCCTGTAAATATCTCCTTAGGCACAAAAATAATAATTACAAAACCATAAATTATTGCATATGTGAATTTGCTCCTCATTTGATGTAGGAGGATGCTTTCAAAGCATCCTATTAGAATTTTTAGAGTAAAAAAAACCTGACAAGTGTATTTATTTATTTTAACTAGAAATTATTTGGAAGGACCAGAAGTATGAGCAGCTGGTAAACGTATCCTGATTATTTTCCCCTAGATTTCTAATAATGAACTCAAATGATTTTAGCACCTTAAAAATACTCTGCTTAACCAGACTATGCGTAGGCAAATTTAGAACAGCACATAAGTTCTGGAACACAGCAGTAATGATGGAAAAAGAAAAACAAAACCAAGAAATGAGAGGTAAAGAGAAATAATAATGGGGTGAATGAAGAAAAATTTAAGATACAGGCACAGAAAGTTAACAGAAAGAAGTCTGCATAAGCAAGGGGGTTTGCAGCCCTGTAGAGATGCATTGGAGAGTGAGTGGTTTGCAATAATGTAAATAATTGTGTGGGTCTCTGGGCTGTGAGCTGAGGAAAAACTGAGGATAAGATGACAAGATGAGAGGGGCAGGGGTCACAGTGAGCAAGAGGAGAAGATGCCTCTTCCTACCTTCCCTGTTGTTCAAACAACAGTATCAGTCTTTCTGGAACACATCCTGTTGTACCTCCACTGGAGTCACAGTGCCAGAGGGAAACAGGATGGAAAAACATCTCCCAGGAACCTCCTGTGCCACCACAGGAGCCCAACCAAACCACCTCAGCCTGCCCCTGGCATCTGCTGTGCCACAGCCTTGAGGCCAGGCTGTCCCTTTGCTGTCCTTGAGAAAAAATGAGGTTCTTTGTAGCGACTGGGTTGGCAAATTCAATGTTGCTCAAATACCTAAGGTGGCTCTGAGGGGGAGATTAGAGAGAGAACTACCAGCTGTCTGTCTCCTGTGTCTCCCTAGGAGCTCGGTGCAAGTATGGAAAATGCATTTGGCAAAGCAGGACATGGATGGGTGCTATTTTTAAGGTGTTTGCAGGAAGAGTGGAGCAGTGGCAGCCCTGGATCGAGTCTGACCTGGACAATTAGCTGGACAATATTGCTGGTTTGGGAGCAAGGATGGGGTATGGGGCCATCCCCTCTAGGTCATTTTGGAGGTCATCTCTTTCAAAAAAATTTCCCATTCAAAGGGCAGTCTCTGATTGAGGAGTGTTTGACTTTTTAAGCTCGCTGGAGCTTTCTTAAGAGGAGACTGATTTGATGGTGTATTTGAACAAATATGTTCTTTTGGAGTACTTAAGTAGTTACTTAATAGAAGTAACTAATGATAGATGTCCAGAAGAGATGTGCAGAAGAAGAAAAGCACTGTAAACAAAACTAAAGTACTGTGCGATCCTGTTTTAAGAGAACTTGGCTGTGTTCTACACCTCAGTGTATTTGAATAATCATGTTGTGTTCCTCCATCAGTGAAATTGTGCACATAAGTGACTTTATACACCACAAGCACCATTACATGATTTTGTAACCACATCTCATTTTCCTTCAGCACCCAAGGATTAATAGGAGGTTATGAGCAACCTACACCTTTGGTCACAGCTCTGGGTCCTCTTCTGGCCAGCTCCATCTCCAAAAGATTTCCTCCTTTTCTCTGTTTACTCTCAGGTTGTGGGGTTTTTTTGTTTGGGGGTTTTGGGGTTTTTTGTTTGTCGGTTGTTTTTTGTGTTTTTTGTTTGCTTTTTTGTTCGTTTGTTTTTGTTTGGGGTTTTTTGTTGTTGTTGCCTGGCAAGTTATTTGCTTTTCTAGTTTTCTCCATTGTTTCTCATTTTAATAATGTCTGTGTGCCTGAGAAAAGACTCCCTACAGCTGAGGGGACTTAAAAGAAGGAGGGGACAGCAAAGGCAAGGCAGCTAAGTGATGCTTATCTAGAACATTTTGGTAGCTGGAGGTTCTCTGGAAAGATGGAGGCTGGAGCCTGGCCTGGTTCTGCTCCTCTGTCACTCATGAGGTGTCTGCCAGGCTGTTGGCTTTGCCAGAGAACTCCCAGGGTTTCCTTACAGTGCTGAGAAGTCATTCCACTACAATTTGTGTGTTGCTGTGAAAAGTTTTCATCTTCATGACTGCAAACTTGTCATGAGGATTCTCCTGCAACTTCACCACGTTTTGCAGCTGCACTGGAAGTTGAACTTATTCTATATTTGTAAAATATATACAAATATATACAAGATATATTACAAAATAGGTATTTGTAAAATATATAGAGTAGGAATAGGCTTAATTGCCAGTTGCCTGTAATTCTAAGTAGATGATTACAGCACGAGTGCCACCTTGTAAGGGCAGAGCACCTCGGATGCTGTGTTGTTTCTTGGCTTTACAGGGAGATTGAAGGGTGGCAGTGCTGCCACCTCTGTATAAACTTCCTTGGGCTGTCAGATGCACAGTCTAAGTACAGTTTCCCATCCAAAATGAAGAGGGAAGATGGAGAAGCAAGAACAATGAGGATTGCACCCAGGTGGAATTGCTGTGGCTCTTCTGAGGACCATGATGCTGCCAAAGGTGTCAGTGTTGGTGATTTTTCCTTGCAGATAACTCTGTATTTAATTTGCGTAGCTCCTAGTGAGAGCCTGATGCTCTGGCACCTTTAATAGACAGCCAGAGCACAGGGATTTGCTGTTTCTTTAATGAGATGGAAAATATGTGAATCTCTCTCATTTGACTGGTTGTTGTAACCCCTCTGCTCTTATTGGCTCCTGCCCAGCAATAATTTAAACTGTTTTGCAAGCAAGAAAAAAATGCAACCTCAGCTCTTCATACCATTCAGCTGAAGTAGGAAAAACTCCAAAAATTACATGAAAGAGATGGGGAAAAAACCCACCCCAAAAGGCAAAGCAAATGGGCTGTGAAACTGCTGATAGGGAAAATGTTTTCATAAAGTGGAGAGTGTTCTGAGTCACTCTTCTCCTTGGAGTCCAGAGCTGCTCCTTTTGGTGTTGACAGGAGTTTGGGCAGCTGAATGAGTCAGGGACTGATTGGGCCCTTCCCTCTCATTGATGCTGTCTGAACTCTCTTTCCTTCTGGTGGTTTTATTTTCATTTATTACTCTCTCAAACCTTCTCATTCAATTTTGTGAGGACTCCCCAGGCATGCTGCACATCTTCCTGAGATGGGGTAAGACCCTTCCCCATTTTTCCCCTGGAGGATGTCACTATTGTTCATGGCTGGTGCTTTAGGAATTCCCTGTTCCAGATCCATGGACACTCGAGAAGGGCCTTGTCAACTCCAGGCTGTGGGAAATATTCTTCTCTCCCTGCTGGCTGCTGCTACAGAGGATACAGAACTTCCCATATCAGCCTGCCTATTGCTAGGGTCAGCACAGCACTGGGGGCAAAGCATCCTGTAAGGCAAATAGGCTTGATACTGGGATTTTGCAGTTTTATTCATCTCCCTCCCAACCCTTCCTTTTTATTGCCACTTCCCTATGCTCTGACTGAAAATCAGTGCAGCAGGAAAACAGGTATGGGTGTTGTGGAGCAAGTTAAGTTTGTAGACATTGAGGAGGGAGGCTATGTAAATCTATTTAGGTAATTTTCATGTTGACAGTTGGCATCAGGCACTTAAATAACTGTGAAAGCAATTTGAGAATCATGACCAATGCTTTTTAATCATCCTTAGCTTTTCTCTGCTGAAAGCCCCACAAAGATGCTTTTGAGAAAGCAGACAAGCAAACAGCTAAAATTGTTGGAGGACCTTCTAATTTCTGCTTGGCTACAGAAATAGAAACCAAAATTATTCTACCTGAAACAAAGCATCTCTGATAAATGCATCTGAGAGAATGTGTATCCCAATTTCAATCCTACAAGTACCCATTCTTAAAGCAAAGTCATGATTCAAGGCCTTTGTTACCAGAATGACAAAATCTTCCCATGTGGTCTCTCTAATATTGTCACAAATGGTCCTTTTAAGTTTGACTGACAGCTCAGGCCAGTGTTCTTTTGATTATAAATGAGGTAAAGTGTTTGCATAGAAAAATGGTATTTCTTAGAAAATCTCTCAGCAGTAAAAATACTAAAATTTCCAAGCATGGACCTTACTCATTGAAAAGTGGGGCTTGGGCGGCTGAAAAAGTAGGAAAGTCTGAATCCTTTTTAACTACTGAAGTTACTATCTTGTATTTAGAAATAATGTCTCATTTTAAAAATGCTGTTAAGCATCTTTTTTTTTAAAGATAAATACACCAGAAAATCTCAGGTTAAGTTAAATATTTAGTTTGGTGCCCAAAATATTGTTCTTAGTGCTGTACAGTGTGAGTTTTTCTTTCTGGAGAGATGA
This sequence comes from Heliangelus exortis, assembly GCF_036169615.1. NCBI lineage: Eukaryota > Metazoa > Chordata > Aves > Apodiformes > Trochilidae > Heliangelus > Heliangelus exortis. The sequence goes on along the minus strand of NC_092422.1, from coordinate 157,805,891 downwards.
ATAAATAGTGCTCATTTGAGGGAACACAAAGCAGATTTTTCCCAGATTTTTCTTTTTATTTGTCATTCTAAAAAAAAAAATAAATAGTTTAATGTGCTCAGATGGTATTCAACAATTGAATTCAAGTGGTATAGGAAGTTATTACCCCTCTCTTTAGATGTGATAATTGACTATGTGTGACCTGTTTCAAATGCAAAGTAGAATGAGTTTTTTGTATTTACTGTTCTGGTACCATCTTAAGATATTTTCATTTACATGTTTGGGATTATATTTCCATAACTTGCTTTTAAAATTAATATGAATGAACTTCCATGTTTAGGTAAGCTGTAAGTCTGGTGGTGTTGATTCCCACCTAGTACTCCAGGCAAAATGTCATTAAAAAAGAATTTATATTTTCTACTGGCATATATTAATATCTAAGGTGTGGCAAATAACTATTCAAAGTTGGTCCACTGTAAAATTTGCAGCTCCAGGCTGTGTCAAAGAAAACCAACAAAGTCTTTGAAATAAAGCTAAGACAAGCAGGTGGAGAAGTGTTTCCTGTATTGGCATTCATACAGCTGAGCAAAGCTCAGGTATCATGTATTAAAATACAAGGAAAACTCTTAAGTTTATAACACGATAGAGAAGTGGTGGAAATACTTTATATCCAGATGAAATTAATAACTTTATACCAGTGCTGGAAAATAAGTTTAAATTATGAAGTCATCAGTGAAAATAATTTTGGGCAATTTCTTCAATTCAGCTGTCTCTACAGCTGTTTTATTGGATGCTAACTTAATTTAAAAAATTATTGATAAAGAATAAGCAGTACAAATGTCAGGGCTGTGTGTAGCTTATTAGTCTATCTGATGCAATAGGACAGACTCTGATTGAATTCCAGTTTGATGTAAAACTAAAAACTTTCATGATGCCATCACACTGTTCTTAGAACCCTAGGAAATAAGCAGTAAGCAGAAGGTCCTTTTCTTTTCTTTTTCAGCACCATCAGGGAGAATCACAACGATGTGAGGAAACCCTTTTGGCTACTACTTGAAACCAGTCTGATTATTTGTATGAAAAAACCCAGGAGAACAGACTGTCTGTAGAGATACCTGGGTGGGCAGGTGCTGATCTTGGGCATCCTTGACCCACTAAGAAAGAGGGAGCCAGAGCTGGCACCATCTCGGGGCTGCACACCCTGGGTACTGCAGACACGTGGGTCTCTTGTAAGGGGGAGTTAAAGCTTCATCTCCATGATTTTGTCACTACTGTTACCCACAATATCTTGAATAAGTGGTCATAGCCCTAATCACAGAGCTACAGAGGATACAGCCCTTCCCATACCAGCCTCTCTTTCCCTCCTCTTGCCAAGTCTGATTTGGGATCCATCACTCTAGAAAATTCTCACAGGCTGATGACCCTTTGAGATTCATATATGTGAAACAAATATCAGGCACTGTAAAATCTGTGTCTCTACAGCAAAGCAATGTGTTTCTTTCTAAAACTGACCTGCAGATGGAGAGTCTTTTACAGAGGACATTTGCTTCAGGGCAGCGTTTCCTGGCAGAAAAAAATTCCAGGTGATCAATAACAGGCTTTTACTATTTGCTGTAGCAAAATTTGCTGTAGTGTTACTATTTTACTTACTGTACCTAGTCAGAGATTTTGATTGTGGGAATTCAGATTGGTTAAGAGGCATGTAGATTAAAAATCACTGGCAGATTCTGCCATGCTGCATTATACTTGGGGTCACTTTTCCTTCGGTATTTAACCTCCTGCTCATTTACTATTTAGACTTATTTTTAATTTAAGTCAATGTACTGCAATGTATCCTGGAGATAATAGCAGTAAAAATGGAAACATTCTTCCTCTACTTTGCCTTCTGCCCTAATATTACAGAGCATGATCTCCAGTATCCCTGCTCTGTTTGAGTCATGCTGCCATGACACAGGAGTGAGACAGCTCCTCTTCTATGTGGCATTTGCTGTCACCTGGTCCCTGTGAAGATCAGGGGGACAGACCTGCACATGACCCTGTTCTCCTTTTATCTGAGGAGCAAATATACTTTTAAGATCAGATGACACAATCAAAGTCCTACTTCCACTCTGGTCTTCAGATGGGTGTTCTCCATGCTACTGATTTTTAGCAGCTTTTGCCAGGAGATTTAACTTTGCATATGACTGAGTGGATAAGATCTTGGAGTCCCCCTCTTTCCTCTGATCACTTATTTCTTCTTTGCAAGGGCTTAAATAGCAAGTTGACATCTGTCATACAGTCACATAGAGCCTGTCTATATTTAGATTGATGTCTATAGCAGCTAGACTCATCAGGATCATCCTCAGAAAGGTTGTAATTAAAGCATTCAAACAAACCAGAGCCTTGCTGCTGTCACATCACAGAACTTGCTTAGAATAATAAAAAATAGTATCTGCTTCCCACAGCTCAAACAAGGCTTCAAGTAGAATTTAAGCCAGGTTGAATTTCAGTTTTTAACTTGCAGCCACAAATAGTTACCTGGTTTGTCACCATGGAAAAGGTGGCTTCTGTCCGTATTCTGACAATAGCATTGTCACATGGCATGGTAATACAAACTTGACACAGGGTCCTTGTTCAGAATAATTGGTGTCATTGGAAGGACAGGAAGGTTTTTGGCACACGAGTGTTTGCTCAATTTTTGAAAAATTTTCTGGGTAAAAAAAATGCTGAGTTTAGGTATGCAAGGCACTAAAGCTTTAAAAGGCTTTTCTTGCTTGAGCTGTATTTTAACATAGGTGCTTGCTTAGAAAGTAATGAAAAAAGCCAAACCTGAAGTGAAGAAACCCTGAAGGTGTGTCACAAACTGTAACACCTTCAGTAGCAAAGTTTTCCATGTTTAAAAAGCCTGTAGGTTGAGATAGCTCATGATAAGAGCTCATGGCAGCTGAAACTGAAACCCTAAAATGGCCTAACCATGTTCTGAAGACATGATCTGGGAGTTTTTCAGTTTTCTAAATTAATATGTATTTATTCATATTACCATTACAGTGCTTTGCATGCCAGGGGGTGCTGACACCAACAGTGGTGCAGTTGCTGCCACTCCTCTTGGCAGGATGCTGTATCTGCTCCAGGGAGCACAAGCAGTATGATTACATTGGCAGAGCAGGATGGAAAAAATTCTCTGTGGTGTGGACAGGGCTGGTGAGCTCTGATCTGATGTAAACTTCTGGAAGTTGACAGTTGTATTGACTGCAGTCTCTCCTGGACTAGAGCCTTATTGCCCTTCAAATGCTCCTCAGAGGAACTGGTCCTCTCGCAGGATGATGATGTTTTACTAGCAGTGGTGCAGCTGACTTTCTGGAATACCTGGGAAATGTGGAGCAAAAATGGTAAATATCTGTGAGTAATGTGGTTTGAGAAGGCTTGTGCTTGCACGTGGCTCTCCTGTGCTGCTCCTGAAGCCAGTCTCAGAGCATACTTTGTGTGGAGTGGTATCCAAATGCAAAGGAAATCTGTACCTTCTACCTCTGTGAGTATAACTACAAGAGACACTGTTGCCTCAAACCTAGATGCAGTGAAGTTTTTGTAATTCTGCTGTCTATGCCAGTGATGCAGAAAGCAAAGAAATATGTTCTTGGTAAGGTATTGTGGTACTTCTAGGCGAAGAACTGGGATTTTCTCACTTTTCTCTGGTAAGTGATGCAGCATCCTCTGGGGGGTTCATCAACTGACAGGAAATGTGTGCATTTACTCCTTTCTGTGGAGAAGCTGAGTAAGAGAAAAGGTTTCTGTGTATTCACACAGAATCACAGGAAGTTAGAGGTTGGGAGGGACCATGAGAGACGATAGAGTCCAACCCCCCTGCCAGAGCAGGATCACTGGGTGTAGGTCACACCATACCATGCGCAGGCAGGATCTGAATGTCTTCAGAGAAGGAAACTCCACAACCTCACTGGGCAGCCTGGTCCAGTGCTCTGTCACCCTCACAGTGAAAAAACTCTTCCTTATGTTTACATGGAACCTCCTATGCTCCACCTTGTACCTGTTACCCCTTGTCCTATCATTGGACATTACTGAGAAGAGCCTGACTCCATCTTCCTGACACCCTTTACATATTTATAAACATTTTTTTAATAAGATGACCTGTGTTAAAGAAAACAAACTTCTCCATCCTTGGTCTCTCAATGTGATATAAATACCATCCCACAATTTAGTGTTGTTAATTAATGTGTACTTTCCATTACCCTCTTTTTGGAGAGTTCATTATCTTGAGGAATGTAACTCTTCATTCAGATGCTTCGTTCTGTACCAGGAGAAAGAGACAGAGGCACAGAAGAACTACTTTAACTGGATTGTGTAACAATGGCTGTGATAATAATTGTCTGGGAGAATTATATGGAGGTAACAAAAGGCCTCACAAAATGAGTACATTACAAAGACTCTTTTATGACTGAAAAATACTGATGTCCTTAAAAGACTGAGAGAGAGAGAGAAGTAGGAGCTAGGTGATTTTGTAGGAAAATGCAAATATTACACTGAAGTTTGTCTTTGCACAGGGAAGACATTTCCTTGGGGCTGTCAGAGGAAATCTTACTCTTTTCTCTTTTGTTTTCCCACCCCTATTTTCACAGCTCATGTTCCTTCTCTTGCTCTCATCCAGGTGAGGCTGGTCAGCCTGATCTGGTCTCAGCCAATTTTGCATCCACTGAGTGTTCATCAAGTGGAGCAATCTGTGAGTTCCTTTGGCTGCTGTGCCAGAGTGATTTACCTTGCTATAGACAGCCTGTTCCAAATGTATTTTGGTAGTCTAGACTAATTGCCAAATTGCCAGTAAGCTTAAGGACCCAGCTGAGCAAATAGGGCCAGACAGGGTGGTCCTGGGCCTCCACTGCTTTTGGTGGCAGTGAAGGGGTGGGAGGAAACAAAGGCTAAATAAGTGGGAGATTGAGAGGAAAGCAGAGAGAGAGGCAGAGGGGGTATACAAGTTATTCTGGGTACCCATCACCATGACAGCTACCTATTATTAGATCTATCATATACACACTTATTTCCACAGCATGCAGAGGGCTGGTCTACTTGTTGAGAGATGGCTTTCTGCCCCTTTTAGAAATGTCAGAGACTCTTTATTGGACCCACTTGACAAGTGGATTCAAGATTGCTAGGGTTTTTTCTTAACTCTAAGTTATAATCATGAGAAGTCTGTTTTTCTTATCATTTATTTCTGCTAAAAGGTTGCACTTGCTGTCACCATTTGGAACGCTGTAGCTGTGTGTACTGAACAGTGTGTTCAGAAATTCTTATTTTTGTCACCGAAGTACAGCTGTATCTTCAGGGTGGTACAGAATTAGAATAAGGTATAATGAAGTACTGTAGGTTGCTAATACACATTGCACTTAGCAGCACTTTGGTGTGTGGCAATGTGTTACTTTACACATCTGGGTAAAGGGAACAAAGAAGGAAGAGGGACTGAAATTCCTTTAATGCTAGCACGGGAACTGCCATCTTCAATGAAACAGGTAATTTCTTCCTGTAGCTGTTGACTCCCCAGATGACCACCTTTCCATGGCTAGTGTTAATGTTAAGCATTTTAAAGGAATAAGAATGTGCGTGTGGAGGGGAAATCTGCTTTGAAAAGCAATTTATTTTGCTGAGAGGGTAGTGGTTGGCTGGATCAGCTCTCTGGACTGGCTAACCACAGAAGTGCTGCTATTGCAAGGTGGTGGTGTGGAGCAGCAGTGTGTGAATGGAAGTAGAAGAGAAAGCAGAGCATGGCACCTTCAGGTGTTGCTGTGGCATGGCACCCACCTCTTGTGGTGGAGGTGGCCCTCTGATGTGAAATGCTGCCACAGCTCATTTCCCTGGGTCCAGCTCCAGAGTGGAACTTGCAGCCTTTCAGGTGCAATGCTGGGTTACAAATGCAACATGGACTGGAAAAGCTAGGGTGACTCTGAATAAAATCTACTGAAGTCAGCAGGCAGAGCAAAATCACAGAATGGTTTAGGTTAGAATAGATCTTAAGGATCATTTTATTCCAGCCCTCTGTCATGGGTAGGGACCTTTCAACTAGACCAGGCTGCTCAAAGCCCCATCCCACCTGGCCTTAAACATTTCCAGGGACAGGGCATCCCCTCCCTGGAAACAATCCCTGGGCAACCTGTTCCAGTGTCTCACCACCCTCACAGTAAAGAACTTCTTCCTAATATCTAATCTAAATCTACCCTTGTTCAGTCTGAATCACCCTAAGGTTATCAAGAAGCTCTGAGGAGAGAGAGACTTCTTAAATCCCATTCCTGTCTGCTTCTGAGATGTCTCAGGCATCATCAAGGACCCTTTGGACTTCTATTTAGAAGTGCCTCCTTGAGCCTCTCTTTTAGGAAACTGTGAATGGCAGAAACACTGAATTTAATTTTTTTGTGGATTTGTGACCCAGCCTCAGTTTCAGTCCAATGACCCTTGGATTCCTGCTCTGTCCCCCCCACTGCAATATGACTTTGTAATTCCCCCTTCTGTGTTCAGTGTTTCTCCTAACCAAAGTCCCCGTGGCTGGGGGAAGCATGTTCACTGCCGTGTCTTTATATTCCATGGACAGGCTGTGGCTTCGACTTCTCTAAGTGACCCTGAGTCACTCAAGATGGCTGGGAAAGAGGAGAAAGACCAGGGGTATGGCTTAGCAACAACAAAAAAAGTACCTAAGTACATGTTAAAATGGCAGCAGTGGGTTTTAGAGTGTGTGTGGGTGGAAATAGAATATTCCTAATATTAATCTCATTTTTGACGACAAGTTTTGTGGTTCCTGTAAAAATTGGGGCAGTCCTGAGATGAGAACGGGAGGTGGTAGCCATACCCCCACCCTGCCTGCTCGGTGCTCTCAGGGCTCTGTTTGCTGGACCAAATTAGTGGGAACACTCCTGGTTTCTTTGAAACTGGAGACGCGGGACCCCTGTGGTGGCACAGGCTCCTGGTTCACCCCAAGCAGTAACTGAGAGACAGAGCTGCTTCGGGGATGCTTGTGCAGCCCCTGTTCAGGGATCGCAGGGCAGAGCCGCCTCTCCAGGGCTGCCTGCTCATCGCAGCAGCTGCTCCGTCCTTAACCCTTTCCCTCTCTCCCTCCCCCACCTCCTCCCGCCCCAAACAGACCCTTTCCCCAGTCAAAGCCTGTTTTCCCCAGCCAGTCACTAAATCAGTCGGATGTGTCTCCCTTCCCCCACCTGCAACGTGGGTGACGATGAGTGCCTGCTGATCAGTCCTTTCATGCACTCTCTGCCGACTGCTGCTTCGGTTATTTGAAAGACAAAAAAAAAAAATCGACCAAACAAAAAAACAAACAAACAAAAAAGCAAAACAAAACAAAAACCAAAACAATCCAAGCCAGCCCACTCCTCCTCCCACCTTTACAGCCCAAGCGGTACCCTCATATATAGGGACAGCGGAATAGCGGGGATTTGGCTCTGTTTACCCGACCCATCCACACCCCTCCGGCTGAGACCGAAGGATGGAGGGGGGGCAGTGGTGTAACATTATTCCTATGGACCTGGAGGAGGTGGAGCTTTCTTTTCTCTTGTTTTCTTTGAGTTGCAGCAGTCCTGAGCAAGCCCAGGGATGCAGTGTCGGTGCGTAGAGGGCTGAACTTGGGCACACTTGGCCAGCCCTGGGTTTAGAACAAAGCCCCCGTCCTGGCGAGCCGCGGCCATACCCTCCCTTGCTCTCACACCTTCCACAGCAAGGCAAGGAGAAGAGGCTGGAGCATCCCTCCCCTTCCTGGGGTCGATTTCCCTGCTTCCCGGCGGATCTGGCATCCCCGGCTGGCTGGGCAGGGCGCCTGTCCTTTTTCCTCCTCTTCCTCCCCTTCCAACCAACTCCCCCCTCGCCCCGCTACAACACACGCACCCAGGAGCTTTAGTGTGATAAAAGACAAGACCTTGAGAAAAGTCAAAAGCATCTGGGGAAGAAAACAGGTTGGACACGTAAAGAGAAAGAGAGTTCAAGAGTTTCACCAGTGAGCCATGAAATGAAAAGTAACAGCTGATGTACTGGAGGGAAGGAGCAGAGAGTCATCAGCAGAAACTATGGATCCAAGGTTAACGGGGAGGGGGGGGATGGGGAGCTGAAACTTAAAGTAATTACCAAGGCAAAAGAGAGAGCGAGAGAAAGAGATCCTGGCTGTTGCCTTGCCTGGGATGCAACCGCCGGGAAGATTAACTAGGAAAACTCCTGGCTACACATTAGCAAAAGCTTTCGTGTTGTTGAGAGCCAATGCCCCGCTTCTTTAAAAGCACGAGGCTGAGCACCTGATTTCCTTTTAAAAAAAAAAAAAAAAAAAAATCCCAGGGGCCATCCAAGAATTTGCATTTTCTACCCCCACAGTTGCTTGCCCAGGAGGCTGAAAGGAAGAAATTACTTCACTTTTTTTTTTTTTTTTTTTTTTTTTTTTTTTTTTTTTTTTTTTTTCCTAGCTAGAAAATACAGACAGAAATACAGAGAAGACAAGTGGTGTAGGGGAGTTATCATGCAACTGGGTGTAGCTTAAAAACAATAATAATGCTAAAAGAACACCCCCTTAATTTTTCATTTAGAAATATTTAAATGAATGTGTTAAAAGCCGAGAAGAGCGGTTGTGTTGACAAGATGCGAAGTTGAAGGCACAAAAATTAAATCGAATGCTGGGGGAGTATTTCCTCCTCTTGTTTAAATGGAATACCTCTCACACAGAGGAAGCAGGGCGAAAGTTCTCCTGCTGGGCAGCCCTGGGGCTGGGAGCAGCAATTCCCGCTTCCCAAGCTCCGCCACAGGGAGCAGGGGTGGCATCGCCACCTCCCTGTCCCACTGCCAGCGTCCCCCCCGTAGTTCGCCGTGTGCGGCCGAGGCTTCTCCACGAAGTTGGCCGAACCCCAAGAACAATGAAGCCAAGGTGATTCGAGCCCTTGCGGGCTCCCCTCTTCCTCCTCAGCCACCCCCCCCCCCTTGGCCGCGGTGCCCTGGGCATGTCGCAGGGAACAGGGACCGCAGGGAAGGGTCACAGCATCCAGACCCTCCCCGCACCACCCCCTCTCTCTTTTGTTTCACGGCAGCTGCAGCTGGACTACATTTCCCATCAGGCTCTATGCAGAGGGAGGAAGGCTTTTCCATCCTTCCTCCCCCATCACATTCCTCCTCAGTTGAGGAGGGAGGAAAAAAAAAGCCATGTTCACTTTGCTGACACATCATGATGTGTGCACTGAGCATGGGAGAGGGGCCGGGCTGGGCTGGGCTGCAAGAGGCTGATCAGGCAAAATAAGGGGGAACTTGCTTTCAAAATCAAACTTCACAGACACATTTTTAAAAAATAGGAGAGAAAAGAAAAAAAAAAAAAAAAAAAAGGAAAATAAATCAAAACAGATAAATCCAGAAGTAGGAGGGACATAGCCCTTAGCTTTGAAATCTTAATGAATACAATAAATACATAGAGATGATATTTTGTGCTTTCATGTGCAGGGATGAAGAAGATCATTTCACTCTAAATACACAACTTATGCAACAACTTCTCCAGCACAAGCTAAAGCACATGTATGTCTTGCATAATGTTGTTTGCCACCATGCAAATGTTTCTTTTCTGGCCCCTGTAGAGCCTACAGATTGCTTTACTGATCTTCTGCATCAGATGGCTTTATCCTTCTGGTACTGCATATATTCAGATCTGAGGTCTGCGTAAATACATATAAACAAAATGCATATTTTGTAACAGGTTTATTTTTAGTCCCTGCGATTTTACGCTGGGGAGAAAGAAGCTTGTTTTATTAATACTGAACCTGTTGGTGTAAAAGTGGTTGGTGCTAACAGAGAGCTGATGGCAGCTGAAACCTTACCAAGGCTTTAAGAAAAAAAAAAAATCATATTAAAAATTGCTGGATTGAAGCAGTCTTCCTGTAAACACTGCCCTCTCAGTTATACCTTTGACTACGGCGAAGTGATGCCAGTTTAAATGAAGAGATGTCAGCCTCGGGTTTCTAAAGAATCCTGGTGATAGAGTTTCTCTCTAACAAGAGATTGAAAGCAGTGATTATAATGAACTAAGGAAGCTGCTTGCCAGGCCTCTGCTCCTTGGGGAGCTGATTCAACTCGTGCAGTTGTGTCCTATTGTGTGTGCATTTTAGAAGCCAGATTTGAATGAAGAAAGCAAAACTTAGCAGTAGACCTTGTGTTTAAGCATGTGGGTGTGTGCATTATATGTATGAGTGTGTGTGTGTGTGTAGGTATTTACATACATCTATTTGTGTGCACGTAGACAAATATAGATATATAAGTACCATGCATTTGTTGTGTATCAATTGTTTGTGTTACAAGAGGTAAATATAATGTCAATATGCGTAATTGTCTGCCTGACAAAAGATAAATATAATGTCAATATACATGAGAAATTTTATTTTAAATGGGAAATTCTATTAGCTTTTCTGGCTGGTGTGGCAGAACAAATTATTCTTGCTCAGCTGTAGATTTAATCAGTATTTTTTCCTTGGTGTCCCAGGATACCTCATCATAATTTCTTTATTTTAAAGATCTTTATATATATACTAAAAAATATTTGCCTGTGATCCTGATAGTGCATAACCATTCTGGAGGGAATAATTTAAAATCTATAGCTTTCACATTAGTATTTTCTGTTCGCTTTTCAATTGTAATAAAAGAAATAGTCTAAACTGTTTTGTTCCATTCTACCTTAACTTTTATTTCTGAAGGCTGGGCTGGTCTTCAACCTTACTGATGATTCTTAAAACATATTAACAACCAGCATTGTTTTCATTGTTAATAAGTATCTAGGTGGTATTTTTGTAGGGTTTCAATAGGGCTTAGATGGTTGCTATATTTTTGTTACACAAAGTGTAACAAACAGAATTTTGAGCCAGATTTGTGACTTCAAGCTCCTAAGAACAAATACCAACTCCCCTCAGCAGCATCTTGCTGCCTCCTTTTCCAAATACCTCCTTGTCCCACCCACTGAGGGGTGACTGGGTGGTGCAGGTTCTCTCCATCCCCCCGTCCACACCTTTCCACCTATTCTAGTGGAGAAATACCAAGAAATACCTGGGCTTCCTATTTTCTGTTTGAACTCCAGGCTGAGCTGCTGTGTTTTGTGTGCATGTGTGATGGTAAGGGTGGGTTTGCTCAGATTCCTGTGGCTGTGCTGTAGTCTGAGTCACAGCCCAGTCATCTACCAGTGACAAAGCTCTGCCAGGATGTTTGCTTGAATCGTGAACCTATATTTTAGTTATTTATAACTAAACCTATATAACCTATATTTAGTTATTTTTAAGATTTTGTAGTCCATCTTGAGGCTAGCATTAGATATACCCTTTCTATAGGGCAGGCTGGATGGCTTCTTCAGCTCTGATATAGGAACTGTAGTTTGGAAACAGGTGAAAACCAGTTTTCCACATTTGCTAGAAGATGCTGAAGATGTCTCTGCTCATTGTAGGAAGATAGGACTAAGATGACCTTTAAAGGTCTCTTCCAACCCAAACCAATGATTCTGTGTTCACAAATTGAACTACCTTTAGATTATGTATAAGGAATGAAGGAAGGAGGATATATTTTCTAAGCTATTTGTTGATTAGAATGGACTAATTTCTAGAATTCTTTGATTTCCCAGTGCTGAATTCAGAACTGAATAGAAATGTAGTTTCTGCATCACAACCTTTTATGTTGCAAGAGTTAGGTAAACTTAGTTTTAATAGTTTCTTTCGTGGTCTCCTGTTTAGCACCTTGCCACAGTTTTTTGCTGTAGTTCTTTGTTCTGTATAGCTGCATTTTGTCACGATATCCATCCCACATTTGTGCTCACTGAATTCCTCCTAAGCTCAGTGAGAATGTGATGTTTCCAAGGAGTTCAGGACTGGGCCTAAATATAAATTTTTCCCTTTCAACATGTGGCTAATTGAAAACATTTCTCTTCTTACCTCCTTCTCACTGAATTTCTCTCCTATTTTAATTTTATGAATAATTCTTGTTATTGAATAGCTAAAAAGGTAATTTTACTTTATTTTTTCATTTATTTTTTTCTCATTTATTTTTTTATTTATGTTTTTGATGTTAAGCTGGCTTTCTCTGGGCTGAAGAAGGATCAGGCCTCCTGTTTGCATGAAAGGCAAGCTGTAAGCCCAGCCTTGCAGTTCCCACTCAAACAACCTGGGCCACTGGAACAAACCCTGCATGTCCTTAGGCAAGCCTCATTGAAGCGTGTTAAGGCTGAATAAAGGAGTTCATTGATTTCAGTCATTTTAATCTCATGTGTCAAGATTTATTCATGTGAGCTGCAGAATCATGTTTTTTAAAAAATGGTATTTCATAATCTAAAACAGATGCCCAGACCTGAAGCTAGATCTCTGGTTGCTGCTGCTACGTTCCTGATAGTATTCTGTGTATAAGGTTTGAAGCAATAACTGAGGATGTTTTACATCAGGTAGATAAAAAAATATTGTTAGTGGCAAATACATTTTTTCATTTTCTTGCCACTTTGAAGCAGTTGAATGTGGATGCATTCAGCAAGGTGAGTTGTATTTCAGAGACTGACATAAAGGTAATTAAGAAAAAAAGATTAACACGAAGTGTTGTGTCAGCAACACTTTGTACCAAATCAACACAAGCTGAGAACAGGAAGGGAAGAGTAGGGACCAAGAGGATCACTTCCAGTCCTGTAGAACCAAGTGAGGGGAAACTTGGTTTCCAACAGCACTTGTTTCCTTGTTTAGTTTGGTAGCTGTGAAGTAGTCATAAAGTGATTCATCACTAAGAGAAGAGAAAGCAAGGACAGAAAGTCACCAGGCCAGGCCTTTTAGTGAGATCACTTTTATTTTCATTATGCCTTTTTACAGCATAGATTTACAACTGTGAATTTGAAGGGAGAGCTTTTGGAAGAGAAGCCAGCTATTACAGGACAGACCTTTCCAAGTCCCGTTCTTTAGATGCAGATTATTTTTCATTACTGTCCTTTAGCTTCTCTAGTCATGTGTTTCCCCAGCAATGCAAATCAGCCATGGGTGAGATGAAGGAGCACAGTGACCAGAGGACATCCACAGACATTCTGACAGCAAAAACAATATTGCTGAGCCAGGGCACTCAGATGTCATGAGTCAGCCTGTTCCTAGCTAATCATGAGACTGAATAAAAAAATCATGAGATGTTCTCAAAGTAAATTTGGGCTTCCTTTTGCTCGTTTTCTGATTCTGGTTTTGTCATGTGCCTGGGATACATTTTGCAAGATTTTCTCAGTAAATAAAAGGACTAGAAGGGGATTTAAGTCCAGAACAATGGGCATTTAAAAAAAGCAAGTCAAGTTCCATTCTAGAAGTAATGGGCAAAATGGCAAACAAATTAAAAAAAGTTTCTGCAGAGACATAAACAATAGAACAGGGATTACAGAATACAGAGGATGTAATAGTATGAATTTCTTGGCATCCTTATTCAGCTCACCTAGTATTTAATTGGGACAAGGACAGGGAGTCTGACATTTAGCCAAGAAAAAACAAGGAAACAAGGGAAAGCATAGAAGCTGGGAATTTAGTGTGGAAAATACATAGGAAGTAACAAGACACCAGTGGCCTTTTTTGCTCAGCTTGGCTGAATTACAGCTCAGAGATTTGCATCAACTTTCAGGCTGCGTGTAATTCAATCTGGTTTTTTTTGTCCACACAGTGTAGCCATGGCTGGAGGACAATAACTTCTGCAGGAGACACCACTATATTTAAAGCCTGCAGAAACACTAAAAGTCTGTCTGGGTTCAGCTGGGAAAGGAGAATGCATAAGGTGAATAAACTTAGTGTATATGCCCCCTCTTTTATTTTATCAGCCCTGGTAACTTTTATAAAGTGTTCAAAAGCCTTTTGTTTTATTAGCTTCTGGAGGAGAGCTTATGAGTGAGATGGGAGTATTTTAATACCTTACCAGAACATTGATGGTCAGGACAGAAGGACTTATTCACTCAGGGGTTTAATCTATTTTTTTTCTGGTGCTCTGTTGTGTTTTGCAGCCTTTGCACATCTTTTGTTGCACTTGTGCTTAGAGCAGAGAGGACTATTTAAAGATTTTCCGTATGTTTATGTAAAGAAAAAAAAAACAACAAACCTTGAAGTGCAGAATGTACATTTTAATATTCTTTGGAGTTAACACGTTAAGTAAGACACAACAACCAGTAATTGCATGAAACACAGGGGCCTTCTGTCATTAAAAAAAAATATTTTTTTTCTTTTAAACATCAGCATGTACAGCTCCTTAGACAGTTGTCATTCTAAGAAGCCTATGTGTGTGCTGCTGCAATACTAGGAGATAATTATTATCTCCTGCTCCCGAGAATGAGTGCATAAACTGCATGTACAATATCCTGTTTCTCAACACTTATTTGGCTTTCTCAGACCCCTGATTTTAAAGATGATATTCCCACAGCCTCGCTGTGGTGTTGTGCAGTGTTACTTTCAAGTGATATTAACAGGGATTATATTGATCTGAATATATTCCCAGAGCGATCCTTGGAGAAAAATTTGTTGAATGAGTGTTATTTACAAATTCAGCCTAATGTACAAAAGAAATTCAATTCCTTTTTTAAAAGCAGAGTGATAAAAAGGATTCTGGTGACTGGATCAACCTTGTAAAACAGAGTGAGGCTGGAAGTGCAGGACAGCAGCAGTAACACCAAAATTGAAAATAAGGTGCTTAGGAAGAGAGAAATGAGATACAATATCTAGAAAGTTTCTGCAATTAAACCCAGGTTAAATATTTGTGCTTTGCAAATGATACAGATTGAAATAGTTTTTAAAAGCTATTACTAGTATTCCACTATGGAAGTTCAATATATTTTCTGCCCCAGGGCTCTGTTCAGCAGAATTGTTAAGCAGGGCTTCTGTGTGCAGAAGCCTGCTGAATTGAGTGAAATCAGCTTCTTTATCTTTTCATCCTATTCAGCAAAAATTTGACTGTCCCGAGAAAATGTTTCTCAGTACTGCTGGGGACTGTTGCACAGAGTCAAAGAGAGGTGAAGAATTCTTTTTACTACTCCTTTTGCTCCCTGCTGGGTCACTGTCTGTTCGAAGCCCTGTTGCATTCTGCCACAGAAATTAATTTAATATTTTCATTTGAAGTAAAAGTGGTGTTGGGTTAAATCAGTGGCAGCACAGGGGAGCAAAACCCTTGGTGTAATGGTTTTAAACTGGAAGAGGGTAGATTTAAGTTAGATATTAGGAAAAAATTCCTCACCACGAGGGTTGTAAGATACTGGAATATGTTGCCTGGGAAGGTTGTGGATGCCCCCTCCCTGAAAGTGTTCAAGGCCAGGTGGGATGGGGCTTTGAGCAGCCTAGTCTAATTTAGGGGTCCCTGCCCATGGCAGAAGGGCTGGAACAAGATAATCTTTAAGATCTCTTCTAATCCAAACTATTCTATGATTCTAAGAATATTTTGCAGGCAATTTGTGTAAGAGCAAAATGTGGCATCAGGCAACAAAGTCAATTAGGATGGAACCAAGGTGCTAGAGCTTTTTTCCACACTGACCATGAGAAGATGACAGAGATAGAAATTTGACCAGGTCTGGTTACCAGGGTATGAGGACAAACACAAGATTTCCCCCTTGACATGGCTTGTTTTGTAGGGTGAAGATATTAGTGGCACAGGTATTTCTTCCATAGCAGTATGGCTGAAGCATGAATAGTTTTTTTCTCTCCTATCTTTCTCTATTAGAAAGCTTAAATAAAACTCTTCGAAACTATTCAAGAGATTTAAATTCATAACACTTGTTGGAAAGAGACTTCTGGATCTTCTTGGCATCCTGGAAAATCTCAGAATTAGCGTAAGACCTTTTTTTTTTTTTTTTTGCATTACCGTGATTTTCAGCCAGGTTTATATATCAAGCTGCCCAACTTTTCCCATGTGCTACAGGGAGTTGAGAAAACATTTTTTAGAAACAGTTGGCTCATTAGCTCCTGCCTGAAAAGGAGGTCAGGACACACTCTGGAGGGTGATGCTGGAAGGTATGGACTACCCTTTTCTGAGGAAGGAGACAAGTAGACAAAAGCAAGGAGAGAACTCGAGATGAACTTCAATATCTTTTTGAATTCTTTATTATTGTAAAACATCTGGGAGCAGGGGGTATTCAGCAGAGATAGGATTCTTTTCTTAAAGAAGATTAGAAGCCCAGTCACAATGATTCAATGGGATTCAAGTGTGAATGCACACATCCTGAAAAGGACAGAGCATCTTAAATCAAAGTGACTCAGTCACTTGGAGGATGTAAGTTTCTTTTCTAAATGTTTTACATGTTGACACAATGCCCCAGCTCCTATGCATCTAGCCTAATTATTTTCTTTTTTTCTTTTCTTAAAAATAAAAGGTAGTGAATCTGGCTACTCTATGTTTTTGGATAACTTGAGATGTCTCAAAGTGATTGGTTCTCTGGGGAGAAAAAAGATAGCACCCTTTCCAACAAGAGAAGAGAAGCACCCAAAATCTGCTGATCAAATCTTAGTGTACTCCCTGGGCCTCAAGGTCATGGCAGGGATTTTCTGAAGTGCTCAGCACAATTATACCTCATTTGAATTTTACTCTTCACTTCAAAGTTTGTGATGTTAGCCCAGTTTGAGAGCTTTTAAAAATCACACTGCATCGATTTAAATCTCCCAGGCAGCAATTATACTTTGGACTGACACCACAGGTGTAAACCAGGGATGTGTTACACTCTCAGGACTTGCTTCAGCAGTTCAGCCCAAGCATGGATCCTATGAGTAGGAGTAAGAAACTTGATGTTCTTTCTGCAGTACAGTGCACTGGTTGCACTGTACAATTCTTGGACATCCCTTGCCTTTTCCAGAAGGAACAGTTTCTTGACCAGCTTTTCCTTTTCTAGGACTATGTGTAGCTTAGCTACCTTTCTGCAGAGGTTGCTCTGTAATATGGGGACAATACTAGGGCTTGGATTTTCAGAGTATTATGCTTGATGTGGTCATCTACATGGATATAAAATTCTATTCAGACAGATTAAATTAATTGTTCCTTCAAAGCAGAAAGAGTCAAGTGATCAAGAACTCTCTGCTTTAACACATTCTAGTGAAAATGAATACAAAATGCCCTACAGAGCATCACGCTCCCCCCAAAAAGTAGCTCATTTATTTTACCAGGCACTGTAGAGTGTGTGATATGTGAGAAACAGCATACAGAAACTAAATTTGGTATTTAGAATAAAAAGGAACTGGGTAAAAAAATGCAGCCGACTTTACTTTTTTTGCCCTCAAGTAAGGTGTGTGTGTCGAGCTTGTGATTTTGGGGGAATGAATGTCAGAACTTAAGTCAGTTCTCCATGATTGCTCCTGACAAGTGAGAAATGTATTGCTGATCCCTTTTACCTGAAGTTCTATGTTACACTTACTGATGCAGCTTTTTTATATATAAACAGCATGGGTTCAGTGCTGCTGAGACTTGCAAATGTGCCAAAAGCTTTTATTTGAATAGATTTTTTTTTTTTCCCCTCTCCATTTGAATGTCTGCATTTTTCAGAAGTCCTTTTACCTGTGGGTATGACAGCACAGGAAGGGATTTTTTGCAATGAAAGGAAAAGACCAGTTGATGATTTACACTCTCATGTAACCCACTGGTAGCTTGTCAGATGTCAAATGGCAAAATACTGGTAGCATTTTGCATCTACAGACTCAAATCTTTTCTGCAGATGTAATCAGGAATTTTCTGTTGAAGTCAGAGAAGTTGTCTGCATATAGAATTTTGTCCTATCCTGGGAGTCACAGCCTGCTTGGTGGTTCTCATCCTGTGATCCAGATAGAAGGCTACAATGAGATAGCTGGTAAAAATCAGGGGAAATATGAGAGAGGGATGGACAGGATGAAAGGCAGAAAAGGAAAGTACTTAAAAGACAATGGGAGAACAAGGGATATTGTTATAACTAGAGACATGCTTGGAGCTGATAATTGAAAGGAAACCACTTAATTGCAAACAATGGACTTGAGAGTACTGGGTGAAGAGCTCCTGTGTTAAGGGAAAGGCCAGATTTTAAAGCCATATGGGTACCTAACACTTTCTGAAGTCAAGGGAAAGTCTCAAGATGTTCCACTGTGGTTACTAGTTTTGTAGAAGTAACTCTTTTGTCTTTTGGTTCCACTCTGAAATTTCTGGGTATCTGCTTTTAGATTATGACTGTACCCTGGAACAACATCCCATCTTCTATTATATGGGTACCATGGCTTCTAATTTTTTTTTTCTCTTGTGATCCTTCTCTCACTGATAAATCCAGGAGAGTGTCTTTAGAACTCCTAGGCTCTTGGGTCTTAAGAATTTGGAAGGATCTTGTACTTGTGCTGACTGATATTATGAGGATTTCTGAAAAGTCAGTGTGTGTAAATCCTTTCTGTAGATGTGGAAAAAGTAAAGCAAGAAGATAAACCTGTTCAGAAAAACCTTGATACTTCTTTAAAAGCTAGAAGTACTCTGGACTTCTTTCAAGTTGTGTTTTACATTTGGAATTACTACAAAAAAATGTGTCTGCTCTCTTTATTTTCCCCCTTCTAGATGAAGGTAAATGGAAGTTTAAAAATCCTGGTAACTGGAATATGGTCATGGGAAATCATATTTTTCTCCTCTTTCTAGTCAAGCAATAGTGAAAAGTTTGGGGTTATGATGCTTTAACAACAAAAGAAATAGGTTGTTATGTGTAAGGTAACTGGGAATAAGAGAAAATGAAATATAAGGACAGCTGAGTATCAACAGGAGGAACCCTCTGAGGAAGAAGGAGAGCTGGTAGCAGATGCAATTAGGGGCAATCTTAATACAATGCATCAGCTTTATTGTCAGAGTGGTAATAGTATACTACTCCAAAAAGGTCTTCAGAGGTCATCTTGCCTCTCCCATTCCTCCAAGAGAGCATCCAACAATATTCCTGTCCTTTCTGGAGGTTGTTTCTTTAACTTTTGATAGAGATCTCCCTTAAGAGTGATTCCAGCATCTCCAAAGTGAATCTGTACCATCACTACCTACTTCTTCTTTAGCTATGTTTTGGTAATGTCTAGTCTGAATCTCCCTCATTGCCATCTAACCCTTCCTTTTCTCTCCTTCTGGATGAGAAGAATCAGTTATTCCCCTCCTCTCTTTGTATCTCCAAAGGCTGTGAATATGTGACTCCTAAGCCCTCCTGATAGCCTTAGTAACTCCAAGCTTTTTACTAAATCCTTGTAAATCAAGCGTTGTCCAAATTTCTCATTGTTTTTACTGATGTCCTCTGCTTTCTCATCAATTCAGCCACATGTTTCTTGAAGTGTGATACACAAAACTGGACACAGTTGTCCAGCTGAGGCTTTGCTAGTGCTGAGTAGAGCAGAAGGATTATTTCATAGATCTTAACTTCATTCCCATCTATGCACCTCAACCCTTTTTATAGCAACCTGACATTCCTGACTCATTCAGCTTGAATGAATGTTGAAGCCCCTTGTATATCTTAGACATTGGCATTTCACTGTTTGTATCTCTTCCCTCTGATGTTCACAGGAAATGAATTATTTTCCTGCTTAATTTTGCCTCTCCTGAAGGTTTTTCTACAAAAGACAAAAGCTGGCTACAAATGTCAATCTCTTTGAGACAGCCATTTTCTCTATTCCCTAGTTAAGTTGACTTTAGGAAGAGGAAAAAGTTACTTCCACAAAATAGTTCCAGTTCTCAAAAGCATCTTCTTAATTAAGCTGGAGAGATGATCTTAAAAAAGAGAACTGCAGAATGGAGGTATGCAGAAAATACAGGACAAACTGCACACCATGGATAGACCAGCTAACCTTAAGCCTCTCAATCTGGCTTCAAGTTCTACTTTTCTCTTTTCTTTTGACATGTTCCTAAGTTTTATTACCATTGACTATTCCTGTGTGCAGAAAAAGTATTTGTTCTTGCAGGAAAGTAGATACTGGCTTGTACAATGATGTCCCTGCATGGTACATTGCCATTCACATCAAATACTTTCCCAGGGCAACCTGTGCTGAGCAGCTGCTCCTTTCTTGTAAAGCTGCCCATGATCTTCTTATCTTCAGAAGCCTTTCTTTGCCACTTGGGAAGAGGAATTCAAATTTGCACAGAATTTGCAATAAAACCATTGATTATCTTTACAAATCACTCTCCAGTATTTTATTTCTGCACATCTTTGAAGGACTCTTTGTAGGAACAAGAGAAATTGTATTACACAAGGATATGTGGGGATGTGGATTTCCCATATTAAGTGTAATAGAAATATGGCATTACCAAAAACAATTAACTGCCTTGTTCCCCTTTGCAAGTCTTCTCCTGAATCAGAAATAGCATCTGCCAAGGGAGAAATATCTCCTGGGAATTTGAAGTGCAAACTTGACTCCAAGGTGCTACCTGTAGCTAGATGCATCAGAAGCAAGAACTTTTGGGTGTCTTGTGTTCTTGGAGCAAGGATTGGTCCCAAGTCTCTGTATGTAGAAAATAGTGTTATAAAAAAAGTGCCATTCATTGTTCTTCTCTTGATACTGTACTGTGCATTTTTTAGGTAGTCCTATAAGGTAGGTCAATCTGTCAAATACACTTTTGTAATAAGTTTCTGAATAAAAAGGGTATGATTCAAAAATTCTTGTGTATATAGGTAACTGTATTTATGACTTTCAAATTAACTCCCATGAATATAAAGATCTAAGTGGAAGCATTTGTAAAATTGGCCTCTTGGTCCTTATTCATCCAAACAATGTCATACAGAAACCAACAGAACTTTTGGCGACAGACAGGTTACATTTGTGTTTCACTGTAGAACACACACCTTTTACTCCAAGACTGTTGAGTATTTTATGTGAGTAAAAGTCCCCCTCTGGGCTCTAAACACAATCTCCACTGTGAGGAGAAAGGAAGAGTACAGTTTCTTCTGGAGGACTTCTAAAGTTCCATAATTTCTGTGAACAAGGATAGTCTTTCCAGGAGTCAACAGAAAATGTGTTTACTCACATGACACATAACATGACTTCTTTTGGTTAGTACCCAACATAATTTTCCAGGCTTAAGCAGACCCCTCTGAAAGGCTGCCAGATGCTCTGCTTGCTCTCCATTCCCCTTTCTTCACTTTCCAGCTACATTTTAAGTGTCCCTTATGCCCCTTAGGTGGAAGGAGGCTCACTGAGCTCTCATGCTCCTCCAGCAAGCAGGATGAATTTTGCTACCCTAATCTCCAAGTAAATTGCATAAAGCTGTTAACATTTTTATAGGTGACTGTGTAATGTTATTACAGAAATTATATTTGACATTAACATATTAATGTATTTTACTCCACTTTCCTAGAAAACAACAGAAGCAGTATCAATCAATGAAAAGCAACATATTTAATTATGGTTTATAATTTATCATTTGTCTTTATATAAAATCTGTGACCCATCACAGCATTGTAGATGTATAAGGCAGTTTGAAAAAAATTTCTAAACTTTTTCTGTTGGCATCTCACTGGTGTGGGAAGGACAACACAGGAACCTCATCCCTTGCAGATACTGTCATAAAATTGTAAACTTTGTGAGACTGTATGATTCTTTGCAAGAAGTTAGGCTAAGAGTAGTTCCTATTTTTATACTGATCAAAAATTGGCTATTACAATGCTGAGAAAAAGGGTCTTTGCTCTCCAGTGAAACACACAATTAAATAGATCTGGCAATGAACTAACAACTGATACATGAAGAGGTCATACTCAACTAGTTCACTTTCAGCTGATGGCCTGATTCTGAACTCACAGAATTTTGCACTGCTATAACCAGATGTTACAAAGGTAACACTCCCAATTTACAAAAACCTTCTGCCTTCCTTAATTTTTTTCTTCCCCAAAAAGTATTTCAAATGCTTCATTAACTTGTTTAGAGCCACTTTAAATTTCAGAATAAGTGCTTGGAAGCCTAGCCTACTCATGCACATCATGAGATGTTTGGTCTTGCCCATTACTTGCAAAGTTCTACTGCTGTTGAGCCTAGCACTCTAAAATGCCTTTGTACTATAGGGAGACCTTGCACTGATCCTACATAGAAACAGTTTCATATCCATCAGTTCTGAAGGATTAACCTAGTTGTCCTTACAAATGTGAGTGGAGTTTAGATTTTAAAAATCCCCTGTATAGCAAAGTATTTGAATTGATTGAGAATTAAACACCCCCTCTGATATTTTCAACCCAGACACTCTGTGGAAAACAAATTGATCATCTTGAGAAAGAGTGAAACTAGTGTCTTGATTTTACCTGGCCAAGCCCTGTGCAGACACTAAACAAATGCTGTAAATTTTGTGTTACTATAACAAACACTACTAACTGGAATAAGGCTCTTTTAAAATAATTTGCTTAATAGAAATGTTAATAGAAATACTCAATTTAGTCTTTATTCCTAATTTTGGCAGACTGAGAATATTTCACTCTGACTCTTTATACACTTTTGAAGTAGGAAATCGTGTAATGTCTGGACAAGATATAATTGAGAAGTTTAATGAAATTTGGAGACAATGTTCTGGACTCCCAGCATTTTACATCTCAAAACAGTTTTAATTACAGCATAGTTGGTGTAAGACGGTTTTGGTGTATATTGGTGTCTTTAATTAGTTTTGAGATTAATTTAATTAGTTATTAAATGTTGTATCCAAGCACTTCTGGAGCACAGTCATGTTTTAAATACTGATTGATCATTTAGGGTGATTTTTAACCTAATGCTTTGGTACAGTTTAAATAAAATACTAGTGTTCAGTCACTGCAGGAATGGGAGTATGAATGCACTAAGGTTCTTGTCCCATACTCTCTATTATTTACCTGCTTGCTAAAACGTACCCTGAATTTTGACTGTCACAAAAAAATTATTCTGAGCATTATTTCTGGCTTCCAACTCCACTCCAGCCATGCGGCAAGACAACAGTAAATCCACCTGCATGGCTCTTATTACTGCATCAAAAATACTGCAGCTACATGGCAAAACACTGACTTCAAATAAATCGTAGTCCTGGTTTAAATGCATTTAAAAAACCGACAGCAGACTTTGTGCTGGGTTAGGTACTGTGTGCTGCTCTGACCTGAAGCTCCGTCACATATTTGTGGAACAAATGTGACATAAAGGTGATGTCTTTCTGTCCATGCCTGACCTAGACTGCATCTGTGGTGCAGGGTGACCTGGTGTCACATCTGTTACTGGTAGCCAAGGCTTGGCTTGGCTGAACTGGTGCTTTTACTTAGGCCAACCCTTCCGTCCTGAAGTCTTGCTGCAGGTTGTTCAGTAGCCAAGCCGAGGACGTGGTTCCGTGTCGCTACCCTCGGCAGTGGGTTCATCTGAGCGGGTCCCATCCCTTTCCCCTTTTGCTGCTGGAACTTGTTTGAGTGCTTGTGCTCTCCAGTTAGTGGCAGACCTAAAAAACCAAAACAAAACAAACCACAACTGACCCGACAGAAAACTACCTTCCCTAGAAACACCTTGTTTCCTTTCTAAGGTAGTTGAAGTTCAAGATTCACCCTCTTCACCCTCTTCACTCTTCGTGGTGTGGGCACCCCCAGCAGTGTGCGCAGCCCATCCCAAGGGTGCACAGCAGCTACCTCTGGAGAGGAGCAGGCGGCGGGGGATGGAGTGAGGGGGGAAGAATTTAAAAGCAGTGGGGACAAGGGGACAGCAACCCACCCTGATGCCAGGCTGCCTGTTGCCTGAAGTTCTGTGTTGACGCGAGTGAAACCCCAGTTTCGCTGTGGTTGAAGCTAAAACCTGCTGCTCTGCTGTAGGTGCCGGTTGTTGCTCTCCCGGGACACGGGCAGGACCCGGGTCTGTCCAGGGAAGGTTATTGGGGAGCGAGGGGGCAGCGCCGCTGGGCCGCTCTGGGGGCGGGAAGGGCTCCCCCGCAGCCCCCACTAACGGCGCCCCTGGGCAGGGCTCCCCCGCACCCCCCGCCGCCGGGCAGACCCGGTCCCGGCCTGTGGCGGGACGGGGTGAGGAGCGGCATGGTTGGATGCACCGGCTGGCGGCTAATCCCGTGCCGGCAGGGGCGAGGGAGAGGAGACCCAGAGATGGGAGCAGGGAGCGGGACAAGCAGGGTGTGAGTGTAGGGGAGAAGATGGCGGGGGGAGGGAAGGGATGGACTGTAAGAAACTTCTGAGTCCTCAGCCCCTGGGCCCTTTCTCTCCCGGCGAGGGAGTCCCTTCCCCCGACCCAGGGCAGCCGCCAGCGGACACCCAGGGGAGCGGGGAGGAAAGGCTGGGATTTACCCCACCATGGGGAACCTCCGGTCCTGAAGCGGAGGGGTGGCGTGGAAGGAGAAGGGGTACTCTGTGTGTGTGTGTTGTGTGTGTGTTGTGTGTGTGTTGTGTGTGTGTTGTGTGTGTGTTGTGTGTGTGTTGTGTGTGTGTTGTGTGTGTGTTGTGTGTGTGTTGTGTGTTTGTGTGTGGTGTGTGTGCTGTGTGTTTTTGTGTGTTGTGTGCGTGTGTGCGTGTGTTGTGTGTGTGCTCTGCGTGTGTGATCTGTCTGTGTGCGTGTGCTCTGTGTGTGTGTGAGGTGCCCCCTCCCTCGGCCCCGCCCCGCTCCTCCTCCCTGGCCCCGCCCCTCTCCCCGCGGGCCTCGGGAGCGCGCCCGCGCGCGCCCGGCGGCGGCACTTTGTTGTTCTCTCTCTCGGCCGCCGCGGCGGAGCGGTGTGGGCAGAGCGCATGCGCGGGGCCGAACGCCTTCAATCCCCCCAGCCCCCCCCTTCCCTCCGCTCCTCCCTTTCCCACCCCCCTCCCCCTGCAGCCCCCACCTCCTTTCCCCCCCCCCCGCCTCCCTCTCCATCCGGGCACCGCCGAATTAGCATTGACAGCCGCGGCACAACTTTTTCCCCAGGCAAAGTGAAATCAAGGCGCGCACTCCGAGGAAATATAGTCCCTCCCGTTTTCGAGCCCTTGCCGTCCCCATTGGCGGGGGCGCCGGGGCGGCGGGAGGCGGTGGAAGGGTTGCGGGGCGGAGCGGGGGCGGCGGAGGAGAGGGGGAGCGCGGGGGGCGTGCGGGCGGGGGCGCGGGGGGAGGGGCCCCCCTACTTTGGCGGAAAGTGAGTGATGAGTCTGTGTCCCCAGCAAAGAGGCAAAGAACTTGCTTTGCAGACTGAGTAGTTGTTTCTTTCGATTGTTGTTGTCGCTTTTTAAAATTATTATTATTATTATTATTGTTTCTGCTATTCCTTTTTTTTCTTTATTTTTTTTTTAATTTTTTTTCCTGCTTTTTCTTCTTTCAGTCTTTTTTTTTTTTTTTTTTCTTTTTTTTTTATTTCCTGTGGAGGGAGGGGTGGCTGCTTTGGCTGACTGGCGGGTCGGTTGCAAAAAGCAAGAGAGAAAAAAAAAAAGCCAAAAAAAAAAAAAAAAAAAAAAAAAAGAGAAAAGAAAGGGAGGAAAAAAAAAAGAAAAAACCAACAAAAACCAAACAAGCTAAACAAAACCAAACCAAAAACCAAACCAAACAAACAAACAAAAAAAACTTCATTCGGATCTGAAAGTGGCAGGAAAGTGCCTGGCAAGTTGCAGGGATGGAGCTACACAGCTTGCAAGAGGCGTTAAAAGTGGAAATCCAATGTCATCAGGTAAAAAAAAATAAAATAAGCAAATAAAAAATGCTCTTCTATCCCCGGTGCTTTTCAGAGGGAGAGAAGGATCGGAAGGGAGCCAGTGTTGCATGCTTATCAAGTAGCCTTTGCTTCTTGTCGCAGGGTCTATCGATCACGGGAGGGGGGGAGCGGGGCCGGGGCGGCGGGGGAGTCCGGGGCCGCGACGGGGGCCCCCCCCCGGGCCCCCCGGCCCCCCGCGGCAATGGCGAGCACTTCGCCAAAGTAGTTTTGCGGCTTGTTGGGCTGAGTTTTTTTTTTTGTGTCTGTGTGCTGTGGAGATGCGGAGTTAACGTTGCGGTCGGTGCTTGTGTGAGTGTGTGTGTATGCGTGTGCGTGAGTGTGAGTGAGTGTGTGCGTGTGTGCGAGTGTGTGTGTGTTGGAGAGATTAGGACGAGACTTGAATATTTATGAGCTTTGCTTGAAACTGACTCGCAGTGTTTACTTGCCTCTTTGTTCCTTACCCCCCTCCCTCCCCCGTCCACACACATACATACATTTAAAAAAATCCATTAAACTTGAAACAGTTTCTAATTCCTCCTTTTTTGGGGGTGATTTTTTTTTTTTTATAGAAACTAGTTGCACAGATGAAGCAAGATCCACAGGTAAATGCAGATCCTTTTTTTTCTCTTCTTCAGTATTTTCTCCCTGCTGTAATAAGCGCAGTTGTGCTGGGACAGCAGGATGAGAAACTTTATCAGTAAGAGATCTCATTTTGTAGTCTGCACGGAGCTTTCTTACTAAGGAGGGTGTTTTGTGTGTGCATGCTTTCGTACGGCTTTGGTGGAACGGTTTTTGCCTTTGAACAATTTCTAGATCGGAAGTTTATTCATTACAGGGGTTAGTTTACACTTTGCCTTTAATATGCATCTTATTGCCGTTTTTGCAGAACGGGGATCTTAAGAAACAAATCCATGAAAGGCAATCAAGGATAGCAGCTCTTAATGAGAAACAAGTAAGGAACAGATCGATTCAGTTGTGTTTGGTTTTTCTTCTTGTTTTTGCAATGCACTTTCTAAACATCCGAAAAGTGTCTGTGTTAGCTGAAAAATACCGACAGCAGAGAATATAACATCCGTTTTCCTAAGTGTTAAGTAAGAAAATGCATGTTTTAAAAATGAGGTCGGATTCTTGGATGTCTTGCTGGGGGAAAGAATTATTTTAGTATTGGTAGTTACAAGATAAGCAGTAGTTAAAACGTAGAAAAAAAAAAAATGAGGCGTCCATTTTGAGTTGGTCGACATGTTTTAGGAATATGGAAAATTCTCCTGTCTTGGGCTACTTTGTACACTTCCGTGTAATGTGCAGAGCAGGAGTTAGGGAGGAGGCTGGAGCCCAGTTCGGAGCCATTTCTGTGTTTGATTACAAAACTGATTTTTATTGATCACTTTCTTTTCTTTCTTTCTTCTTTCTTTTTTTTTTTTTTTTTTTTTTTTTTTTTTTTTTTTCTTCCCCACTTGTCTTTCTCTTCCCTTGGTCTGATCTGACGTGTTAGCTTTTGATTCGAGTTCACTTAGGCACTTTCACTTTCCCCCCCCCTTCCAAAAATACGAATAAAACCACATTAACCTGTTTCAGCTGCCGGAGAAGAAAAAAAAAACAAAACCAAACAAACAACAAAACCGGAGGAGGGGAACAAAACAAACCAGAAACCTTTCTTCCTCCCTCCCCCTCCCTTCCTTTCCCTCCCCTCCCCAAACTTTCTCGTCTCTCTTTTTGTGCCCGGTGACCCCCGGGGTCCGATGCTCCGTGCGTGACCCGCTCCCCCCACCCTGGGAGGAAAGTTGGCGGGCAGGGCAGGGCAGGGCAGGGGGCGGCGGGATTTCAGCACCGCGGACAGCGGGCGCGCCGCTGCTTCCCGCACACTCACTCACACCCGCACACTCGCACTCACACTCGCCCAACTATCCACGCACCCCCCCCCCCCAACAGCTCTCCGGGGTCCCTATCCCCACTTTCAGGACTTCCAGTGCAGGAAGGGCAGTTGACAAAGCCACCCCCCCCCCCACCTCCACAGGGGTTAACTTCCCCTCTTCTCCTTATCCTCCCTCCTCCCTTCTCTTCCCCGGGGGGCCGGGGAGGTGCTGTGCTGAGCTCCCCTCCCCGTCCCTCGGCTCCCGGCCCGCCGGCGGCGGAGAGAGCGCGGTTCCTCCGGAATGCAGCAGCCCTTTTCAGCACCAGGGACGGGGACAGCGCCCGCGGGGCTCCGGGCTGCCAACCCCCGGGTCTCCCCTCCTCCCTTCCTCAGAGGGAACTCCGGAGGAGAGGCGAAGAGGGCACGTGTGGGAGCCATTCCACCCCTTTTATCTTTTTTTTTTTTTTTTTTCTCCTTTCCTTTTCCTTTTTTATTTATTTATTTATTTATTTCTCGGTGGTGGTTGTTGTTTTTGCGGGAGTTGCCGTTAAAAGTTAAAAAGTGTGATCCGTGCATATATAATCTCTGCCCCATAGGTGATGGTGATTATCTGCCACCCTTTTCCTCCCAGTTTATTGTAATCAGAATTTGTCAGCACTCTCAATTTGGTAGTGGAAGCTTCCATTTTGTGAGGAAGGGGTGTTGGTTTCTTCTAACATGGAGAAAAGTCTGCAGAGTTTGAAGGTGGGGGATGGGGCCCCATTCATGCTGAACATTACCATTTTGATTGCTTTGATGCCATTTTTGGAGGGGGGAGGGGATAGAATACCCTACTCAGCAGAGCACAAAGATATTTAATCACTGTATAGAATCAAATCAGATACTTTCTTTTTTAAAGCAAATCTGACACTACATGATAGCTAAGGGCTGTTAGTCCTTTTTTGCAGTGTAAAACAGCAAGTTGTTGACTCTAATACTACTATACTGAGTAGAAGATTTTTTTTTTCTTTTAAACAAGGTAACAGCTTTTACTGCAACAATGCATCTTTATGTGTTCTTTCTTCAATATGGAAATAGTTTTACTGTTCTAAGTGGGTATTTAGAACATACATTTGATCTTTTTCCCCTGTATTGTAGCAACTATTTCAAGGCTGTTTAAATTTTTATGATGATAGTAAATGAGAAGCTATTTATTATGTGTCATGTTGGAATTTAGATAAGGCAGAGAGACACATTTGAAAATACAGTTTGAATGTTCTGATTCAACTCAGTGAAAAAGGTTTTTGCAAAGCTTGTGCATTATATTTATATATAATCCAAACTATCTAGGAAGCAATCATATATTTATGACTTGCCCATCTTATAGTCTTATAAATAAATCTAGAAACTATGAGGTAATTAAACATAAAATACTAGAATGCTGTAGACAGCAAATTTGGCCTATCAGGAAACCTATTTTTAGGCAAAAACTTAGATTTCCTTTACTGATTTCAACATCCTGCACAACAAGAGCTTATAAATGAGGGACTCACTGGTAACGTGGTGTCCTATTGCTCCAGACTGCCACCTCCGGAGGTTTGAAGTGAAATCTTTCTTGGGTCACAAGTGAAATGAGTTTAGAGGTCTTAGCCATTGACCAAGTCACAAAATCACTGTGTAACTTTGCAGGTTTGCTATAGTTAGTAGTTGCTCCTTAGGCAGTGAGTTAAAAATGAAGTATTGGGCCTTGATGGCATGAAGGTGCAGTGAAAGCTACTGAGGAAGCAGATAGGGTAATGTTGGAACTGTTGAGTGGTTTTAAGCCCTCACTTCTGTTGCTGTACCAAAATATGGATGTAAACTTAAGTAGGCAGTGTTAAGGAGTGAGGTTATTTTTACATGTGTATTTAGATTCCTTCCCTCCTTGTCCCTCCGCCTCTACCCCCCCCACCCCCCGCCCCCCTCAAGATTTGTTTTGGCACAACTAATTCATAATTCAATAGTGTATACCTTTGATTGTGCATGCTCTGAATACAAAAGATGTTAAAATTGCATTTCAATTAAACTGCACATGTGGATGATGAAACAGATAGTAAAATGAATGGATGATCACATCACCCACATCTGTTAGAAATATAGCAGGAGTGAGTGTTATCTTTCAATATCCCTATTCATCAGAATACCATTGTAGTCATTGGCATTTGTGGAAATATTTCCTTTTCTTGAAAGTTACAATAAAGATAGAAAGAACTGAATTACAACTTCAACTTTTGGTGTATGAGGTAAATGTATAAAATAGGCTTTTATGCACAGTTGAATTTTAAGTTGCTGCCTAATTAACGATCCCTGGCCAGTCAATGATGTTTCTTTTACGTTTGGTGGAATAGCGAGATGTGGCATTAAATGTAGTTTTAATATTTTCTCAGTATTTCCAAATCAGCACTGTTGAGCTATTGTTTTCATTATTGAAAGGGTGCAGCTTCAATCAATACGTAATTTGACATCTGACCCAAACAAAAGTTAGACTTTTGTTAGAAGTGCATCTTTCTTATACCATAGTTCTGATGAATTCTAATAGCATTTGAGAGTGGGTTACCTCTTCTTTAACAAGATATGATGTGTGAAGACTCCATTAGTTGGTCCAGTGGTTTTACACCTTCAGTCTACAGCACATGCAGAGCAGTGGTAACATTTTTATCTAAATTGTCAAGCAACAAGCATTTGTATGTAAATAAAAGAGCTATCATAAGAGCCAGCATTGCCCTTAGAAGCACACCAGAGGTGCTCTGCTGCATGTGTTTCTTGCTTTCTTTATGTCCTCTAAGAGTCATTAAGGGTATTTTAATTTTAGAAAGTTGTATATTATGAATTAATAGGTCAAGATAAACAAAGAAGCAAACCTTTAACCTCCAGTTGGAAGAGACTTGTTACTGATACAAGCATTAGGTGGTAAGCCACCTCTTAAAAATGAACAGTGAGCGTGTGCGGGCTACTGTATTTTCAACTGCAATGAACTCTGAATTCAGACAGTCTGTCCTGGAGCAAAGTAATAAAAATATGTCTTCCTGAAAGACATTATGTATATGCCATTCACTTGTGCATTGCCTCATTTCTTTACCATAATTTACTATCTATGCAGAAAATCAACATTAGTTTCAGGCAGACTCTCTCAGCCTGTGTTATTGCTGGTTTGTATTTTTGGGTGGTATAACTGAAATTAAATCACTGGCTGTATTTTGCCTGTGGTCATCACCAGCAAAGCCTGTTTGTGGAGCAGATTAGGCTTCTCAAATTTTAAGTACAGTTCTTATGCAAGTTGTTGGAAACTATTTAGCTCAAGATGTCTGGTTTTACTAATGTCATATCTTTGTTTTGGGAAAAAAGAGAAAGTGGTTTGTTTGGTTGGTTGGTTTTTTGGTTTGTTGCTGCGCTGTGCCTGCAAATGGCAGCATTGTTTACACATGTTAAAAGAGAAATTATTGACATTTGCCAAAGCTCAGTATTTCACATGGCTGGGTAGTTTCAAAATTGTTGAAGTAAAATAAGGGTTATAAACTTCATCGAAAACAGTGGTAAAACGTCAAAGGCATTTCTAAATCGAGTTGAAGTGAATGTGAAGCTCTCTCCCAAGGTTCACACAGAAGCTCTCACATTTGCTGTTGGAAGTATTGCATGCTGGAAGTATGTATGTTTATTACAGCATAATTTGGTTTGAGGACTCTGAAGCTGAGGGAGACAGGGTGATGAACTTCCAGTTGAAGTGCAAAACTTTTCAATCACTGCATTGAATCTTTAAACATAAAGACAATGGGTATTAAATATGGGCTTAACTTTGCAGTTCTTCCACACATTGAGGACTTTACTGGGAAACCTGAACAAAACAGAATCAAACGAAGTGGCTGGATCAAAGTAAAGAGTAGTTCGGGATTATAATTCAGAAAGCCTCAGTTCCTTTTTTGAAATTTTTTTCTTTTTTTTTTTTTTTTATTTCCCCTGTCGGAATCAGCTTGTAATTTATTGGTCACTTTACCATCTGCAGGAAAAGTGACAAAACTAGGGAAGAACTTACCCTTCAGCTCCTCGGAGGAGAAACTTGGGAATTCAGTTTGCATAATGGTAATCCTTTGCATTCTGTTTGTACTTTGAGTAACACCATATTGAGATTTCCTGTTCATACTGGGGGGAAAGGGTAATAAAGGACATTTACATAGAGGTGAAACACAATGGAAATATATATGCTTGTGACTTGCTGCCTTCCATTAGGTTGCCCTCATAAGATTGATGGAAATTGTACATCCATAATGAAAATGCATACTGGAGGGGGTTAGAATCACCTTTTGTTTGGTAGCTGCTTGACTGGCATGTGAAATGCTATTTCATTCCAGCCTTTTTCTTTAACTGTATACTTTTCTGTACTTGTACAGTATATTGCTTGGCAGGGCTAAGAGTTGAAAAGTGAATGTTACATTCATTCTAACCATTTTAAAGAGTTCACTTTGATATTTTAGCCACTTAAAACACCTGCTGTCAGAACAGTACAATTGATTTCAATTAACTTTGAATTTCTTCAATAAGATGACTCTTATAATAACTCCAGTAATCCCATGATGCCTCATTAGAGGAGCTGGCTATGATGATTATCCCTGTGATTTAGCAATTTTTTCCTTACAATGCCTTTGTCTATTCAGAAAAGGGATTATGCCAACAATACCTTTTTATTTCACTTCTAGTTTTACACTAACAGTACTTGCTACCTGTTACACATTGTAAAATATCTAATTTATGCTTGCAGCAAACAGGTATTTGTTCGGATGTACACAGTACTTTGGCAGGGAGAACCTTTCAAAGATACTTTAATTCTGTATCGGAACTCTACATCGTGGAGTCAGGATTTGTTTTAATTTTTTAGTAGACACTTGGACAGTTAAAACTGGTGCTTCTGCAAGTGTCTTTGTCAAGAGCTCTGATTTAATCTTCCATTGGTTCCTGCCATGTGTGCAGCTCATCCAGAGCAGTGTATCATGTCAGCTGTTTATGCCACCTCACCTTATTTCAGTATCTGGTCCATGGACTCATTCTGCTTGTGGAAGAAAAGGGGAATATGTCTGAATATATCTATAGCACGACACTAGAGAAGGGGTTTTGAATGGCGATTTAAAATCACATTTCCAGTGTGATGCTGCATCACTCTAAACACTTCTGGTATGTTCGAGTAGAGAAAATCCCTTTTCATCTCATTCCAGATTTGATTTTCAAGTTGAAAGCATGAAGGCGTATAAAAGCACGTTAGTACAGAGTTACTTTTAACTTTTCCCTCTATGCCTTTCTTTTTGTGATCAAAGATAAAATATGTGGCATTTTTGTACTTGATTATAAAATGATACCTCCCTCCTCCCTCCGCCCCCAAAACAAAATCTGAAGCATCAACACAATTTCCAATCAATAGAGTTAAAGGGTAGAAGTTTGCAAATCAATAAGACAAGGCTGTGGTAAATGGTGTATGTGTAGCCATGATGTCAAAGAGGGCAATTTGTACACACAGAGTAGTTGAAGGTAAGGGAAGTGTAAAAATGGGCTGCAAGTTTAAGATAAGAACAAAGAAGAACAAAAAAAGAATTGGACTAATTGAAATGCAAATTTGTCTTTCTGCCATTAAAGTAGACAGTTATTTCAATCCAACAGACTCATATTTGGTCTATTCAAGTCCTCTTCATTGAATTGCTTTAAACACATTTTCCTTGTATGCATGTATATAAATATATGTGTGCGTATATGTGTGTGTGTGTATATATATATATATATATTTATTTTTTTTTTTCACTTAAGGTGGCACTATTTTTTTATTTGGCAATGTTCTTCTTGAGCCAAAATGTACTTCCTTAAAGAGACTCCCCCTTGACTCCCACCCTTCCCCCGGCTCTTTTTTTGAATCAGCTACTTATTGTTATGTAGTAGCAATTTCCAGAGTGTCATATGAAATTGCTGATGCGGCTTAGTTCTAGCTACAACCTGCATCTGCCAATAGTAAGCATCTATTGAAATCTAATATGTACCACAGGGCTTTTTTGCACATGTACAAGCAGCCCCTTCTGGTTAATATACAGAGACAGTGGGAAAATAGGATGATGTATTTTCTTTTTTTAACCCGTGGAGGAGTTAAATATATGCCGGAGTTTAAACTATAAAATGACCCTTCTGACTGAATGAAAGTAAATCAGAGAACTGGCCCTTAAGTGCAGCTGCAGTAGAATCAAAACAAGAAGTATCTGGGAACTGTGTAGATACGATGTGTAGTGTTAATTTGAGTTTTTGAGAATTATTTTCAGAGTCAGAATGTAGTCCTAAGAGCCTGGGCATTGTGGCTGTGTCGAGAAAGTATGTTCACCTGAAAGTTTGTCTGATTGCTTGCATTTAATCAGGAGAAACATGCAATTGTTCTTGAAAGGGAAGGTAAATCTCTATAATATATAGGTCGTTTTCCTTTCCACGTTGATTTAACTTGTTCGTGTTGGTACTTTGTGATGTAGCTTACCTGTAGCCCAGAGATATGAAAGGGAATAGGCTTTCTACACAAACTCAGCTATCAATGACAAATCTTACAAGGTTATAGAAAGTGAAAATGTATATTACATTTTGATTAACATGCGTCGAGTGACAGTCATTGATACTTTTGACATACAGCAGAGATTAACCTGCTTTTTCTGTAGTTTTCTGTTTTTCTAAAGCGCCTTCAGTCAGTGAGGATGGCCTAAAGATTTATTGGTGAACCAAAGCTATTCTAAGAATGAGGAAGATGAGAGAAGCTTCCATTCTCAGAAATGTACAGACTTGAGTGTCTCTGTGTATAAATGTGCTTGTGTGCATGGCTGGATGTGAGCATAAGGTCTTTCTCTTTGATATCATTCAGGCAGAAAGCCAATATGCGCATGCAAATGAGCCTGAAAATGTAATTAAAAATATATACATACCAGGGTCTGTGATACAGAATTTAATACGAGATGCAGTTTACAAAGTAACAAGTAACATTTCCTACAAAATCACTGATACTAACTCTCATTTGTGATTTATGCATCTCATGTGTTTTCAGGTGTTGAGCAGATAAATGCTGAAATTATTTCTTTAGATATAATTTCACCACAATGACTGAATGCAAAGTATGCCTTGCTCTCTCCTTTCCCCTTCAACCAAGACAAAAGCCAAAATGTAGCTACCATGAAAATGTTACTACGGAGACTAAAAGTATTTCATATAAGGTCAGATAAAGACCTCTTTGATAACGTCTTTCCTGGCAATGAAGTGTGACAAAATAGATGTACTTGTGTCATTAATATATTAACATCAAGCAAATTCTGCAAATTGTTAATATACATCTAGGAACTCATATACAGATGGAAAAAGGTAAAGATTGCCAGGTGAACCAACAATAAACAGTCTTGGCCTTTAGTGTGGATAACAAACACTCGCACATAAAAGCTTATACAAGAGGCATCTCAGGAACTCCAAACTTGAGGCACAAAGCCACTTTTCTTTGTTCAAAAAGTATTTTCTGAAAGTTAGGTTAGAGTGCTGGGTGCAGAAGCTGAAATTTATGCCCTCCAACTTGGGGAGAAGCTACTTGGAAAAGCTTTATTTTGCATTTAAAAATACAAGTAGAATCCAGATGTATTCCTATGAACAGCTTTGTAGCCCATAAATATATACAACCTAAGCCAGTGTCTTATTTACGCTATTTTATTAACATCCTTTGCTGAGTGGGCTTGAATGGAACACAATCTCTTATATAGAGGATCTAATTATAAACACAAGGGACAGAACCAAATAAGCAGTCTTTAAAGGGAAAAGAGTCTGGCAGCTTTGTTTAAAGTGTCCTTTAATGAACTTCTTTAGCAGCTTGTATCTTAGCAACACATTTTATTACATACCAGTGCGGGAGAAGCAGTTTGCAGATGGAGTTACACACAGTAATTTATTTCCCCCCCCTTTCCTTCCCCCCTTTTTTTTCCTGCTTCTCTGTGGTGACTCAACTGGAATGTGCAGAGTAGCTTTTCTAACACTGATAGCTCAGTCGAAATTTCTGATTGGTTCATTTGTATCTGTTCTGTTTTGTTAGTTGATGAAAAAGGCATTTAGTTTGGTAAATGCATAGTGATTTTGCGTGCTCCTAGAAATTCAGATATGACTGGTTTGAATAGGCATGGATTTAATTTAAAAACAAGGCAGCTTGTTTCAATGCACTTTTTTCCTGGTATGTGTTCCACTTAGCTCAAGTCCTCAATGCACACACAGACAAGTCTCCAGATTTTTAGGCTATTTACTCTCTACAGTTACATGGGGTTGCTTTAATCTATCATCTCTCATTCCTCTAAAAACTAATTGGAATATAGCAGTGAGAGGAACATTTGCCATCTTTTTTTCTTTCTTCTTAGACAAAACACTTGCAAAAATAGAAAATCAATTTGTTAAAATATATATGTAGCATTAAAAAAAACCAACAACCCTAACTGCAAATATATAAAGAAAGCTGTTGTTTTAAAACCAACTGAACTACTGCACTAATGTAACTTCCTCAAATGATGTATGCAACTTATCTTTGTTGAAAGACAAACTCTTTATTCTCTCCATTACTGATTGCAGACCAAATTCTGCTTGTATATTTTGAGTGAAAAAGTCTGTGAGTAGCTTTTTTTCAATAGTCTGTTGAGGAATGCAGTGCTATTGAAGATGTGTATGAATAACAAAATCTGGACTTTTATTTTTTACTCTCATAAATTAAAGGGGAAAAAAGTCCTCTTCTGAGCAAATGAAATACTCTTCAGCTCAACTGACATTTTCTGCTAGATAAGCAGGTGTAAATGCAGAAATGTATTTCCCTGGAGTTAACTGGAGTTACCCAGAGTTTGCACTGGTATGAAAAAAAATCAGAATTTGGGCAGAGAGAGAAAAGAAGGTAAGGAGAGAGCAGATGAAGGCAGTCCACAGTGTTAGGAAACCCCACAGAAGATGGAGATGGTTGATTTAGAGATACTGCTCTTGGGATGATTTTATTAAACTTTTGTAAAGAGCTAATCTGTTAGGGCTTGATATTAAAATGACAAAACCCATCCATTTAATAAAGTCCATTGATATTTGCAAGTAGACAGGAGATGTTTTTTGAAAGAGACTGAATTCTTTCTTGGCTTAATATTAGTAAAATGCAAATATATTTCCATTAACTGGCAAATTGTTGCATTTCTTGAGTCCTTAGTTCAAAACAGAAGTTTGTTTTTGCTTCAAAATGCGGATGTATGGATGGATATGACTCCAGTTTTCTGTATGTCGGGTGACACTTTTCCTATTTTCCCCTTTGGATCTGCAATGTATCAGCCTTGGTAGGAGCATAAAAAAAAAGTCCTTTGAACTTTAAAAACAGGAAGTGTACCATAAATGGAGGAGTAAAGGAGAGGGCCCTACCTACTTTTGAAATGCTGTGATATTAGACCCAAAACCAGAAGGATGTCCTCTGAAGCCAAAAGCGATTAAGTTGCCATGTGATTAACTTACTTTTTTTTTCATTTGCAATTCACTCCGCTGTTTATTAACTTAAATTGGATTGAAAAAACTCTAAGCTGGGGGAATGCATCAGAATCTTGTGCAGTCACCAGGATTAATGATGACAGCCTGAACTGTCAAACAAGCTAAATCATGAAATTTGCAATATTGCTAGACAAAGGGTTATATGTTTTTCTGCAGCTGTATTTGCCGTAACAGAAGAGACAAGCAGTTTCTGGTACAAATAATGTCCTGTCATTAGAAGTAGTATATATGCCATGCACATCATTTAAAGACCATGTTTCAGGGTAGTTTTTTGTAATGTGGTGCTGGGACTAATTAAGTGTAAAAGCAAGAGTCTTAACATATATTGAGATTTCCTTTCACAAATGTTGTGGTAGCAAAGAACAAAATTAAGAAGTTAATTATTTTCTGAAATATTTAGGAAGCAATTAGGAACCTGTGTATCAGATTGGTCAAAACAAATCAGCTAGCTCCAGTTGTTCTTTCTTTCCTCCAATAAAGAAAGAAAATACTGTTTTTTCCAGAAGCACAAACATTTCTAGAAACTTCTCTAACCCTCTGAGCACTAGCACTGCATCTCATAACAGAAATGATTTTATTAAGGGAAACTTAAAGGAACTTCCACTCTCAGATGAAGCAAAGATTCATTTATAAACAATGAGAGCAGGAACAATAGAAAGCTGAGTGCATTCTGCATGAATAATATAACTGAAGGTTGTGAAAAGCCTATGATTCTCATATGCCAAGCTCAGTGTGGGAGTGCAGCATTCAGTTGATTTTTTCAACACTGGAGATTCATCTCTTTTCCCCCCTCCACCCCATGTATGTGCAAACACACAGAGAACTAGCACTGATTATTAAAGAGAGAAGTCGTCAGCAGCTCCTGTGCCGTCATCTTGAGACTCGGGTGTGAATTTGTAAAAGTGATGGAACTTAGGTTGAAATCTAGGCCAACACTTTAATATATGCCTTAGATAGGTGGAAGAAAGTCCAACGACGTGTTAAGAGCAAGCTTTGAGTGCCATTCTGTATCCTTGCCTGGGAGTCTGATTTTGTTTGCATTTGGGAGTTTTTAAGTTAGAGAGATTATGAGGCCTCTGGTATAAGCTCCTGTTTCTGGTACCTTTAGTTGTATTGTTTTTAAAATGAGATTAAAGCTGTATTTAAGCTCTCAGTTTCAGGCCTCTTGGTTTCAAAATTTTGACTATAGTCGGTTACTTCCTTTTTTTTTCATCTTGCATTTTCTTAATTAAACTCATGCTCCTAAAGGTGCTGAACTGTAAGTTCTTTGCATCTGGGTCTGTCTTTGTCCTGTGTGCATTTAGTGTTTGGCTTAATGAGGTTCTCATTCAGGACTCCCAGAGCATAAGGTAATGCAAACAATGAAATGAAGGGAACAGTAGCTTTGCCAAATATGTTACAAATACAGAACAAGAGAGCTGGAGTTTTCCTGCTTTAGGCTGGCTGAGGTGTTCCATTCCAGCCACAGTTATGGATTTGCTGTCCTATGAAGATGTTTGTCATTTTATAGAAATTAATATATATTTACTTAAAGTTGAGTTGTTGGGTTTTTTTGCAATTCAGTCCTTTGTGGCTCTTTGAAAATGTCACTTCTTAAACTGAGTCCTGTCAAATGGTGATGATGGATTTTGTAAGATGATCCAGTGTCATGAAAGTT
The DNA here is from genome assembly GCF_036169615.1 of Heliangelus exortis. Lineage (NCBI taxonomy): Eukaryota > Metazoa > Chordata > Aves > Apodiformes > Trochilidae > Heliangelus > Heliangelus exortis. Next base: position 157,767,300 of record NC_092422.1, on the reverse strand, counting down.
GATCTGAAATCCACTGATGTATTTTCTGAAGGTCTTTGTACTTTATGAAACCTTTTAGTTCTACTGGTGTTAGCTGGGTACAATGGTGAGCAAAATCTCAAAAGCTCTGCTCATAATTGCAGTTTCTGATAGTCTTCCATTTCGTTTCACTATTTGAAAAAAAAAATAATAAAAGAAGGAAAAAGTATCAGTCAGATTAAGATTTTGGAGTTTTGTTGGGTTCAAACCCAACAGTTGAGCTGTGATTGTTGATACTTAGTAAGTATCTAGGCCAGGTGGACATATAACTTCCCCCACCATAAAGAGTAGCCAAGCTACTCTTTATTGAAAAAAAAAAGGTCCTAAACTGACCAAGCACTGATACAATTTTTGACATGATCCCCAAGATTCTAGCTTTTTCATTAAGCTATCTTCACATGAGGCCACTGTTAGTTTGCTGGTGGTCTTTCTCTAAAGACTGTGGCTAAACCTCAAGATTTTGATGTCACTTGCAGTTATTTCTTTAAAAATTGGCTTTAAAATGTTATTGCAGAACAAACTCCAAATAATTACCCGCTGAAAAATGCAACATATTTACATAATGATTCACTATTGCTTGAAAAAGATCTTTTGATCATCAGATGCTTACTCATTCATCAGCTGGGCTGTTGCAGCCTATCATGTTTTAAAAATGCATAGTTCTCACCAGAATGGACAAGTACATGACCTGAGGTCTATTAAAATGCAGATTCTTGACTCTCAGAGCTCTTATAGTCTGTTGAGTTGTGATCCAGTGAAGGAATTGTACCTTCCCTAGTTAAGGATCTATTAGGTAGGAAAAATTCCTCCAAAGTTATTACACTATTTTCAACTTAGGAAGGCTTGAACTTACCATTAATGGAGTACTGGAGTTTTGTGGGAATTTTATTAGATATGCTGAACATGCAGTGAATAGGTCTTCAATAAAAATTATTTGGCTGCTTTACAAGCCTATCCAATGTTATTTTGAGAGAACTGCCTGCTGTCTAGACTAAGAGCATCCAAAATTTTTTTTGTTTGTTTTTTTGTCTTGTTTTTTTAATGGCTTAGAAGGAGAAGTGGATACAGAGATTTATATTTCAAGGGTCAAATTCTGCTAAACTGAGGGGCTTTGGCATAAGCACCTTTCCTGTTTCAAGGAGAAAAATCTCACTTCCATCTGACAGAAGAGGTTTCCAGACTGTATAGACATCGTAACACCCAAAGAGCATGAGAAACAGGAGTAAGATATGATATCTAGAACAAAGGGAATAAAATTCAAGCTTATAGGCTCATTTTGAACACAACAGGGAAGCCCCAGTGCTGGGACTGGAGGTAAAAGGTAAAAGTTTTAGATGGGAAGCTGGTTGTCTCCCCCAGTTTCTGGCAAAGTGGAGGGTGAGGAGCTACCGTGGAGGAACTGCTAACAGGCAGGTTCTGACTGTATGTGCCATCCTACATCTGGCATAGGTCTGAGCAGTTTCATCTTCCCACATTTCCTTCTTTCTGGGCAGAAACAGAAGCTAGCATTTTAAGACTGATTGGCCAATGATGATGGGCAGAAGTTCTGTTCTGCAAGCTTTATGCTAGATGGGGAGCTAAGATGAGCACACTCCTATGCACAGCTTTCAGTCTTACTCTGTTTATTTGCATGAAGTTGATTTGGTCTCGAATGGAACAAACTTTTGCTGAAATGTGTGGCCAGGAAATGAGCTGAGTTTTAATGTGACTTAAATCAGTAGTGGTTGAATTGTCAAAATGCTGTGCATTTTTATTTCTTAAGGCTAGCATACTCCATTTTTTAATAACTCCCTGCTATAACTGGACGTGTGATTGATTTTCTATACTGGAGGGTCATTACTAGCCTTTCTATATTCAGATGTCCATGTTAAAATGTTTGAATAACCCTCTAGTTAGAGTTATGATGTCTCTGCTCAGTGTAGTAATTTCAAGCTAAGTCATTCAACTTGAACTTGCTGTTGACTCCCAGAATGGATGCATCATTTTTCTTCCTTTACCTGTGTACCAAGAGGTAATATGAAGCTGATCTAGCAAAATAAATGAGGGACATCCTCTTTCTTTTTTGTTTAGGTAGGTAAACCTACATCAGTTTTCATTGGGCAAGTAAGAAAATACATCAATGTTGTCTGAGAGATGTTGACATCTGCTCGTATCACTTGCTATGACTAAGATTTATCTGTTTCTAATGTTTATAATGCTCTCTGAGTAGGTCAAGTAGTCATATAATGGAACCTGAACTTCTCATAGTCACTGGTAGTTGTACTGGCTCCCAGCTGGCTTGTCCTTACTGCATGGTGTTACCTCCTTCACCCTGAAGGGCTTTTAGGTTGAAACAGAAAAACATACTTTTTTTTTTTGTTAGAAAATCTTCTTCTTTAGTCTCTTAATGTTTGTTGGAAGGGTGGTGGCTATGCCCACATCATCGAGTAGTGCAGTGCAGTGGAAGGAGCTCAGGAGAGCAGAACAGTTGTTGGTGAGGACCTGTTGGTGCTGAGGGCACTGCACACATCCTGAGGGTTCATATTTGTCCAAGTTCAGTTCCAGGGAATGTTAGCACATGGAACATGTTTAGTGCACTCCAGAAGTGTCCTCTTCCGTTGAGTTAAATCTGAAAGGAGTCCACTTGGTCTGTTTCAAGATGCCTTTGTAATGTGACCCAAAGTACAAGATCTGTTCTGAGCAGAGCACCAAGGGGTCTGAATGAGATTGTTGAGTAACTTTCTAGTAGAGAACAAACAAACATCTCTTAATACTCAGGGAAATCTTTGGCATGCAAAGGCATGGCTGGCCTTGGCTGCCTGCAGGGTAAGAAAATGCATAGGAGCCATTTGCTTGTGATCTATAATGTTTGGTGGTGTTTTTGTAGGATACAGAAAAAAAAACACTAAGGGATGAAGGGGTAACTCAACATGTTAGGCAATGTCTATTTTCTGCATGTGGGGAGTCATTTCCAGCTGTCATAAATTTCTTGATGCACAGATGCATTTGTTGTATTAAGAAACTGATTTCGAAATTCTTTTCTGTCATAGTGTCTTTTGTAATAACCTGAATATGGAGGTGTTTTCAAAACTGAAAAACTGACTTAGTTTGTAGAACAGAGCTGGTATTCTCACATGAAGGTGAAACGTTTCTGGCACTTCAATTTTTCGTTGTGATTTTGGTACCTGGAAGAATCGTGAAACATTTTGGCAGGGTGCAGTGTTGCACTCAGAGACACAGTGGCAAAGAGAGAGCTCCCTGTACAGTCAGTGATGGAGGTGACAGTTTAAGTTCTGACACTGGTATTTCTTTTTTGCTGCCAGGAAGCACCAGAAGATGGCATGGTTTGTACAGATGCATGCTTGAAAGTGAATGAGTGAGCTTGTGAGACTGCTATTAATAATCTTGGCTAGGGTGTTAAACACTGTCATAAAGAAAAGCAGCAACATTCAATATTTTAATACTTATTTCTTCTTTTTGCCAGTAAGGGACAGCAGTGAAGTGCAGCCTATCCACCTATCCTTTTCTGAGTTTGGATGTCCCAGGAAAGGGGAGGGAGAAGTGAAAAGAAAGGTAGTGTGATGTAATCTAGGTGCAACATATGCAGAAAGGTCGGCCTGACAAAGAAGGATATTGATGATAACTGCAAAAAATGGAACCCTCTCTCAAGATTTTTAATGTAAAACTTCCTGTGTCTCCTCTGTATCTGTCAGTTCAGCCCTGAAAGGAACAGACTTAGCCTTCTTGCTTTTTCCTTCTTTCTCCTCACTTCCCAGAAAAAATGCTGAGGAGAACAGTATTGAGTTACTATTTTACATCTTAGCTGAAATGCTAGAGTCTATTAACTCTGGAGATTCAGAGTGTAAAAACATTTGTTTCATCATAACAATCCTAATTTTAGAAAAAGTAAGAGTGTATTTTTAAAAGATGTGTTTGTGGGATTCTGTGGTATTAGCAGGCCCTGCATGGCCTCCTGACATTTTCACTGGAGGAGAGGAGGAGGAGGAGGAGGCTTCCACACCCCATGCTGCTTCTTCCCATGCACAGGGGGCCCAGTTGCCATTCAGGAGAGGAGAATTGGTGGACTCACTAATGCACACTGTATTCTGCTTTTTGCAATAAAGACAGAAGTGTATTTGTTTTCTCCCATGGGAGGAGAAGAGAACAGGAGAGGATCTCTGTATGTGAAGGGACAAGATGTTGTTAATTTCACTTTAATGAACTGAGCCAGCAGAAAAAAAAAACAAAAAACATTTAGGTTACTTTTTGGTGTTTGAAAAGCTCAGAGAGGCTACTAAGAGGCAATAATGTAAGTAGGCACATTTGAAAGGAAATTTCACACATATGCACATTGGGTTGCAAAGGTGTATAGTTTGGATTTTCATACTAAACCTGTGTGTGTGTTTATTTCAAAAAGAATCTGTGTGTATGTACAAGTGTAAAGAGGCAGTAATTGTTTTATATTGTTGACCACAGCATTTGGATAATTATTTCAAATTTCTTTGGAGTACCTCATTGTAACTGGGATCTCAAACTGTCTGGTAAAGGTGCTGGAACTCCCTGGTGGCTGGCAAGTTAGAAAAGCTACCCATGTATTTTCCTAGCCTGAAAGAACTGAAGGAAGGTTTGCATCAGAGTCTTCTTTTTTTCTTTCTTTTTTTTTTTTTTTTTTTTTCCCCTAACTTTATTGAGCTAGTTAGTAGTTAGAAGTAAACATTGTGCTGGATCATTCTGGAATTTTATATCTGTGCATGTGAATCACTTTGCAGATGGAATGCTTCCAAGCATAAAGAGTCTATAGCTGATGTAACAAAATGTAATTTTCAAACTGAAACTACACAAAGCACAGTGGGGGGGGAGGAAATAACTGTGCATGTACAAAGCTAACATTGCAGGATTACAGTCAGGAGCTTGTAAGGAATACAGGGAGTTGGGTTTTAAATTAAGTTCTGTATCTGTAGTTGCATTGCCTCTCCAGTATCTCTTTGGTGTATTCCTTATGGAATAAGGAGTTGTAGTATGGTTAAGTGCAGCTCTGCTCTGAGAAGTGTCAGAGTGTGCAGCTAGACTTCCCTTGTTCAAGAGATCTGCCTTCTGCTCTGTAGCTTAGTGATGCAGCATGGGATTTTCAAAAGTGCTTGACAGTGACCCACACTATCTGTTGCTGAAGTCAATAGGACTTTCAGCATCGACTTTGGGTGAGGCAGGCAGGCTGAGTGCTTCTACAGTTAGAGCTTTTGTTGAAACCTATCTGTAGCTACAGTCCCCTGTGTATGTTGTCCCAGAAGGGATGGATCATAGCAGCACCTCGGGTCCCTGTCCCCAGGTCCTTGATCAGTCAAGTTCCTGCCTTCAGTGTCAGCCTTAGTCCAGTAGCCTCTTGGAGTTTTCTGATTGGGAAGAGTCACTGAGTAGTAGGACTGACACTTGTTCAACTGCAAAAAAATTGGATGAACTTCCCAAGGAACATATTCAGAAGTAAATTTTTTCCAGTTGCTTTTAACATGTTCTTCTTTTCTCTCCAGATTTAGTCAGTGTTGCTGGGCCAGATGCAAAGCCATTTCAAAGTCAATGAAAGGTCCCTGGCATATAGCCTAGATTCAGTTCTACTTCTGTACCAGTCAGACCAGTTCTCAGTGCCTTCAGTGGCCTACAGGTCAGTCTTGCTGTCCTTGACAGCTGGGCCATGGGTTTGAAATGAGGAAAATGTATTTAAATTCACAACTGGAAATCCCCAAACATGTGAAAGGGTTTGGCTTAGATGAAGTAAAGCCCCCAAGACTGAGGCTAGAGGTCAAGCAGTGACCTGGAAAGTTTCAGAGGCAAGTTAAACACTAGTGCTGCAAAGCAAAGGGAAGCAAAGAGTTTTCATTTGACTGGGAACCTGGAGTCAGAATTAATTCTACAAAAAGATGTTTCCAAGGCCAAATTATGCATTTGTGGAAATAGAATTACAATAGGTGTTGGTTTGCTTCTTTAACAGACATTAAACATTCTTTAACAGACTGCAGGAAGCTCTCTGTAATACTGTTGACCTTCAAAACCCTTTGAAACATGGCTCATTGAAGTCAGGATACCAAAGTTATGTGAGTCTCAGCTTCCTGTGAGTGCACAGCTCAGGTTACTGAGGCCTGCTGCTTGTAGGGCATTTTGTCTCTCTTCAATATATTGTTCTGTGAGCTTAAATGCTTTTGAAACTAGGTTTATGATGGTTTTGTGCCTTATCTTGGTGCGTAAGGAAGAGGCAAACTCAGATTCAAGGTTTTGCAGTGAAAGGGGCATACAAAGGTGTTCTCAAATACTGATTTTTTAGTGCCTGGTGAGGGCTGGTCTATGTGCCCAACCTTCCATTAGGCCAAATACTGAACATCACTTTTTTGTGGTACTTGGTGGTAACTTCATTATCCTTAAGATGTCTACCCCTCTGTCCAGTTTTTTTTTTAAATTGTGCAGTATGTTCCAAGTAGCACACAAAGCTATTGTAATTTTGTAAGTATCAGTTCCTTAGAAAATGAGCTGTAAAATTATTATATTGAAGTATTTCTGGTACAAATTTTATCTTATTTTTAAATTTTATTTTATTTTAGTCTTATCTAAGAGCTGCATCAGCCATTCAGTGGGAGTGGTGGACTCTTCAAGCTGAAAAGGTGCTCTTGCTATAAGTAGCTCAGTGTTACATCCTACTTAACAAGTCATAAGAAGAATCTTTGCACCCTTTCCAGCATTCGTGAACAATATTTGTATTCTCCCATTTATTCCAGTAGGCAGCAGTGGTATTTAACCATTCCCAGGAAGGAATCTCACAGGATGAGGCTTCAGCCAGGACACCTGCTCCAGGAGATGCTGACTCTGACCCTACTCCCTCTAATGAGAGCAGAGCTCAGTTTTGTTCTGCCTATGCTGTTGCCACCAAATTGTGCTGCTAAAGCTGTATTTTGCATTTTGAATTGGAATTTGCACAGGGCAGTAAAATTTTAAAATAGAGGATCTTTTAAATTTCTTCTCTGATACCAGAGAAGAAGGTAAGGTAAGAGAAGGCTGTGAAGGTAAGAGTGGCTACAGAAATTCCCTTACAATGGGTTGGTCAGGCACCCTGCTTTAATCCCCTGTAGGGCTCCCGAGTAGCTTTGCATCTCACAGGCTATTTTAAGCACTTCTTGAATGAAGCAAAAGTTTTCTGGAGCCTGCAGGACTTGGGTTTGGAGTTATTACTTAGGTGCAGAGTGTGTGCCAGACAAATTTAAGGTGTGGTTGTTAGGTGCTGCAGGTACAGGTCTAAAAGATTATTCTTCAGTGAGTTTACAATCTTTGTCCTCCAGCTAGCAACTAACTCTGTGTAAGGGCAGCAGAGCAGCTGACTACTTCATAGCTAGGTAAAAGCTTAATTTCATTATGACAGTGATGAAAAAAGAGAGGTACCAGAAGGTACAGAAAGGCCTAAGATCTGACATGACTTGGGAAGAATATTCTAGTGGCTGGCTTGTTGGCTCAGGTCGGAGCAGTAAGATCTGTTCCTTGTTTTGGTGCTCTCTTCCTGTGTGTATTTTAGCTGGTCCATTAAGGGACCTGAGCCCCCTTTCCTATTTTTAAAGTGGAAGCAGCAGATAGCTTGTTTCAAATATTTATAGGAGCACACATTCAAAATAGATACCTTCAAGATTACTGAGTACCATGGTGAGTAGTCCAATTGCAGTGTATATATATTTATACATATAAATTATAGAAATTAATTTTTGCCATGGTTTAAGAAAGACCTGAATTCTAAGATATCTAAATTCAAAGATTCCCAGAGAAACTGGGAGAGATCTCTCTTTAAAATAGAAAACAAAAATCTTCTTCCCTTCATAAGGTACAGCCACGCTGCTGTTCACTAGTTTGTTTCTGTCGACAGTCTTGAAATAAGATTTGAGGAGAGGTCTGAAAATCTGGTGGACAAGTTCAGGTCAATATGTTGCCAAGGAGCTACTTGTATACTCATGTATTTGTCAAGGGCCAAATGATGCTAGGAGAAATGTTTTTATCATATCACAGACTTGTTTGCTCTAGAACCCTCCAGAGAAGTCCTTTTTTTTTTCCATGAGAATTCATGTCAGTTACTGCTGTCACTGACATCAGTGGCAAGAATTAATTTTTCTTCAGCAATTGCACAGTTACCAGAAGTGTTCACATTTTTGGGTGCCATTTTAAGTGAGGATGTGGCCAGCCTTCACCTTATCCAGCATGATTCTCCTACAGTGATGTAATGAGCCAGCTGAGCGAGCTGATTCAGCCTAAGCTAACCTTGGGGAAAAAATTAAAAAAGAAAATAAATCTGTATTTTCCCCAGGCTATGGACTGACTAATAAGATTTCTGTGCAGGACTCTTGATGCCATTTGGGCTCTATTGTTTAGTGGTACACGGCACACAGATCAAAAATGTCACAGGTAATGTAATGGCAACTTTTTTACGACCTTAAAACATGTGACATGCCTGGTGTTTCACTGATAGGTTTGCAGCGTGCCACAGAGTGGATTAGTCCCACAGACATGTCACATAAAATCTTTCCATTTGGTTGCTTTCCTTCACACAATGTTCTGTAGCAGTTAAAGGCTATTTATAACTGTGTCAGTAACTAATAGTAAATTATGCTTCAATATTACATGAATAATAACAGAAAAATTCAAATGAGGAATATTAACCATATTTTGTCTCCCAGACATAGAGATTTTTCATGTATGCATTGGTGCAATCAGTATGGTAATTTACAGCTGTACAGACCTTCAACAAGTCATGCAAATCCATGGGGTGTCCTATTGATGCTAGAGTTTTAGCTGGAATTCTGATAGAGCTGACAGATGTGTACTGTGAAAGCTCTTGTTCCTTCCCACACAGTTTCTTTGTAATCACTCATCATTGAACTCTCATCTGCAGCAATGGTTTCTTCTCAAAGGCAGAATAGCTCCAGTTCCTTAACACACTTTAGATTAAATTAATTTCTGATGTAGTGCGTGACCCTCCAAAGAAAGTTTGATTTTTTTTATTTTATTCTTTCTTTCTGGGATTTACATTGTTACAAGGGTTCCCTCCTAAATTTCTTGAATCTTAACTGTGCACAGTTAGGTGGTGATGCAAAGTCTACGTAAAAATCATGCACTGTCTGGAAGTTATGTGATTTGCTGAAGTGTAATATTGGTCTCATGGCTTGTTGCATAGATTTTGTTTGATTTTGGTGCACTGGAGGCAAGGACTTCATGGCCAAACAGAGGTTATGGTGAAGTCTTTGATTCTGTAATTGTGGTATGAAGTTTTCCAGTAGGCACTGATCACACTTCCTAGTACCTCTCCAAGGTTCCGTTTCCTTCTAAGCTTTTTCATTTTTGGTGGTAGCACGAGAAACTGATTCTTCTGCTTCCTAGCTGGAACCAGTAGATAAATACAGTTGGTAGGTTGAGCTATACACTCACACTGTCACCAGCATTGCCATTTAGGAAGCCTTTTAGGTACACCCTGCATCTCTTCAAATGGATACTTAGTCTGGGTTTGGAATTTGGGCACTGCACGAGTGCAGGGTAATCATAGTCACATCTGTCCACTGCCTCATGTTTTATCCTCATGTCAAGGCACACATCAGGCATGCGTCAGGAAGATGGTGTGTGCCTCACACTCCTGTTGAGCTGCAGGGAGCTGAAGATGTGTAGGAACTCTCTCAGCACCATAGAGAACTGGTCTGCAGCTTGGCAAGCAGTTTCTGCTGTGTGGTGTGTGTGTCTCTTGTGTTTAATGGAGTGCCAGTGCCTCCCTCAGCATAGCCAGGCTTCCTCAGAGACTTCACATTCCAAAACAATTGTTTTAAACAAGAGACAGGCTGTGGTTTGTTTGTTGTTGGGTTTTTTTTGTTTGGTTGGTTGTTTGGGTTTTTTTTTTAGGGTCAGTGTTTTTAATGTATATATTCAGCTAATTTTGATCGTCTAATTACAATTTTAAACCTCCCTGGTTACTGTTTCCTTCAGTAGCATCCAAGTGCTTCTTCTTGTGTGTGGAATACTTGGCAGATAGGAATGTTTCCTCCTAATGACTTGCCTTTTGTGGAAGCACATTGATTTCTAGATCAACATGGCAATTTTAAATGGCCTTTGTAAACTCTGTAACAGGTAGCTGTTTGCAAAGTTCAAAGACTAGAAATTAATTAAAATCTGAAGTACTCATCCCTATAAAATATTTAGTTGTTTTCTTTCTTCTTTGTTAGGAATGTCAAACGTTTGTGCTATGTTGGCAACTAATGGTAGCCATGAGATAATTTGGTTATTGCTTTTTGAGGAGCTGCTAAATATTTAGATACAGTCCCACTGTTACAGTAACATGGTCTTTTCTGCATTTGCGTTTGTAAAAATAGTGGCTAACGTTTTAGAGCAGGAGTTAAGTGACTGCACATTTACTGATGACAGCATTTTGAGGACATATGCTTCTGTTGTGACAAAATAAAAAAAGAAGCTGGCTGTTGGTTTTCTCTTAGAAACCTGTTGGCTGTATACATGGAAGTAGTTTGATTTAGGCTAGGAGAAAGTCCTAAAAAAAATTGAAGGGTTTCAGAATATGATCTTTCAGGAATCTTAAAGATTTCCAAGAGCTCTATCATTACTTTGGGAAGGAAGCTCTGACCTTACTTTAGTGTTAAAGTGCATGTTTGTGGCAATTTGTGCTGTATGTTGTGCAGCGCTGTGGGTGGAAAACTTGAGTTCACTCCCGTTCAATAGCATCTGTACTCTGGAACTGCCTTTTTACCTGCCTGAAACTCCTTTTCAGAATATGCAGATCTCTGGTATGCTTTACAGTCCCCTGTGGGATGGCCAGCTATTAAAAATGTGTAGAACTGCAATTTATAAAGGAAGGAGTTCCTTTTTTTTTTTTTTTTTTTTTTTTTTTTTTCAGGGTGAAGAAAAATCATATATTTGCAAATGTAATTTCATTTCTGGAAACCACTTTGTAATTATTTTTATTGAAAGAGCTTCCAGAAGCCTGTTAGGGATCTTTTTTGTGTTAACCCAGGCACAGAAAGGCAGTGGAGAACATACCCTATCTGAAGAGCTTTCAGTTTAGACAAAGACACATTATAATCCCACTTCAACAGACAGGCAACTGAAGCACAGAGGTGTTTAGTAAGATAGCCAAGGTAGTTCTGAAAAGTTTGCAGCAGAGCTGGAAATGGAATCCAAGTTTTCTGTATCTAGTTTATGAGTTTATCCACAACACTGCCTTTTCTTTCAATTAGCGCCTTCTATCACTGATGGCTTCTATCACTGGAGTTTCTCAATAAGATCCTTAACAGAGTGGATGTGTGGACATCCTCTAAAGGTGCTGCTCACCTGCACTTCTGGGAGTGATCTGAGCCGTGCCCCTTCTTTTTTGTGATCAAGAGCAGCAGTGGCTCTTAGGCTGAGAAGCAGTGCAGTGCTGTGCATGTGTCTGCTCACCTACCCTGCCTCTTAAACAAAAACATTTAGAGTACCAAATAGTCTTCTTGGTGGCATTTTCCTACTACTATCATCACACTGTGAAATAAATGAAGAAAAGCCAGTGGCCTCTCCAGACAGCCATAACAAAAAAAAAAAAAAAAAAAAAAAAAAAGAGAGAGAACAAAGCTTCATTTTTTATCCTTCCTGAAATGTTTACTTGAAAGCGGCTCGGCAAGGTGGAATAGTTTGATTTGATTAGCAAGTCTAAATGTATTAGCAGCAAGACAGAAACTATATTACAATTAGTGATAATTAGTTGCACTGATTACTTCAGACTGCAGTACTGTTTGACAGATGTTTTTCTGTGTTACAGTACTGAAATAGGAGGGTGCTTTACCCTTCTGGTGGTTCTGAGCTTTCCTTCTCATGATACCTTTTTCTTCTCATTGTTTGCTAATGAAGTCTCCACTTTGGCTGCTGTAATTTGTGGCTGTGCAAATACAGTTTAAACTGGGAAAATACACCTTAGTGCTGTGTCTTATGTTGATGTTTGAAAGCCCTCAAGAAGGCCTTTTGTTTTCCATGGAAATGGTCACAGCACAGCTCACCATCCCTACTACTGTCTATCAGCCCTGTCCTTAAAGTTTTATCCAAACCCTGATAAAAACCACAGAAGTCTCTCCTTGACTGCAGAAGACTTTGGATCAGATGCCTGCACTGGGAGAGGAATCTAGGTCCTCTGTCCATTCAGCTCTTTATCTCTGTAATACACAGTAGGGATGGCTGGCATTGGTAGGATAGTAGTAAAAAGATGCTTCTTGTGGTCAGATTAAGTAGAGTAGAACCATTTGGGGATCATATCCCACAGGGAGGAAATAACCTCTTCAGCTGGCTCACTCAGGCCCCCCTGTGCAGAGAAATGTGAAAATGGAATTGCCATATTCAGACTGAGTAGCAAGTGGGGAGGAGAATGAGCACCCAGGAGCCACAGTTTATGTATCTATAAACCACCTCATATTCACAGCTTTGTTAGTTACAATGTCCTGAAACATTCCTGCGAGTTAAAGGTACTTTTCCAAAAGGACTCACTTTTCATATTAGGTGTCCTTTTCTATAGACAGTTGCTCTGTTAAACACTGACTATCAATCCTGTGGCACAATCATATTCCCTAATATCCAGAAACTGTATAGAGCCAACCCCACTAGCTCAGCCTTATGATGATGAACATGTTAGGCTCCGACAATCATTCTGTTCCTAAGGAATAAACTGGTACAATTTTGGGTGTATTGCTTTTGGTCTATGAGCAATAATCCTATTATCAGTCACCCAGAATAAAGTGCATTATAGTATGTATTAATATAGACCTGTGCACCAACTGTGAGCTGTTGCAGGACAGATAAGCTAGAAATATGAATTTGTACAAGCCAAATGTTTCTGGGTCTCTCCTGAACATACATCTTGTGTTACTGTACATGTGATTTGATTGTTGTTTCAAAGCAGTGTTTGACAGACTGTACAAAGTACTTCTATCATGTGGTAGACATTATAGGTCACAGCAAATGGGATCATTTAAATGTGTGACACAGTTGCTTACTTATTAGTGCAGTGGCAAAAGCCAGAGGCTGGACATCTGGAATTGCCAACGAAAAAAATTTGAAGATTTCCAGACAGCTAGTCCTGTAAAAAAGGTCTTGATTACTAGCACTGTGTAACCAGTGACTTCCTGCCTATCAGCTCTTTTGGAAATATGTGCATATTTCCAGCCAGGTGAAGTTTTAAGTCAAATTTTAATTAGAAAAAATAAAATACAGACTCTGTCTTACCATTCTAGAGATGAGATGTTTACACTCTCTACTAATTAGGCTGTATTTCTGTATGTTTCACTTGGCAGATCACCTGTTCTTGTCACTGCTCTGGTAACACTGAGAACTGAAGGATGTTCCTGTGTTGTAATGTACTGGGGATAATTCTGGGTGACTCGTACATTCATTGTTACCTTGCAGTGTAAAATCAGGGTAACTGTAAAGTGAGTAAGGGAGGATCAGCTAATGTATGTTGTCTAGAAACATTAGGAGAAATTTGTTTACTGAGTTTTTCTCTAATGGTGGGATCCTGCCCTTCTGCAAAGTCCTCAGCACCTTTGGTCAGTGATTGCTGGAGTCTTTGGCTGTGGGGCATTTCACAGGGGAGTTCAGCACCTGGCAGGAATGAACCCAGGGATTGCAGTGAGCTGCAGCAAAAGAGCAGAGTGCCAGTTCTCATCTTGTTTGAGAAGAAAACAGTCCCAGCGGTTGGGAGGAGTACACAAATGTGAAATGAAATAAATTTGAGTAGAACATAAGAAGCAGTGGGGGAGGGTGCAGAAGGCAGGAATGAAGAAAGGAGGCTGGCTAGTTGTGAGCCTGATGGAAACTCTGGCACAGTGCCCCCTCCCACAATTGCTGCTTCCCTCTGTGCACCCTTTCCCAGTTGGAAGCCTTCCTTCAAGATTACAGAAGTTGTCCCACTTTTTGCCTCCCAACTTCCTTTAATAAAAAGACTTTGCTTTTACATTTCCCTCTCTTCCTCAGCTCTCCAAGCAATTAATAAGCACAAATTAATACCAAACTCCCCAAGCCCTTATTGTAGATAATGCTTGTCCCCCTTTCCTCTTTTCACATGTAGGTGAGGTAAAGGATGAGGCTAAAGTGATGTGACGAAGGTCATGCTAAGAGTTTGTGGCAGAGGTGGGAAGAGGTCTCCTGACTTATACACAGTTCCATGGAGGCATTTAGCAGCTAATAGACCCTTGAAATAAAAATTCTTATGGATCTGGACCTTATTTCTAACAGCTGCACTGACTTTGTGGTATCTACCTAGTCAGCAGAAGAAACTTCACTGAAGTAATTATGCTCATGTAGCTTTGCAGCTGTAGTAAACAAGCTACACAGTATCTCTTTAGATAGTATATATTTTCCTGCATGATCCCCGTGTTAAAAGAAGACTCTTCTCCAGCTTGAGTCTTACATGCTTATCATTAGCTTGTTGACATAATGAGCTGCAAAACCATCTGTGAATGCGTGGTCTCCTTGGAGCATTTGTGTGTCAACTACAGCATCATGACAGCAGCCTGCAGAAAACTTCCTTTACTGGAACTGTAGAAGGTGGCATATTTATTGGTCAGCTGAAAGAGGAAGTTTAAATGGAGGAGAAAAAGTGTAGGTGATATAAATCTTGTTACAAGGAGCTTCACGTATGAAAAAAATTGGATTTGCAGAATTAAAGGTAACTTAAAATGAGGCATTAGAAAAGACATAAGGTAACCTTCTGGCTGTCTTGCTCTATCTGTCTTGATTTTGGCAACGCACAGGCATAGGCCATTAAACTGATTGTCTCAGGATATATGCTTGAGATGGAGTAAACTATCTGATATTAATTTAAGAAGAGGTGATAATGGTATCCTGCTGACAGTGTGCATTTGTAGTGATCAGCCCTGGCTACTGTTTCTTTGAAAGCCCTGAAATAAAAAGAGCATGAATTTTCATTAATGGAAAAAAAAATTTAAAGATATGCTCATATCCGAAATTAGAGACATCTTCATGCCAATCTATTAAAAACTGTGTTTTTACAAAACATTACGTAGATTCTTGCACTGATCAGACTATTGCATTAAGGGACTGCTCTGGCCTGCTGTATTCATTTCAGAAAGTGGGTATAAAGCCTAGAGGAACCAAATCAGCCAAGAGACCAATTTCACAGCTACGTCATTTCTTAGTTACTTGGCCAAATTACAGTTCCTCTACCACTCAGGTTGATATCTCAAAAATTAAAGTCTGAAGTTTGTGGTTGGATTATGTAGCTTGATTATGTATATTTGTTTATTTGTATTCATATGCATACATGCATTTTTACATATATATGCATGTATTGTCATGTGAGAGTATAAAGCTTAGAGTTGCTGCGAATTTTTAAGTCTTTGAAGCTCACTTACAGAAAATTCCTAAAAATAGAGACCTCAACTGAGTTATTTTGAAGTGTGTAATTTTAAAATATAAAAGCTTTATTCTGCATCCCCACTTATGCTTCTAAATATCTTATGCCAAGAGGAAGAAAATGGATATGAACATAGCAACCCCAGATAGCTACTGCCTGAGACAGCTAATCAAAAGCAAAACTTTGAACCCATCTAGACAAAAACTGCTGTCAAATATACTTACTTAAAAAAAATAGATGGAATGGTTTTTTTCTTTGCTAGTGTAATTCAGTTGTAACAGAGTTAGTCACCATTTGTAGCCATAATTTCACTGTTTTTTGAAGCTGGTAATGTTTCTTTAACTACAGTGTTACAGGTCATACAGTCTTTCATACAGCTGGTCACTCTCAATAAATCTGTTTTTAAAAATCATTTGGCAGTTGTGGAATATATGACAAGTGTCTCATTAGATCTAATCTTTATATAAAACATATTTATTGGTGTTCGCTATGTAATACTTGCTCTGTTAAGCTTCAATTACTATCATAGTTAGGAAATATTGTGCCCTTCTAGGTAGAGTGGAATGATGCCTCATATTTAAAAGAGCCTTTTTTCTTTTCCTTTTTCCTTTTTCCTCTTTCTTCCCCTTCCCTCCCTCCCTCCCTCCCTCCCTCCCTCCCTCCTTCCTTCCTTCCTTCCTTCCTTCCTTCCTTCCTTCCTTCCTTCCTTCCTTCCTTCCTTCCTTCCTTCCTTCCTTCCTTCCTTCCTTCCTTCCTTCCTTCCTTCCTTCCTTCCTTCCTTCCTTCCTTCCTTCCTTCCTTCCTTCCTTCCTTCCTTCCTTCCTTCCTTCCTTCCTTCCTTCCTTCCTTCCTTCCTTCCTTCCTTCCTTCCTTCCTTCCTTCCTTCCTTCCTTCCTTCCTTCCTTCCTTCCTTCCTTCCTTCCTTCCTTCCTTCCTTCCTTCCTTCCTTCCTTCCTTCCTTCCTTCCTTCCTTCCTTCCTTCCTTCCTTCCTTCCTTCCTTCCTTCCTTCCTTCCTTCCTTCCTTCCTTCCTTCCTTCCTTCCTTCCTTCCTTCCTTCCTTCCTTCCTTCCTTCCTTCCTTCCTTCCTTCCTTCCTTCCTTCCTTCCTTCCTTCCTTCCTTCCTTCCTTCCCCTTTGCTGCTGTTCATGGATAGGAAATATTACACTGGTTATTATTGTCATTTGAATTTATGCAGTTGTAGTTTTGCATTGCACAAAATCTAAGTATGTATCCAAACTACTTGAATGTATTAAAGTATTTGCAAAATATAGCTTTGTTTTTAATATATGACACCTGAGCAGTTGCTTCCTGGAAGTTGTGCACTGGAAACTTGTAAATTCCTAGCACAATGTAGCAACATAAAGCATGGCTGGCTTCAATTTCCTCCTGAACCTCTTTAACTTTAATCTTGTAGCCTCCTGCCCTCTCTCAATCTGTTTCCCAGTTATCAAGCAAGAGCAGAGGGTCACTTGGCTTTTCAGAATGTGATTAGTGCCATTATTATGAATCATTCAGTTTGTTCGGTACCAACAGAAGTGATCCAAGTAGCAATTTGCAAAATCTGGTTTAGGACTTAACATCACTTAAAAAATAATAATTAGTGCCACTGTTGAGGGCTCTCAACATTGTACATTCATATTGATGAATTTAGTGCCAGTGGAACGCAAGATAAAAACAATCCAGTCAAAACAAGTGTGTGTTTCTGTGACACAGAGCCCATATTCCATGGGCACCCGATGCTGCACTGCATACACTCCTTCCTCTTCTGTTTCAATTTGATTGTCTTACTGTGTGCAGTTTTCTTGCTGGAGAGTGAGTTCATCAGAATGGGAGGTGTAGCAATGTGCTGCTGTCAGTAATGGTAGGTGTTGCACAGCTGATCACGTGCCCACGATTTCTTTGTGGATACAGTTTTATCTGATCCTCCTGTATATTAATTCACAGAACATCTGCTTCCTTTTTTCTGTAAGAAACTCAAGCTCCAACAATCTACCTCATTTGTGTCCAGAGCAGTTAATGACAGCTCCCTAGTTTGTCTCTGATGTACGTCAGTGAATTAAATTTGAAAAGGAATTTGATACAAGTCTTTCTAATACTTTAAGAGTTGAACAATGGTACAACACCTTTGCATGGTAAGACAGTTTTGCACTGTATTCATTAAAGGAGTTGCAAGAGTGAGGGGTGTTGTCACTATACCTCTCCTCCTTTTCTGCTGTGTCTGAACTTTGCAGTCTCCAGGCAGTAAGATATTACTGTTTTATACCCTGAGGCACTGAGAGGTCAATGGAGTGTTTTTCAGGAATATCTTTTTCCCACTTTTGTCAGTGGAAGTCCTTGGCCACTCTGGAAGATGGAAGTTTTTCAGCAGAGGTGAACATTGCACCCCTTGTATTGAGTCCCAGGGGGACACCATGAAGGTTTCACCGTAGTCAGTGGACCATGGCTAAGACAGAGCTTGGCAGCTTTCATGCTCTGTAAATCTACCAAAATCCTTTTTTGAAAAGAGGAACCTACAGTTTATCTTTGGGCAGATGACGGGTGACTGTGTAGTATCTCATTCTCCTTGGTGGCTTTAGTAGACGTGATCTGGTAGTGGCCCATCCTCAGAGGGTCTCTGTGTTAGCAAACCTCCCACATGACAGAGCCCCAGGGTCCTGTTTGTCAGACATGCTGGAGTTTCAGCTCAGGTTCTGTTTACTCATTCTTGAGTTTGGCAGCCACGAGATCATTTCTAGGTCTGTGCATGTGGCTCCCTCTGTTTTGAACAATGCTTTTTTTGCTGTGATCCTTTTTACTCAGTCGACTGTCAAGTTGGCATCTGCTGAGAAACCCTCTAATCTTGGCCGGTGTTGGTCAGCCATTTGCTCTGCACCACAACGAGAAGCTGCCTGCATAGCACACACCAAGCAATGTGCCAGTCTTTATCCTTGTCAGCCTTATGCAAATCCTCAGCACTGATGTTAATGCCAGTTTGGTTTTTATAGCCTGGTGACAGCAACAGCCCTCAATATTAAATACAAATATACGTACACAGTTACAGCAATGATTACTCTAGATGTTCAGCTAGTCATAATATTTGCACTTGGTGTGATAAGGAGCTTTGAATGATAATAGCACTATAGTAGAAGCTTGTTAAAGTGACAGTAACCCTGGTGTCATTATTGAGTGGTGCACTCGCGCTTGCTTTCCTACAGATTTCTCATAGACTGCCCCTCTCCATTTACATGTATGAAACGTGTAGACAGAGAAAGCCCTCTAGCTCAGCTCGTGAATGCTATGTGAAGTCCTCAAAAGTTCTTTCAGAGTTTCATCTGGTCTAAGCCAGCACTAAGACTTAACAGCAACTGTAGTTATTAGGAATATTTTTCTACATGTGTCTTGTTTCATTAAAATAATCCAGTCCTGATGCAGGATAATCGACTCCCAGTAGATGCTGCTTTTGTTTACTGGTGGGAAAAAAGCTCACAGCCTCCATGCAGCTTCTTTAAATGGTACCAGCTGCAACAGGGAGCAACTAAGAGCCATGTGGTCATATGCTGACAGCATTTTGTGTTTTGTCTTTCTGTTTTGGCTAGAATAATAGAAGCATAACAGCAACCATCTTAACCTCTGTGTGTTTTTCCAAAATGCAACCAGGCAGACTGGCTTCTATTTTGGGAATTCCTGGGATCCCACACCACGCTTGGGTCAGTGAGACCCAGGACACTTCTGCTGCTGACAAGTGAATAGAGGCAAGCTGCCAGAATTTGGTGGCAGGGTCAGTGCCTGGGTACTTCTGCACCCACAGATGTCATTCAGTAAACCTGAGCCAACAATCCCACTCTCCCTAGGCATTGGGAATCTTTGTTGGCTTCCAGAATTTTTAATGTCTTGTTAATGCAGAGTTTCTTTATGCAGTCACTGTTATGGTTAAGTGAATCATCACATGAATGCCCCTCTTCTGAGGGACTGTTTGTGTGCATGACTTGGTCCATGCTGTACTTGGCTAACATTTAGTGTGTAATAGTGTCTGCTGGCCCTATGGAATTCTGGAAGGGAATGAAGAGAAGTATGTTTGAGTGGCTGAAATATTTGAATAGCTATGCTACTGAATTCAGATTTTGCCAACAGCATGATGTTGAGATGATCTGCATGATCTGTACAAGCAGTGAGTTTGAGGACCCACAGTTTTCCCAGTTGTACAGTGTTCATGTGCTCTGGCCATAAGGTTGCAGTGCTGGGCAAGAGAGAGAGGGGTGTCTGTAGTATGGGAGGCAAACAGGCTGGGGGAGGTTTGGGACCATGCTTGGGCTGGAGACTAAGCCCTCACTGCAGCCCAAGCCAGGTATTGTCAACCTGCTTGTGTGCCTGAGTGGATACTGCATAGTTTATAAAACTCAGACACTTAATCCTACACCCAAAATAAAGATGCAATTTGTAAACTGCTATTATTGTGTATAGATTTTACCTCATTTAGCTTCTTGCTTGGCAGCCCATACAAGACTTGCATCTCTCCTGTGTTTATTGTATATGTTCTCATAAAAAAACCCAAATGAGGTTTAGCCAGAGACCTATCTTGCCAAAGCTTCAGCTTCTAGTCCTGGCTAGTAATTATTGTGTAGAGAGAGCTTCCTAGAGAAAGCATTTAGATATATGCCTGGAAACATGTAAATAACAGCAGTACTAAAATATATATATTAAAAAAAAAAAAAGAAAGAAAGATATAAAACCGCCTTCTTACCTGATACCCAAGAGATCTCTCTGGTAAATAACAGGCACTTTTGAATTAGTCTTTAATTTGACCCATCTTCAGGAAAGCTCTCTGGCCATGAGCAGGAAAGTTCTGCCTGTGCATTACTAGAAGCCCATGGAACACCCAAGCTATTTGCCAGGTATTGTACCACTCACGTTCCCTCTGTGACAGCGGTCTCTCTGATGCTATTAAGAACAAGAGGGATGCAGGAATCACAAGTAACTGACATAGGCAGAACAAACACTAATGAGAAAAATGTGGTGATTTCAAATGGGTTTCTCGTTAAAGCTGATGTTCTACAAGTAATAATCACATTTGGAGCAGGCTATATTGGCAGATAATGTGCCTTTAATGTCATTTTATGACTCTGTCTCCTTTTCATCGTGAATAACTGAGATTGGAGTCCATTATTTGCCCAGGAAGCCCACAAAAGTCCCTAACTAAATGTAGTTACCTGAGTGTCCTTATCCAGGAGACAGGAGTTGCTTCTTTGAAGCCATTTTGTTGAACATTTAATGTTCATTTTAATTCCAGTTCTTCTGTGTTTAATATGCAGTATTGCAATTTCCAGATATATTATACACATCCTTCCTCTAAAAGACTGGAATAGCTTTTTTTTTTTTTTAAATTGAGTTTCAATTTTGTTTTACTTTTGCAAAATTAATGGGCACTAGAAAACTCATTTATGTTAACAAAGAATACGTGAGGGTTTTGGACAATTTGTCAGAAGAAAATATTCTGACTTGAGACTTTCATTTGCATAGTTTGTTGTGAAATTTGGAAAACATTGAGCAACTGAAGTCTGAACCAGCAGATATTTTTAGAGGGTAAATTTAAACGAAACACTGACAAGATAAATATTCTATTGTCTTTTAGAATCTTGAATGTATACTTCTACTTACCTAATGCTAAAGGTTGTGGATGTCTATTAACTGTTATGAAGTTCAGTGTGTTCATGCAGATTACCTGTGTTAGTATTTTGCACTTCAGTATATGTTCTTCTAAATATTTCAAAATGGGTAAAACATTGCAGAGCTGTCATCATTATCCCAGAAAAAGCTACTATGCATTCACAGAAATAGAGTTAAAAGGCAAAAGTTTGGAAGTGTATGAGGTTTGTTTTAATATGGAATTATACCATTTAGCCACATGAATGTTTTAACTCTGCCTTCAAGCAGGGTCTGTCCTTAACTATGCAATTGTGGTGACTCCAATTTGCTGTTTGTAGCACTAGTTTTGATTGGTTTGCTTTTGTCCTTTGCTTATTTGCTTGCTATCATTTTAGGACAGACTAAGAGTGACTTGATTTTCTGTGTTATAACAGGGTAAAATGTACAAGAGAGAAACTCTAACATCAGCTGTGGCATTTTGACACAAATAATGGAAGCACAGAATTGATACTGTCTTGTTGTTTCTTCATAAATATTGTGGTCGTTCCTATGAATGTCAGTCACAGCTCAAAATCCTTTCTCCTGCCCTTTACAGAAATGCAGAACAAAAATGATAGATCTAGTCCTAGGATCTTACAGCCTAAATTACCTTAATTTATAATAAAAATTAGCACACAGTGTTATTCTGATCTGAAATAATGCAATGAGGTACTTTTATCATGAACTGACTTCTAGACAAGCGTGATAATAAATTTTTACATGAATAATAAAATGAATTTTAAATTTAAAAAATGAACCATGGGGTTTTTTTCAGTTGTGAAAATGCCAATACTGAAACTCCAGTAAAGTCTTAGGTATTCTACAGTCTTTTGCCAATGAGTAGTAGCTTGTCATGAAAACCCTGAGTGGTAATTATGCTGTTTGTTACCATGCTGTCTCTCCATTGGAGAGTTTGTAGTCTGTATACTACAAGTTCTAGCTGGGCGAGCTTAGTAGAAACTGGGTGTTTTAGGCAAATGGAGCTTACTTAACATCACAAACTTCTCCTCAGCACAGTTTTCACTAATTCCTTTGTTGAATACACTAGCAGTAGTTTAAAAGCTACACTGGGATGCATGAGGAAGCCGGTCCATTTGATGCCAGAGGTCTTTTTTGCTCCTATGTTTTGCATCCTCGTTTCAGACCTGTTATGTGCCTTGCAAGGTCTCAACAGAATACACCTCTCATTTCCCTTTCTTCTACAGGCAAACTGGACACTTCACTCTACTGCAGCAGTATAGTGGCCAGTGTCCTGCTCCAGAATAATCTGTGCAGATTATTGTATAGCACATTAATCAGATTCATGCTTTGCTGGTCTGCTGGCTGGGGCTGGGGGTGACAGAGATGGGGAAAGCTTGAGACAGGAGTACTGCTAGAAAATGCACTGCCTGACAGGTGTGCTTCTAACTTATGTGCTTGCTTCTCCTGGCACATGATTCAAGAGGGTGCTGAAATTCAAGGACTGATGTTCAGCTAGTTTCAAAAAGTGTTTCTTGCTATTGCTCTTCTGCCTTTGTGGTCAGAGCTATAGGAAGTGAAATGGATGGCAGGATGCTAATCTGGAGTGGAGAGTGATGGTGTCAAGAGAGATACCAAGAACTGTAGCTCCTCTTGGGAGGTCAAGAAAAGTTGGGATCAGCTATGAAAGCGTCTGAAGCATCATCACTGTTTATCAGAGACCACAACTCCCAACATCTGTATCTCTCTCTTTGTTGCTGCTCTTGTGTCAAACTTTTGGTTATTTGTGACATCTGTACATGGTCAGCCCAGTGATAGCAATCTGTATTTTTAGTTGTTACAGCATCTTTCTCAGTACTTGATGTCTATAGGAGGTTTTCAGTGTCATATTATTGTGTAACTACAAAAAGAAGTACATCTTACTTTTTAAGTAGTTACTTCTTTGAATGAAAACCAAGAGAGAGATGTGTAAATTTTACCAGCAGGTTAGGCTTAATGAGCCTTCTGATGGGTGGATGCTTGTGGGCAGGTGGTGAGGAATCGGAGTCATGGGCTGAAACTCCTGTGTAAAAAAAGCAAAGAGAAAACCCGATGTGGCAGGGCTGTGCTCCCAAGTCACAGTTTGGCCTCAGTCAGTTGTTCCATCCCTGCATTGTTTCTGCTAAGCACTGTGTCTTTTCACAGAAATCACAGAAATTTAGGGGTTGGAAGGGACCTCAAAAGATCATATAGTCCCCTCTCCCTCTCCCTCTCCCTCTCCCTCTCCCTCTCCCTCTCCCTCTCCCTCTCCCTCTCCCTCTCCCTCTCCCTTTCCCTCTCCTCTCCTCCATAGACGTTGAATAACCCCTTATTCTGTTAGCAGCAGGAGTAATAGAAGATGCTGTTTTCCTTACACTCTTGCCAGAGGGGACATGCTCAGATTTTATGACAAAAGCCCATGTTTATCTTTGGCTTAAGCTCTAAAATTTTTTTACTTAAACATATCGTATGTATGTAAAAGGTAGGACTCTCAAGTGGCTCTTGTTGAAAGACTACCTCAAGCAAAACACTGTGCAGTCCAACCCAACTTAGAAGCTTTCATCTCTAACTGTGGGCAAATCATGACATGTCTCTGGCCTCAGTTTCCCCATCTGTTGTTGAGTCGAACTCTGCTTTAATGTGACAGTTAATGTGCAAATGTTTTGAGATTCCTACATGCAAAAGGCTGCCATGTAATTCCCACTCAAGTTATTGCACATGCTATTTTTCTCATTTAATACGGGAAATGTCTAGTATATCAATTTTTTTTTTTGTGGCCAGACCTTTTCTGTAGCTAGCAGAAGCAAGGCAATGAATGCCATCTTTTGTACAAAAGGAGTAAAGGATGAACAACATGTTCTGACTGGGAACTCTAGATGCACACATTGAAATCAATTGATTGAAAAGGGAGCAAGATCAGAGCACTTACACTTTTATTAATGATACTGACAATTTAGTATGAGTGCAGAATGGCTTGTAATTAAGTTTGGAACCATTATTGATTATTGTAATTTTCAGTATTGATTATCTTACCACTTGAAAAAAAAATAGGCTGAGACCCTTCAGCAATGCCGAGCTGGGCCTCTTTGGCCTGTCTTACTGCTGTTCCAGTGAAGATTAAGCTGCTGCTCATGATCAAATGAAGTCCTGTCATGGGCTGGGCTTTTAGTTTAATGATTCTGGCTGCACCCTCCTCCTCCTGCGTGGGATCCTAGTTCATTGGCTGACATTCAAGGAAGGATACACCCATTCCTTTTCTGAGGCAGGATACGTTTCTGAGATAGGGGCTAAATCCTTATGTTTGAGATGGAGAGCCAAGATTAATGGTAGTTCTTTGTCAGCTTATAACCTCTGAATAGGAAACATTTGCCACCCACCCCTACAATAAATGTATAAAGCCAAATGAGAATACCCATGATATGAGCTAACAGAACTTAGGTACAAAATACACAGAGCTCCTTTAAAACATCTCTGTGATCCATCTGATGCCTCAAATAATCACCATCAGTCTGTAAGAACAAACACTGCACTAGCATTAAACAGCTCCAAAGCTTCTGGATTTCAAAGGGCAACAGTCTGACCACTCAATGGAACTCTAAAATTGAAGTTACATAAAAATAGATTCTGGAGCAAAGGAATGGTGTGCTTTAAAAATAGCAGCAATGCCTGAGTTGCTCTTTAGTTGTGGTGACATGGCTTGTAAAGGAATTTTGTGGATGGCTACTTCAGAGGAGAAGAAAACCTGTGTGGTTTGAGTCTGTTGAATTAACTGCACCTCTGTCAGCACCCTGGGAGAGCAAAGCTCCCTGTGGCAGAGGCTTTGGATTGCCAGGAGGTTAAGAGGGCATTCCACTGACTGGGCAGTATTGTTCATTTGTCTCCTGCATTCAAAATAAAACAATAAGATTTCTGGGGAAGAAAAAAAATTCCTCAGATGCCTGGGATTTTTCTGAAGCTTTTTGCAGCAAGGGCATTTTGCTGAAGTAGTGCCGAGTATTGAATTTTTGCCTAATGGAAGTTTCTTTGAACCCATGAAGATAAAGTGTTTCCAGTGAATAACAAGAGAGACAAAAGTATGTAGTTTTTTCTCCTTTGTAAACTTCATCTCGATCTTAAGGTTTTGTTTTTTCCATCATATCTGTTTTGATTTGTATGGAACATCATCTCACTCCACAGTAGAATTTTTTTTTTCTTTTTTTTTTTTTTTTTTTAAGAACAAAGACCCCCTTTGACCTGGATTTGGATGCATCTGTGACAGCCTACTTCAGTGGCTGCCAGCTGAGCATAGTGCATTTAATTGATGAAATAATAATGATGAACCATGCCTGAACTTGCTTTGACGACCACTTGAAGCAGAAGGCGTAGTAAATCAGGCCAGTGCAGCAGCACCCCAGTGGTCACAGTCCATCCTCAGGCTTCATGTGTGGAAGACATCACCTAAGTGCTGCTCTCTGGGTCCCAAGCACATCCCCACAGGCTTGCTTCATTCCCATCTACGAACTCATCTCTTCTTCCTTTAATTAAAAGATAAGTGAAAAAAAAAAATCTCTGATTTTTTTCCTTTTTTTTTTTTTTTAAAGAGCAACATTTTACATATCCTCTTAGCTGCCCACTGCATTAAGCTGATTAAACAGAGAGCTTTCCCTTTCTAAACTGTCATAATGTACAGACAGGATAGGGTAGAACTGTTAAATAGATAAGAGTAGCAAAGCAATGTATCTGCCTCAGTACCAGTCCTGTAGTGTGATTACTCCTGTGTGCTCCCTCCAGCAGACCAAGCCTGCTTATCATTTGTTTTCAAACTGGGACTTTTTGCTGATAACTGAGGCTCCGGCTCTGCAATTTTAACATGGGCAAGATGTAAAAATATCAGCAAACTTTGTAGCGAGATTCAACCTTGTTGTGTACATTCTTAAAGATCAGCAGAACATACCAGTGGTTTGTTCTTGTAGTGCTTTAATGAGGGGAATAGATTTGGAGGGGGCTTTGTACAGCTTAATTAACATCACCCGTTGGTGCAGTGTTGTGAAAGAGGATTTTAAGAAGATAAATACTTTGCCTATAAAGTCTCCCTAGGTGTCTTTTGCCTTGGAAACTGGGCTTTTGTTTTCAGGACCAGTGTGGAAAGAGTAAGTGCAGCATGTAGAGGGAGAAAAGGTTTCCTCGGCCTTTGTTTGGATTTCAGGCTGTCTTTTTTTTTTTTTTTTTTACCCTAGTGCTCTGACATGCCAAAATGTATCAATTAACTGCTGCAAAGAGATCAAAACAGTTCGTGCTTTGCAAAAAAACAAAAAAAACCCCCATAAACCAAACCGCAGTATTTATGCTCAAATTTTGTCTTTTAGTGCCTGAGATACTGAAAGTTTATTTTTTAAAATTCTACACTGTCTTTTTTTCTCTTGAGATAGATACTTAATTCCACATGCTGATGGTAATTAAATGAGCAACAAATTTCAAGAAAGACTTTTTTTTTTTTTAACCAACGTGAGACACTTGATAAAGGAATTGCATGGTCTTACAACTTACTACTATATATTGGTAGTAGTTGTCACCATTAGATGTTCAGTTTTTTCGAAAGAGTCTAGCTGTGGAAGAACTTGAGCAGTTATACTGAAGCCCTTGATACTTCATTATGACAGTCGACTGCTGCAGGATTTTTTGTAGAATGTAAGGAATTTTGCAAGCAATGTGCAATGTGATATCCTGGGAGATGGGGATCACTTAGAAGTGCATTTGACTAACTTTGTCTAGATAGCCTAGACAGACTTTACAAATTCCACTTTATTTATATAAATATTAATATATATATTATTAATATTATATTATACTATATTATATATAATATAAGGAATATTACTTTTCCTTCCTTGCCCCATATAAAAGTTATCTTCTAAAAGCCAAGGAAATACCATGACCAGATTGGGATAGAACTACCTTGCTGTGAGTTTCAGTTGTGTGATTTTCTATTTTTAACTGATTTTACCTTCCACTGTAACCAGAGTATGTGCCTATTGTCATACATCCAGGGTTATTTAAATCCTCTCTGCACAAATGCCTCTGGGAAGTGCTATCTGATGTGTAGAGAGGACTCTTGGGTCTTTCCTTGCAGCCCTGTGGCTCTTTCACTGTGGGCATTACTGCTTCCCATTGAAGGCATTCCCACTGTCTTCAGCAAGAAGTCATATAAGGCATATATATATATGGCATATATGCATCATTCAGTTTATTGGTGCTTTTAAAAGTGGGATCCCAAGTGTTGGAAACACTAATTTGCATTCATGAGAGATTAAAAATATGAAAAGGAAGAGATTCCATAGAACAGCTTGTCATGGTTATTAGTGCTTCTCTGTATTTTTTTTTTTTTCTCTCAAACTTTAGATGCATTGCACCAGCCAGCAAGTGTTCTGGTTAGGCACACAGTCACACTGGCAACTTTGAAGTAGCTGACTTGGCTGTGTTACAGAGATGGTAAAGATGTTGGTGTGCTGGCTGTGATGCTGTGACAAATAAAAATCCAGCTGCACTCCTGTGAATAACTTTGTAAATAATGGACTTGAAAGTTCTGAAAGTCATTTGTTAAAGCTCAGTGCAAATACATCAGGAGATCTTCAGCAACATCAGCAATTAAAAATACATACTAGCATGGTTTCACAAACTTTAGCAATTAGGAATTGCTTTTGTCTTCTTTGTGGTTTGCCACATACCATCCTTGACTACTTAAGCATACTGTTTTAGAACCATAACATAAGGCCTGGTTGTGATTTCAGTTTTATTTAAATTAGGAATGGCCCTGTTGACAGCAGTAATTTTACCCATGCAAACCAAGTGCAAGGGTAGAGAAGTCAGGTCAGCAATCTTAGAATTCCTTCTTGAGCTGAATAAATCATCAAAAATGTGCATGACTGATACACTCTAGGTATATACTAGTCAAATTCTTTCAAAGTAAACAAGTATTGAGAGTTAGGGCTTTGTTTGCCTTTTTTCCTCACATCTCAGTCTTACTAATCTGGACTGAAATGTCACTAACTACTAGGACTGACATCTCTTCATATGGCTTTAGTGTCATGTTTCAGTGTCCAGCAGCATTATGACAACTTGTCTATAACTGGAAACTGATCTGTCAGAGTTTAATATGAGTGGAATAGAAGTGAAGAGTAGGAAAAGTGAATATTATTGACTTAAAATTGACTTCTTATTGGTCTTGTTATCCTAGACAGTGTATTAGGATGAGCGAGACATTCCCCATACCCACACAGCTTTCAGCCAACGGCATTTGTTTTGAAAAAATATAATCTTATAATATGAAGAAATACTTGAGTTACTCCATTATTTTTAGTTTGTTACCAATACTGTAAAACTGCTGACAGCATCTGGTTAGGGACTAGGTCCCATTTGGCACTAAGTTTTGCCTTTCAGACAAACTCTTCAGCCTGTGCTGCCAGGACACCCCTTATCAGAGCACCTTACTTATTTATTATTCCCCACTCAGCACTGTGGTTTTCAGAGAATGCAGAATGAAGCCAAAGGATTTTGAGATCCTGCCTCAAGTCTGGCTGATTTTCTGTCAAGCTAAGGAATTGTGAGGAGAAATGTAGGTCACTGACATTCTGCTCCTCCCTGGCTTTCAGGCTGTGGTGCAAGTTCAAGCAGCCTTCAGGCCACTGTCCCAGCTGGAAATTGAAAAGGGCACAGTATATATAAACTATAAAAAAGGCCAGGCTCTGCCTTGCTGAGTATATTCATGAGCTGGAACTTTGCCAAAGAGCATTTTTCAAAGCCCAAAATAAGTTAATATTTGGTGGATGATAATATTACAGGATCATAATGCTTCCCATGTTTTCAGCTCAGAAAGTTCTGTTTTTAAATCAGCAGAAAGCACAGTCCCATATTTGAAAAGAGAAAAAAAAGACTAAACAGAGGGTTTTTTCTGTTTGAAGGCCTGGCAGAGCTTTGACAATGATGTTAGCATGGAATTGAACTTTAGATCCTACAAAACGAAGGCTGGATAGATGAGAATGAGATAGGGGAGCAGAGTTAACATGATGATGTGGTGACCAGCATGGTATAAACATGTGGCTCACTGGAGAGGCTACCTCCACCTCATGTTCTGATGGTATAAAATTTTATCTGCCTGGGACTGAGAACCTTAAAATGCCAGGTTTTGAATTTTCTATTTAGTGTTCATGCTATATTGTTGAGTAACAGAGAAATTTGGAGAGCAGCAAATTGTCTTTAAACCCCTTCCATGGTACCTGAAGGGATTCCTCCCCACTTTCCCTTCAAGGCAAGCAAGGATGTGCCTCTCCAGTGAACAAGCAGGCTTCTAACAATACACCTCCTGTCTTAAAAAGCCAGAGGAATGGCAAAAGTACAGAAAAGCAGATCGAAATAGTTTAGTCAGATTGAGATAGCAAAGGAGAGAGAAGTGGAAAAAAAGAGAAAAGCTTCTACTAAAATTGTACCTTAAATGTGAAGAAATGGCGCTTATATGAAGTGACAAGGAGCTAGTTAATGGGATCCATATCCACAAGTTACAATAATGCAGTTTTTAAATTGAGTTTTTGTGGCAGACCGGCTGAATAAAATTGCTAAGCTGTGCTTCAGTTGTGTAGTAAGTGGTGCATGTGGTGTGAAAGACAAGCTGCAGCATGATAACAGACTATCTCTTCCATGCACAGAGAGTTCTGTATTCTGATAACTCAACAGGATCAGCTGGTAAATATTGGTCCAAGATACTTGGTCATTAGAATTTATTGTGTTGGTTGAGCACACTGAGTTGAGTCACTCTTTCTGTCTGAATTTACTGGTTGACTTTCAGGGACACTCCTGTGCAATTATTACCCTGTGTCCTGTTGGCATGACAGGCAGGATTACCAAGAAGCCTCATCAGATGTAGTGGCATCTGTGAGAGATTGGGGCAGGCGAGAGTGGAAGGAGCTTTTGCTTCTCTTTGGGCTTTCAGGGTCTGTTCCAAAAGTGAACGCCTCTAATCTGAGTTTTGGCAGGACCAGAAATGGAAGGAATTCCGCTATGGTTCATTGATCACCTAAAATTCATTTGGAGAAGTTTTGGCTCGAGTTTGTTAGCAGTGGGCTTAGCAGCTCTTCCCGTGTCTCCCCCTGCTTCCTTGTGCTGTGACAGAGTTGCCCTGTTGCCACTACATTTTGTGATTTTGGGATGTTGGCAGAGAGATTAGGATGAGAAGAAAGGCACGTTTTACTGCTTGTGATTTAACCCAAGCTCCAAGCCCAGTCCAATGCCCTAATTTAAAATGTTGGGACTCTTTGAGGCTTATGTTCCTAGCAGCCCTCATACTTTTATCACAGATATCACACAGTGATGAATACTTTTGGGATTAAGGCTTAGCTTTTGTCAGCAAATGTTAAAGTTTCATTCTAAAAAAAGGGAAGTTCGTAGCTCAACTGATGATGGAGAAAAGCGTGAAAACTCAGTGAGATCCTACCTGAGTTATTTTGCTCATGTCTTACATTTCTGTTCTTTAGGGTAGGACGGGGAGGGGCCTAAGTCCTAAGCTTTTGAATATTTGGAGCTTCCAGTGTTGCTTTTTATATATCACTGTAAGTTTGTAGAACCATGTTTTTAGGCATACGATAGCTTTTAACTCTCATTGAAATCATAGCACAAGCACCTAAATACCTTTCTGAAGTTTGATCTCTAGCTTCATACTAGCTTCACAGTCTAGGTTATTATTTCTTTGAAAGCAGTGTAGGGGTCAAATTCTTTTGGAGTGAAGAAAAGTTTTCAAAATCCCTCAAAGAACTTCAAATTATCTATTTTGTCTATCCTGTGAGCTTCCCTGAGTGGAAGTAAGTTAGCAAGAAGACATAAGCTGAAGCTTTTTATTTCTGAATTGCAGTCACAGTCACAGCAATTTACTGGATCCAGCTTGCTATTTTTGCCTGTGATGTTTAGAGAAATAAACTCCTTTTAAGGTATGATTTCCAGAGTACTCTTTGTACATTAATGTATCTGCAGTCATTCTGGCTCTGGAGATGCTAAGAAATATTGTAAAGTTAAGGTTAGGCATTCCTTCTGGTGCCAATCAAATGGGAACCTAGTGTCAGAGTTCTTCCTGTGCCTGCCAAGTTGGTATTTTTCATTCCGGTGATGGTAACTTAAAACAGTATTGGGGTTGAAATTTTTCAATCCTAACTTCTTACTGATGCTGTCTTCTTTAAAAAAAAAAAAAATCATAAGAACTAGAGATTGACTTATGAGGTCAAATCAAAGGTCCATTTAGCCCACTATCCCAGCTCTGAAAGTGGAGTGGCTCATAGCAGGTACAAGGGGAAGTTTTTTGAGCAGGGCAGGCAAACAAGGAAATTTCACTCAACCTCTCACAGTTTGTGTCTCAGGGACTTCCTGAGCCAGAGTTAGTCTTTTTTAACTTCTCTGTAATGGTCCTTAGCAATGTCTTTATTTAAAATTCAAGTAATCATTTGCCTACTTGGACTTGAAATAATTTTGGAGGCATATTTATATTGAACGCCAGGGGCCCATTGGATAACCCAGAATGTATTTCTAAGTGTGAATCACCACAGGCAGCACATCTAGCTGTGCTCAGAAACATGAACCCAAATCAGCTGCCTTCATTAGAGTATTACACTTGAGGGGAGAAAGTGAGATGAAGAAATTAAAGCCCACAGCCCATTAATGAAAGAAAAGAAGTGGACTGTAGATTTACAGACAGATTTTTCGAAGTGTTCAATGCTTTCAGTGGAAGATGATAGATTTTCTGAGCAGCTTAGTGCCCAATATATGAAGCCCTTTTGAAAATCTGCCTTAGATCTTTAGTGAGGACTTTATGAATGGTTGGCTTTTAGGTTTGCAGCCTGAGGAGCCCTTGCAGACTTTCAGGAGTCCTTTCTAGTGCTTTTGGACTCTTCAAATGAGCCTTAAGCTCCACCCGGACATGTGGGGAGTGGTGGCTGGCAGGGTGGGAGCAAAGCAGATTGGGAGGGTTGAGGGCAAAAAAAGTAAGCCTGTGCATGATTGACCTACCCAAGACACAGAGTGGCTCACTGGGTGAGCAGGTTATTTCTGCTGCTTCTGCTTTCTCAGCTCTCATGCTTTTCCCAACCAAGGACA
Source organism: Heliangelus exortis (assembly GCF_036169615.1). NCBI lineage: Eukaryota > Metazoa > Chordata > Aves > Apodiformes > Trochilidae > Heliangelus > Heliangelus exortis. The sequence continues at coordinate 157,735,150 of NC_092422.1, read as the reverse complement.
CACCATTTCTGCCTGGAGACCTGTGCTTTTTCTCACAGCAGGGCTTTTCTTGTTATTTGTGACTAGAAGCTTCGATGAGCTGGCTGATAAATTATAGTACGTTATCCTTAAAGCACTCTCTTGCCCAACTATTTTTCTGCCTCCTACATTTCTGTGCATTCATGGTCTTGCTGAGGCATATGTGTGCCAGCAGGACTATTTGGGAAGCATGGGGGCATCCTGGAGCAGTTTGAGGTGACAGAAATGGGCCTCAGATACAGCGAATGTGATCACTGAAAAAACCTGTAGGCCAGCACAAGGTCAGGCTGCAAATGCATGCGTGGTAAATGCAGAGGAAACCCTTGCTAAATCATCACTTGACCTACAAATCCCTGGAGCAGTGCTTCCATGCAGCCACGCAGGTGTGGTGTACCTCCTCCTGCCTCTTCCCATGGCCATGATCAGATGGAGGAAGGAGTGGGAGAAGGTTTTGCTCGGTCACCCGAGGGTATCAGTGAGTGCTGCTGAGTGGCGTAGGTGCATTGTAATTTACTGCTGCCATAGATCAGCAGCAAATTACTATCCCTTGGAGCAAAGGGGAAGCAGAGATTTGATTCTCTTCCGATGGTTATGCTGAGGAGGCAGAGTTATCCACGGTGCTCGGGGCAAAGATACAATCTGGCTTTCCATTGTTAGCGTTGTAGTTTTCACATGGGATCTTTAACACATGCATAAATGTAAACAGTGTCCCCACAATTTGTAGAGACATTCAAAGTTCAGATAAATAAAAACTGATTTCTAAGCAGGAAGAAGGTTCTTTGGATATGGGCATGATTTTATTTTCAAACAGCTACGAATATGAAATTATTCAACTCATTAATTGAATGTGCAGCTTTATGAGAATGAGCATATGGCTACAAAAATATTTTTCTCCCTTCTTCTGCTGCACCACCTCCCTACTCCCCCGCCCCCCAGTGGTAATCAGTCTGTGTTTAGACCTGGAAATTCAATGCACCATAAAACTATTAGAATTTCCTGGTTTTGTGAAGCATAAAGATCCCGTAGTATCAAGCTCATTATTCTGTTATGTCAATTTAATAAAGATTAGAAAGACTTTGGTCTAGCTCAGAAATTTAAAGAGAGAAATTTCTAAATGAAAAACAGAGAAGGTTTTTGTTTGGAACAAATGCTTATGGCAGGGCCAACTGATTGAAGTTGGAAAACAGGGACAAAATTTCAGTGACATTTTTGCGTGAAGTGTGCCTGTTTTTTAAAAAAGATCTTTACACGTTAACAGAAAGCAAAGTATGATAACTGTGTGCTCAGTAATGACATACACAACACATGGGTTCCAAACAAGTATATGCAAACACATGATTAGCAAAGCAGATTGTTACCCAAATTAATCCCAAAGCAGATTTTTAACTAAATAACTTAGAGGAAACAAAAGCACATTTCCTGAAACTTTCTTTATAAGCTATGTAATTGCACAGGTTGTACTGTTGTCTTAGGGCTGAGCTGTTTCTAGCTTTGCAGGCAGACAGAGGAGGGGACACCTTTTTATGTGCTAGCATCTCAGTTTGGGAAGCCTTGCCTTCAAGTGGCTGCTGTGAGTGGAGGATTTCTCACTTCAAGCCAGTGGGGAGCAAGGGATGAGCCGAGCCCCCTCCTGTGTGAGATCCCACAGCTGAGGCTGTGAGCAGGGAGAAATAATATGCTGCCAGTATTCATAGTGCAGAAGGGACCCTGTTCAAAGCAATGTTGGAAAAACTCAGCTGCATTTTTCTGCAGGCAGAAAATCGCAGGGGACAAGAGGGTGGTAGTGGCCATCCTCAGGCATTCCCCCACAAAGCTGTCTTGGTCCCAAAGCACAGATGAGCTTCTGTTGCTTTTATGGGAGAGAGAGGGCTGAAGTCTTTGTGCTTGTCTGCTGATGCTCAGTAGGAGCTTTCAGCTGGTGCTCTCTTGCCTCCCCCTATCCTGCAAATGCCTCCTTACTCATTCTCCAGGGAGTCACTGGAATATGGGTCTTTATACAAGCAAATGCTCCTTTGAGGTGTGTGTGGAGTGATGCAGACTCAGCCTTCAGTCCCTTCCCAGCAAGAAGTGGGATGAGAGCAAGGCCTAGTTGCACCTTTTCTTTCTAATTTCTGACCTTTAAGCAAGAGCTAAACTGTCCATGAGATGATGGATATTATGAGGTTTCCTATATGGCAGGAACTGATGATATGTGAAGAAGCTCCATTTTTCAGGGGGAAGGGGTTTCAGCATGAAGTCAGTCTCATCAGAGATATAAAGTTCACTCAAAATACTGCTAACAAAAAGCAAAAAAAATATAGCATCTTCATTAAAAGGAAGCAATAACACTGCTGCTTGTTTTCTCCTCTAGAAACAGGGAGAAAATGATCTGTCTTCAGTTGATGAACTCTTAAGTGGTCAAAAGGTCAGTAATGAATGTCACCAAAATGTTTCTTGTTAGACTCCCCCTACCTGTGTAATGGCTTTTATGTAAGTAACCCAGCAAGGGCAAAAGAGTAGGAATTAACCCTGATTGCCCCAGAGTGCCATTGGTATATAGGGTTTTTTTCTAAATCCCAATGTTCTGCAACACTAGCTAGCCAGCAGGTGCTGTTAGAAGAACAGAACTGTAGGTGCTGTCAGGATTAGCTTACTGGGTCTGTGGAGACTCACACAGCACCCTTAGGCCTCTTCACTGATAGGGAGCACCCAGAAAAGCAAGAAAAGGGAATAAGCCCTTAGTGCTTGAAATCTACACTCTCTAAAAGTGACATATGACTTGAAGCTGTGTGGCCATTTTTGCCTAATGAAAGAACCCCATGTCTTCTGAAGACCCATAAAAAGTGATAAATACCAATATTTCTGTCATTAAATGATATCGTAACTGGAGCTAAATCGCCACCTGCAATGAGTAAATTAAATATTGACTATTTCATTGACTGTTAGATTTAATTTGAAGCAATCACGCAGGAGCTATAATGGCACAGAAGATGAGTGACTATTTAATCTTGGCTGTCATCCCTGTTAAGTGTTGAATAATGAGAAAAACATGCACTTGACAGAGTAAGGGAGTTGACTTCATCTTGGGTTTCTGTGTCAGGACTTCCACTTCATAAATTTGTAACAAAGCTGTTAGGAACAGCTGTTGCTGCAGTGCTTGCCTCCCTTATAACATGTCAGGATTTTGTAACCTCAGTGCAAGAGATCCAACTTGACTTTGTTTCCAGCAGGATTGTTTGTATGAGCCAGCAGAGGGAATCGCTGCTTTTTCGAGGGCCTTTGCTCTGCCCCAGAGGACAGCAGGGCCCAGCGGCCAGATACAGCTCTCATTAACCATATTGCTTTCTGCCAGCTTATCTTAAAAACTAACATGGCCTGCTGTGTTTTGCCTGGGATAGTTTTATGCAACTCAGAAACACATTTACTGTCTTTTTCCTTTTCATTTGCTATTTTGCGAACTATATTAAAATTCACACCTTCTTAGCAGAAAGCCTCCTTGTCTCTTGGGGACTGCTCTCTCATTTAAAAAGAGAAAAGCCTTGTTCCCATGGAGTGCTGAGTGCTTTCATCTCCCATTGAAACTGGTGGCATTTTAGGTGCCTGGCACTATTTAGCATCCTAACAAGTTGTGTACAACACTTTCACTGGTGGCATTTGCTGTCCCAGAATTGTTGGGTTCCAAAGGGACAGCAGAGAGTGTTCTTTATGAGGAATGGAAAGCCACTCATATCCTATGCTTAAACCCCAGAGATCAGATAGAATTTAAATCTTTCTTTTCATTTGAGCTTACTTTTAAAAATCTTCTCATACTTCTCATTTGAATGGATATTTCTGGAGTGCAGAACAGACCAAGATTCTTATTTGCACAATGGTGATATTTTTCTCCCTTGTATTCACACTTTTTCATGAAATAGAGGGTTTCTCAGCAGTGCATTCAAACCAGTAGCTCTCTGCAGAATGCCACCATTACTATGTATGATAAAGTCTGCTCTAAGGTGATTAACTTTAAAAAGCAACTGTAATGAACAGGCAAGAATAGAAAAAACTATCAAAATGCTTCTGTTTGCCTTTAATGCCTCCTGGGTTTCCAACTTTGCTGCATTATTGCTAATTTAATTGTTTTCTCCTGAAAGTAAGGTCTTCATCTCTAGATGATCAATTCCTGTCTTCTCTTTCCATACATCTGTAGCATCCTAGTCTTCAGCTGCACAGCAAAGATTGGGATGGATTTCATATGGTAAATGAGATCCCTTTGCTAAACAGTCTGTGATCTGACTTTGAATGTATTTACAGGAAGTCTGTGTTGTCAGATATAATCTAGGGCCTTTTAAGGCTAAGACGTTGGATCTGTAGTTTTTTTGGGTTTGGTTTATTTTGGGTTGTTACGGGTTTTGTTGTTTGTTTGTGTTTTTTGGGTTTGTTGTTGTTGGTTTTTTTTTTCAGTGTGCTCACAGTAAAATCACAGTAAAAATAAGGGACAGCTGTCTCTTGAGGAGACAGTGACACTGATGTTCCTTGCAGTCGTCATTACATTAAACTTGACAGCTGCTACCTGACGTAGTTCCAAGATTTAGTTCTGATTTGTTATTTGAAGAGCAGTAGCAGCAGGCCCAGATTTTCCATCTCTTATTCCTAGATGCAGAGAAGTGAGGTATTGATGAAATGTTTTCTGCTTTACTGGTTTGATCAGAGGAACAATTGTGGAATGAGAGGGTGGGAACAAATGCTGTGTCGGGTTTTGTGTTATGACTGTGGCTGGTCCCACCCCCATCCAGGACTTTGCAAGAGGCACTGGGATACCTCCAGCCTTGCTTCAGCATGGCAGGCCTGTTTCAGAACATGTTTGTGCAGTTTATTGATGGCAGAAAGCTATAAAGCCACCTGCATGAACACTTCCTTAGGTGGCTGGACCTGCTGGAACAAGCACAGGGTGCCTGCTGCAATCAGAGCAGGTGCCTTGACCTTGTACTTGGGTGTTTTTCTGCACATGATGTGTCCCACCTGGAGAGTCCTGCTTTTCAGATAACCTGAAGATGTTTTACAAAAGGCCCTGTCCAGGTGGATCTAATAATGTGCAGGTGTATTAGTCCAGAGGCTATGTCTGGGCTTGAGCTTCTGAGTTTGCTGTCTGCAGTGGCAGTGAGTGGCCTGTGGGCTGGATCTGGTCTTTGATGTGGCCCCAATGCACTAAGGACAGTCCTTCACAGAATCACCTATCCTGGGCAATGATTTCAGCAGGATTGTGCCTGGTTTAGACAATATTAAGGCTCTCAAATTGAGGCCCACTATTTGTGGCACAGCCTTCTGCATCTTCTGAATTTGAATTTGTGCTTTAGCTGGGAAGGATTTAAAAGCACGCAGCTGGTTGAAACTGTGAACTACTTAACATTATGTGCCTGTGTCAAGTAAACTAATATATTCACCATGGAGGTACCACACTGTAAAGTTTTGCATGTTCCGGAGACAGAGCAGAGTCCCATGTGTGAACCCCATCTTAATCTGCTGGCAAAGGTGCTAAATGAAGTTTTGTACTTCTATGAGGTGCTTGCTTTGCCTGGCTTCACTTCCCCAGGTGAGTTATGAAATAAGGAATGTGGATCTGAGATCTGCAAATAACTGTCATCCATGTGGTGTGCCTCCTGTGAAGATGCTCCTGGCAAATGTTTAATAAGCCTTGAGGGGAAAAAAGGTAAAAAAGCCATGACATAATTTGCTAATTAAATGAATTATGTTTGCAAAGGTAGGTATTAGAGATGACAGCTAAAACTTAGGTGGAACTTTGTGATGACTTCAGGAATAAATTAGAAAGACAGAAAGCTTGCAAGTGTAGCAGATAGATAATTATTTCATGTGTCCAGGGCAAGATGAATCAGGCTTTTTCTTTTTTTCCTTCTTCATTATTCAGCAGTTCCAAATTAATCCTTTGCATGTTTTTTTTTTGAGTTTCTCCTCAATGGCATGGTTTAGATTTCTTTTTAAGATGATAATCAAGTTAATACAGGGAAAATAGTAACTTGAAAACTGAATTGCTGCAAACTTTTATGTTAACCATACCCATGATAATCTAGAATATGCCTTCCTTTCCTAGACCAGGTAAAATGTATTAAATGATTTAATGCAATTTGAAAGCATCCATTCTGTGACTTAATAATGCTTGGGAATTAAAAGATCTACCTTTACAGCAGTGCAGCTACTGGCTGACAGGAAAAAAAGAGTGACCCTGCCAACTATTTGTTTCCAGTGTAAATAAAGACTGTGCAGGCCCTGATTTGAAACAGCAAATTAAACAGCTGCAGATTTCAGCAAGCAGGTACTAGACATTCATTCTTATTGGTAGACATTCATTCTTATTGGTCTGTTCTTGATCTTGCTTAAAAAAAATTCCCCCATTTTAGTAAAAGCAAGGTTGAGCCTTCTCTTTACTGCAGTTTAGGTGTATGCTGGTGACTAAAGGTTAGCTAAAAAGTTGTGCTTTTTAGAGACAATTTAATCTGAAGTTTATTTACTACCTGGTGACTCATGATAGGCAAATAACAGACAGAACAAAGGTAATGACTAGTATCTCTTTCCCTTTTATCTTTTCCTTAATTACCTCACAATTTATTCCTGATGTTTATTATTATACATCTGAGGCCCTAACCCTCTGCTTATGGCATAATCTCAGCATTGTAAGTTATTGTGATACAGCACAATGTTCTGCTGTACTGATGAGTCTATCAACAGTTGGTGGGTTGTCTGGAAAGACATATATAATCTTTTAAAGTTCCCTTTGTCATGGTCCCTCAGTTAAGGCAACTTAATATTTGTTTCATATGTCTTTGATACAGGACTCAAAGCCTACTCAGTCCCAATTTAAGATATGATTTGGGGGCTGAAAGCAGACTGACATTGTAGATTGGGTAGGGTCAGGGCTCCTGCACTGGGTGAATTTTGCTCTTTCCTTACTTAGCTGAAATCCCTTTGAACTTCCTGAAATTCAAGTGTAAATTGAGAAGGAAATAACAGTACCAAGGACTTTGGAGAATGAGTTCAGTGAAAGCTTTACACTGTAGCTGAGTAAAGATTTCAGAATGTTGTCCTTTGTCTTGCCCAGAAAAATACTTTTGTATGGGAGAGGTATCAACAAACAGAATTACTCAGTGAGAAAAGTCTTCTCTGGATTACATTGCTCTAAATTGTTCAGCAATTCCCAGAGGGAAGACCTACTCCATTTGAGAAACATTCCCTCCAGAAAACATTCAGGGTTTTTAATTGCATTAAATGAAATACACTGTGCTTGGATTATATTTCAAGACAGCTGATTAATTAATAAATTAGATTGACTAAAAGGAAATGAAAGTGAGTATGAAAAAAAAAGCATTAAAATTGTGAACTTGTCATACAATTAGAACACAACGAAATACATTTACTCTCTTAATTTGCATGAAGTGAGAATGGTGAGTTGTGTCATTAGCCTGAAATATCAGGGTTGCTGAAAGTGATAGTGAACAGTTCAATACTTGACTGCAGCTCATTGTAAATGACCACAGCAGGAAAACAGAATTTCTGGCTGTATATGAGAATCTCTATTGAGGACGTGCCAATGGGTAGCTTAGATAAATCTCCAGATTTTGCTCTTCAGTGAGCAAAGACCTCTTCATCTTTAAGCTGTGATTGCAAGGTAAGGCATCCATTCATATCTCTGAACGTTGTCTTTGAGACTGAATATCTTTCTAAAAATCAGGCTGCTTCTCAGTGTTCCCCAGGCCTTATTGAGCCACCTCCCCTGCTGAGCTCTGAGCATTTTGGGGCTTCAGCAAATACTGTTTTTTCCAGACTTCTAGTTGTTTTCACACTGAAAACACGTTTCAAAAGTATGGTTTCCAGGGCAGCTGTGGATTGCTGGTGCAGCCAATGGACCATAAATTTGGGCCAATTGTTTGGGAATTAGGGCTAGAACCCAAACAGAAATTATTGAGCAGATACAGGAATTCCTCAGTGGGACTTAAGGCCTCCTCAGAAGATCTAAGATGAAATGAAATGATCTCAGCTGACCTTGAAATCTTTGAATTGCAGACCCTTTTCTGACTTGCAAATTCTTAGAACTATGACTTTGTAAGAGAGAAGAAATTTTATGTTTCCAGCAGTAGGATGGACAACTGCATGTTTGAGTGGAGCTCTGGTATGCTAAAAATGGCAGTCAAGAAGATACAGCATAGGACCAAATACACAAAAAATCTGCGAGAAGTTAGAAACTATAGTCATTTTCTTGAAAAAATTAAGTGTACACAGCCAAAAACCTGATGTCTTCATATTGATAGCTTTCCTTTAAATAGCTCCTTTAGAAATCCTGCCTTTATTTCTCTTAGAGAATGAAGAAAATAATTTATCTTCAGGTTAAAGGTAGAACTGGCTCTCAGTCCTTTCCAAAGATTTTCAAGCTAGCATATAAGAAGACATTCCTTAAGAATAATTGTGTGAAATGCTGAAAATGCCAGGGATTATCAAATTCCAGAGAAAGCATCCTATCAAGGAAAAACACTGATCTATTCCCTGGAGGCCTATTTAAAGAGATTAATATTCCAACTCCTTTCAGACATTCCTGGCAGGAAGTAATAACTTTAGTCCTAAGCAGGTTTTAAGGTGTTAACTGTGGCAGCTGAAGCTGTTTTAAGGAAGTGTGCCTATCTCTAAAGAGATAAAAGTAAGGACAGAGTCGCTTTGGAGTCTCAGAGCTCTGTAAAAAGACATCAAATAAAACAAGATCATAATTTAAAACGGTGAACCCCATCCTGAGCTGGTGTCAATTCTGTAATTTCTTTTGAATGAGGGGAATTATTCTGATGAACACTATTTGAAGACTTCCTGTTTCTCAGGGTGAATAGATTTTTTAGAAGTCTGTAACAATTCTTTGCATTTTGATAATTGGCCAGACAGGAATCTCAGACAACAAACTTGTGTCGATTCAAAATCATGAGTAAGGCTACTATTGTCAGGAAATAAAATATAAAGCAGGGTCTCTGGAGAGAGATATGAAAATAGATAATTACCATATTTGATTGCTCTTGTTGTCATTCTTCTTTTCTTGCTATCAGATAGGTGGAATATAGTTACTTTAGATTAATCTTAATCTTAATCTTAATCTTAATCGTAATCTTAATCCTAATCCCAATCCTAATCTCAATCTCAATCCTAACCCTAATCTCAATCTTAATCCTAATCTCAACCTCAATCCCAATCTCAATCCGAATCCCAATCTCAATCCTAATCCTAATAGCAATCCCAATCTCAGTCCTAATCCTAATCTCAATCCTAATCCTAATCCCAATATCAATCTCAATCCTAATCCTAAACTCTTAATCCTAATCTCAAACCTCATCCTAATACCAAACCTAATCCTAATCTCAATCCCAATCTTAATCTCAATCCTAATCCCAATCCCAAACCTAATCCTAATCTCAATCCCAATCTTAATCTCAATCCTAATCCCAATCCCAAACCTAATCCTATTCCCAAGCATAATCCCAATCTCAATCCTAATCCTAATCCTAATCCTAATCCCAATCTCAATCCTAATCTTAATCCTAATCGTAATCGTAATCCTAATCCTAATCCTAATCCTAATCCCAATCCCAATCTCAATCCTAATCCCAATCCCAATCCCAATCCCAATCTCAATCATAATCCCAATCCCAATCTCAATAATAATCCTAATCCCAATCTCAATCCTAATCCCAATCCCAATCTCAATCCTAATCCCAATCTCAATATCAATCCTAATCTTAATCTTAATCTTAATCTTAATCTCAATCTCAATCTCAATCTCAATCTCAATCTCAATCCTAATCTTAATCTTAATCTTAATCTTAATCTTAATCTTAATCTTCTCCAATGTGGTGGGGTTTTTTGCCATGGTTGAACATTGCAAATCTACTCTGTGTTGTGTTTTGTTTTGTTGTTGTTGTTTTTAAAAAAATTCTGCACATTACATATTTTACTGAAATATTTTAATTTTATAAGATAGTCCAAACCTAGAAAACCTTCTATATTGAAAACTTTGTAAATTATTTCCAGGATAGTAAGAATATGTGTTGTGTTGGATGCCTGAGTTAGAAATAATATCAGTTGCATGAGAATAGCATCTGAAGGTTCCCCACATGAAATCTTAAATCCACAATCTATAGAAAGTTGGTAGTAGGACCAGTAAGAGTGATATTGTTGCTTTGGAGCACTCCCTCTCCAAGCCAGAGCTGGAAGTCTTGCCCTCTACAAAATGGTTATCATTGTGTAGACTCACCTCACCTTCCTGGATATAAAGTTCAAAAGTTTTGCTTCATTAATGATGAAAATTGGGTTTGATCTAAGCCTGGGCTTTGCATTGAAACAGCCAGGGGGAACATCTATGTTCCTGGTATTCAGAAACTCAGCTGAGTGAATGGTCGTCCTGGGTGAGGACAGATAAGGTCAATAAAGGGTTGCTAAAGCTTGAGTTGTTAGGCCGTGCCCCGACTGAAAGAATTCCTGACTTTGACATTTAGAAGCCAAAAAAGGTGGGAGTAAGAAGGTTGTATCGTTCCATTTTGCATGTGGAAAAGTGTAGCAGAGAGCAATGTCCCTTAGGTTTCAAAAAAGTGGTAGCAGGTAATCCAGATTTTCATTTAGAGCTTTATCCACCAGAAATTTTTGTCCCAAGTTTGAATCATTATTCTCTGATTTGTGTGAGCTAGGCAACCATAAATTGGTTAGTCTATCTCTGCAAAAGTGAGATACAAATGGTTCTTGGAGGTCTCTAAACTGATGATTTTTGAAGTGTTTCCAAATGTGTGAGCCAGGTATGAGCAGACAACACAATCGAATCTTAAGGCTCAGATCAAAACCTCAAACATGGTTCCTATCATAAAATGCAGTTTTTCTGTGTTGTAGGAGAGATAGTTACGGAAATGATGAAATGTAAGGAGCATAATACTCATAGTATCATGTGTAGTAAGTAGTTCTCATGATAAATGATGCCACAGGGTAGAAATGCAAATAAAGACATACATGAAGTACAGTTGCTTGGGGATTTGATATCAGTTCTGCTACGCTGGAATAAGCTGACATTACACACAATATCAATAGGATTGTGCAGCCATAGAATTGGTGTGTTTAGGGCTGGAGAATCAGTGCCTTGCATTCTTAGGACATGAGCCAGTTTATAAAGTAAGTCCACATGCCATAAAATGCTGATAATTTTAAATCAGGCACCCACCAACATTCCCATAGACAACTTCAGCTACCCACTGAAGTGCTCATACAGCCTCTTTTGTTCCCATTTTTTTCAATGGGGAATGAAATTGCTCCAGATACTGCTGAGGTCTGACCTGTGCCTATCTGCAGGCCTAACTTGTGGCTGGCTTATGCCAGAGGGCCTGATCCTGCCATCCCTAGGTGCATTCTCAGAGGCATCAGTGCAAAGCTATTGTGTGGAAGGGCTGGAGGATCAGCCCCCACCTCCTTCATTCTCCAATTGCTAATTTTTAAAATATGCTGGAGGAAAAAGAGTGTGACTAATTAATTATGCCTCTTTCCCTTGCAGCTCTTTAAATGTAAGGTCAGATTTCTAATGATGAGAATTTCCATGGAGAATTACTCACAAGAAACCCAACAAAACATTTTTCCTCTACTATAAGAAATTCCTCTTAGAAGAAGCATTAGAAACAATTAAAACATTTTAAAAGTTAATAAAGAGCACTCTGAAATGGGAAAAGGAAAGGCATGCTCATCTATTGAAGTGTTCAGATAGAATTGTTCCTATAGTATCTTCCAGGGAGTCTTTTAATATTCATGTAATTAAGAGTGGAATTTTGCACCTTCATTCTAGGAAGGTTGTTCACTGAGATTTGTGCCTTTTGCTTCCCTTTATGCAGTTTATCCTTCTTCCATCCAGAGGATGGATTTTCAAGCTGGGCATCTCTGGAAGGAATGAAGGGGAAGGGGAAGTGTAAGGGAAAAAAGCCAGAGTGCAGGGTGCCTTGCTGCTGCAGCAGACATCCCAGGGGCCGGTGTGATTTTCTGCCTGGCCTTTTCTTCACCAGGACAAAGCCAGTCTGCATTGTGATGGGCATTCCTTCTTGTCCCCCTCTGCTTCCCTGTGGCTTTGCATGCACATGTGTATGTGGAAGTGTGTATGGGTTTTTTTCCCTCTTTCCACTCCTAAAGGATAACTGGAGGAGGAGGAGGCAGAGGAAGGAACAGCTGGCAGGTTATACAAATGGTTTTAGGGATGGGTTAACTTGGAGGGATGCCTACATCCTTGCTCACAAAATGGCAGCCTGCAAAGAGATTTACCAAACACATTCTGGCAGATGGACTTCTGCTGCCAATTACAAAAGACAAATGCAGCTGTAAACAACAAATCCACAAGCACTTGTCACTCAGAAACTGCACTTAAGTAGTAATCAAACAAAAAAAGTCCTTTAAATGCCTGCATCCTTGTTGCTCTCATGCAGATGAAACTGAATTTCATGGATGTTGTATGGAACTGTTTAAAAAGCAATTGTATTTGAAGGTGCAAAATATCACCTATCCTCCAGCAGGGAGTTTTAACTGGTCTCTTCAAAAATTCATTTGGAACATGGCTTTTTAATCTGATTCAGAAAAGGTTGCTACAGACTGAAACTCTTGCTGAACTTAAGTAGTGAAACATCTTAGAGGCATTCAGGGACTGCCTGTATTATATTTCTACACCCCTGGGTCTAAATGTGGTGTCAGGGGAGCGATTTGTGGTTCAAATAGGGAAGGCTTTTGGCTCTAGGCAGGTTGAATGTGCATTGCATGTGCAGTCATAGTAAACTTCTTTGTGTCTCTGTCAGAGCTTTCTTATAATTGAACTCAGCAAGAGCAGTCCTACCTGTTTGCAGCTAATCACATCTTATGCTTACAGTTAAACTGTGTAGCAGTCAGCACCTAATAATATGAACACAGTATTTCTTCCACTTATTGCTAATGCTGTCACCTGTATTTAAGTCTCCTGTGTAGTTAGGACCCTTTTGTTACTGGATTTTTTTGTTTGGTTTTTTTTTTTTTTTCCAATCAAAGTTGACATTTTCCCACTCATTCAGTAGCTATCAGAAGAATTGCAATCACAGCCAAGAGAGCCAGAGGCTGTGCCAGACTACCTGGGAAGTCAAAGCTCAGTTAGTTTAAGGAAGTTCTCATTTATTGCCTCAAGGAAAGTCTTCATTTTGCAAGGGACAATAACTCTCTTTAATTCTGTGTCTGGAAAACCTCAGATTAAGGCTGAAATTTGGAGAAAGGACTTTTTTACTTGAAGCAAATCACATAATACATGTACTAAATGCTGTCGAAAAGAAATGGAAATTTAGTGTAATTCCCAAACACGTTTACGTCCTGGCATCATGGCAAGTCTTGAAGCTTCTGTGATTTTGATGTTTCGGGTGTGGATTTCAGGCTGGTCTGCTAGGGAACAAGAATAAAGTGGCATAAACCAACTGCAATAATTTTTTCAGATGAGTACACTGCATTTTTTGTGCAAGAGTCTTTTAAATGCCTTCATCTACCCATGTAGTGACAAAGCATTTGCAAAGAAGTAAGAGTTCCTCTAAGCCTCTCTTTAAAGTTCTGTCTTTGTCTTTCACTTCTTTTTGCTTCTTTCTTGTTCTTGGTGATCCCATATCTGTGTTGTATCTCCTTGAGTCATCCCTAAGTCTTTCAGATTGTTCCAGTTGCTTTGGAGGCTGCTTGGAGCAAGACTTAATTTTTGGTGCTGGTAGGGACCCTATGTGTCCTCCTTGAGCTGGGAATTAATTCTTGTTCTTAGTCAAGTGAGAAAACAATAGTTGTAAAAATAGCAGCAATATTTAATTGTTAAATACATGTCACAGAAATATTCTGCCTATGTAGAAAGTCTCAGCTAGCACATGAGAATTTGAGGACAGAAATTAAATGTGAGCTTCCTTGGTTTGACAATGCAGAGTGTGCCACGTGCATTGTTTTTCATTCATAGATCAAAATCTGGGTGGTCACCAATTTTTCTCTACTAGGACTAAGAGAGGGAAGCCAGAAGAGTAAATAATCCCAGTACTTACCATTGATGCTACAGTTCTCTTCATCTGCAAAGTGCAATGTAAACATGAATTAATCAGATTCTGTGCAGATCCTTGAAAGGCAGAGGGATTGCCAACTACAGTAAGCATTTAAGACACATGGCAGTGAGTAAGTCTGCAACTACTAAGTGTAGTGCTGCAAGGTGTTCAGGATGGAAGGGGACCTGGCTTGAACTGGAAGGAATCTTATGGGAGATTCCATGTACATGAGGGGACTGGGGAGATACTGATGGAAAGGAGAGGGGCAACGTAATGATTAGATGTGAGGAGCTATTAATCTCTAAGACTCTTACAGCTTGTCAAAAAATCCTTGTACTTTATAAATGCTGCAGTCAAAAAAGTACCTGCAAGAGATGCAAACATCCTGAGTAAGGAACAAGACCTACTTATATCTATGACCCTGAAAGGCATAAGATATTGCATGTGCATGCACAGAAGTCTTATCTGCCTCTCTCCCCAGGACATGTAACCACAGTCTCATCTCTCCATGGAAAGACCCATCTGTCCAGACTATTCAAGTGACATTTACACTTCAATGGCCTGTGATCATCACTGTTCAGTGGCTTCCTGGGTATTATGGAGAAAGAGACACAAAATTAGTTTTTCTGCCCTCACTTCCAGTTGCCTTGTTTGAAATGATTTTAAGGCCTGTGGACCATGAGGCAGTGTTTAACAGAAGTGTCTTCCTTCTCATAGATGACATCATGATTACAGCCCTGCTACCAAAAGAGAATAGAAGGGATTTCTACTCTGGCTATTTTCCAATAGCCTCCAGATCAAAAGGCATTTGACCTCTATTCAAACTCAGGTCACTGTTACTCAGGAGACTGCCTTTATGTCAGGAAACTTAAATTCTGCCTTTTGCCTTGGAATTAGCACTGTAAGCACTTGAGTATTTTTCAGTTTATGTACATCTCTAACCAAACAGTCAGGTGCCTTTAGCTGGTTGTAAACAATTAGGATAGAAGAGGTATCATCTCAATCTTTTATAATCACATTAACTAATCTGTAGGTTTTATATTTAAAACAAAGGACTAATTTCTAAGCATATCTGTTGAAATAAGTAAGAATTATTTTCTTCACACATTAGTTTATCAAAAACCTAAAATTAAGGGGGGGAAAAGGTTACAAATGGAACATGAAAGCTGTTGGGTTTTTTTCACCTGTGTTGCATTATGCATAAAAAATAACAATAATCACAATAGCCCCCAAATGTTTAAATATATTTACATTTTAACCTTTTCACTCTATGACTGTAATGTAACAAGGTGTTACTTTTAATGACTACTGGCATGTAAACTGCCTTGAGGATAAGTGTCATGTAAAGAAAACATTGTTTATTTGCTTTATTCTGGCACATGTACAGTTCATTAACAAATTAAGTTGCAACTTTATTCTAACTTAATTTCTTCTTTAGTTCCTGGGAGGAAGAATACTGACAATTAATACTACATTTTGTAGTTTGCACTTGTCTCTGTAGCCTGGCCTACACACAAATAGTACTGGCTGAAATAAATTGGCTTCTAAATCAATTTAATAAAATCATTGCAACCCTCCTGTGTGGACATTCTTAAAACTGAATTAAGCTAACATGATATTAGCCATTCTTAAACCAATTTATGTGTCTTCGCTTGGGAGCTGCTCCAATTTAACTAAATTGATTTAGAAACTGACTTAGTTAAATTGGTGTAATTTCTGTGTGTGTAGACCAGACCTTAGATTCTTCATTAATTACTAAAAGTATCGGTTTATCTAATCAGAATGCATTATAATATGTTCATGATTGTGAGAATAAACCAGAATCAGAGGGAAGAATTATAGGCAAGAATTCTCTATGAGATGCTTGGCCAGAAGACAGTAAACAGGGCCCTGGCAGGTGTAAATTATTCTGTCCATGGAGTTGCACTGATTTGTTCAAGTTGAGGGCCCTAGCGAGGTGTCCTGCAAAGTATCCTTAGGTGGTGATAATGTGATTCTGCTCTCCAACATTATGTCTGACTTTGTGTGAATCAGATCTTGTACCCTTAGTTTGTCATGGCTACAGATGTGTCTGTCCTGTCTAAGGACACAAGAGATCTGGGTTTCTCATGCTTGATTTTTGAGGTGCTTGCACCCAAATATCCTGAAGGGGAAGTGAGTCCTCAGATCTTCAGAAATTCAGCATTCAAATAAAATCTCATTATGCAGGCATTCTGGCAGCAAAGTTTTACATCAGCAGCCAAGGAAGTGCAGGTCAGACCTGCACTTGGGTAGCTACCCAAGCTATTGTTGGGTAGCTTCCACTCAGAAGTAGAAATCATACAAGGGACTATGAAGACCTTGTTTCCAAACCTTAATATGATAGGAAGATTAATACCTTGCCAAACACTTTGTGACATTGTCTCTGTTGTTTCCAGATTAAGAGAGAGATTGATCTGTATTCTGATAAGGAAAACTGTCAATGTACATGGCAGTTGTCTGAAACAGAAGCCAGTAGTACTCTCCTCATGAAAATTATGTAATTAGTGCAACAGAAGTTGCCACTTATTTCTGTCACTTAAGAAAACAATTTACAAATAACTTTATTTTCACTAATTGCATCCAGGAGCATTGTTTTATCTTTATCTGACTACAGTAGAATGAGCAACATTTACGGGTGCAGTCATTCAGAATAAGGGAAGTTCTCAGTGACAAGCAGGAAATTTTTGTTTTAAAAAGAGCAGCATTTCTGTTAGATCCATGTTTGGTAAATCCCTTGTCCTTTGAGAATGTGTACAAAATCCTACCTGTCACTGATACTGTAGCTGAGCTTTACCCTGCTTTCAGTACATTATGCCCTTGGTCTATTGTGATACCTGAGCAGGGCTTACTATGGTCAAAACCCCACAGTTTTTGCAGCAGCCTTGAGGCAGGGGCAATATGGTCCTGATGGACTTTCCTAGAGGTATGAATCTTTAGTAATTTAATAATTAATGACTTGCTCTCCTATTGCCAGTTACTGCAGACTACAAAAATCAAGAGTGTGACCCTTAATTTACCTTTCTGATGGCACAACCAACAGTTAGTACAGTTCCTTTTTTTCATTAGAAACAGGGGGAAAAAAAAAGTGTTACTGAGACTTTCATGCAAATTATGATCTTTGACTGGAGTACTTAACAGACACATAGATCCTGTTCCATGTTTATCCTCTAAAACAGCTTGTAATCACTTTTTTTTTTTTTTTTCATGAAGGTAAAGTATTTCTTTCATGAAAACGGTGGACAATTAAAAAGTTTATTATCTTTCAAATCTTTCAGAGGTTTACTTTTGTCTCTTAATTAGAACAGGGTTCTTTTTTCTTTTTTCTCTAGCAGGAAGAAAGTCTTTTTCAGAAAGAACTAATTTAGCATAAAATGTATTTAGTGTCATGGCTTAATAGAATGAGTAAATCATCATGTAATACAATAATATCTTAGGCTAGTTAGAAAAATTGTCTGAACATGGAGTAAGCATTGGTATAGTAAAATCCCAGCAGAACACATCTAACATGAAAAGCTGACTAATAAAATTTGTATTCTGGCTAATAATTTTTCAAAGCATTAATACTACAGCTAGTGTGTGGTGTCTTCCACCTTTAGCACCACGAATTATTGGAACTCTGAAAACACATTGTAAATAAATTATAAATGTGAGTGTGTTCATAAGGATCTTTCTGTTTCCTTTCATTACAATGAAAAATTTCATATAATTAAGAACCTGACTTCTACTGCCAAGGAGGAATAATGGTTAAAGGGGGATATGAAAAATTATGCTGAGTGTGTAAACATGGAAACATACTTTGAGATAAATCTTACTTCCAAATTTATCCCTGTCAGCTACCATCTGAATTCATATTGCATGGAGAGTGTATCCAGAACGCTGCGTACGTCTCCCTGAAAAACAGGGAATGTGATGTACAAGCAAACCCAAACCTCATTAGCTATTATAATTTCTTCTCAAGGTATGTAGTTTGCAGTGTCTTAGTGAAGTACATTAGCTCTCAGGCTTTTTAAATGCCTCATAATAAAAGTGCCAGCTGCCAACAAGCTTGCCTTCTCTCCTCCCCCTCCCACAACATGCTGGTTTTATGGTGGCTAAAGGGTTTTATTGGAGATTCCAATTTAACTAGCAGAAATTAGAGTGTGTAAGTTTTCAAAATCTGACAGTGAGAGACAAAGAAGGCTGTAAGCTCTGCTTTATCTTTCAGTACAAACATGAAGAAGTGAGTGCAGCCATGGAGGCTTTTAAAGGCATTCAGGGCAACGTAGCTCCACTTTTTAGGCAGCAAGGAGCCAGTAGGAAAAACATTTTTAAAACTATGGAAGATGTTTCCCTTTTTTAAATGGCTATGTGAGTATAATTCCAGACGTAATTTTGAACATCTAAAGTAAGAGACCTTCTGCTGGTCCTGCTTTGCTGGTAGCTACTAAAGGCAGTAAATTTAAATGACCTTATATTGGCTGAAGAAAACACTCCTTTTCTGAGATTGTTTGTGTTCCCAGTGATGTTAATAGGAGCTGTGTTGTTATGCATGTGAATGAGAATGGGGCTGTTGTAATTCACACACTTGCATCTCCAACTAGAGTCCAAAGTCAGCTCTGATTTGACATTACAGTGGGAAAATCAGCTTTCACTCATTAGTCTTCACATTTTAAGGCAGGGAAAACACAGATGCTTAAAGATTCTTTTTGGATGATATCTAAATAACTGCAAAATGGCTAGAAAAGAGGTTGGAGGGAATTTGATTTCTTCTGATCCTTTGCTTTAGTTAAGATGCGTTGACAGAATTTACTCCACCTGAGGCTGAAAGAGTTTTGTAATTCCCAAATCAGAGTAGGTGAGTGAAACAGTCTTGTGAAGTGTCCCAAGTT
This sequence comes from Heliangelus exortis, assembly GCF_036169615.1. NCBI lineage: Eukaryota > Metazoa > Chordata > Aves > Apodiformes > Trochilidae > Heliangelus > Heliangelus exortis. The sequence goes on along the minus strand of NC_092422.1, from coordinate 157,716,201 downwards.
CATCAGTGTTTTTCACTGGATATGGGTTTTCCAGGTCCATTTTGTGTAGTATCTTTCTTATAAATTAACATCTTAGTGGGGACTCAGTTCCTGCCCCTGTCCTCAGCCCTTTCTACCAGCTTGGAAAGTGCTAAGTTTCTTTAGTTCCAATTGATCTTAGTAGCTATTCAGGTCATATTTAGGAGTGTCTAGGAAATACATTGCACCTATAGATTGTCTCTCTTGATAATCCTAAACCTAGTTTTCTGTCTACAGTAGTAATCATCACAGTAATATGTTGGTTTTGTAAAGAGATACCCTTTTGCAAAGGGTATGTTGTAAAGAATGAGGTGTGATGCAATTCATGAGTGTTTTAGAGAAAATCTTTGGGATCCCAGGAAGAAATTAGCTTCATTAGGACTCAGTTTATTACTGGTGCTTTATTGTGACCAGTATTTCCTCTTCCCTGTGGAAAAGGTTGTATTTAGATCAATGGTTTTCAGCATGACCTGAGGGGTCTGGGAGAGGTAACAAAAGGCTCAGAAGGTCTGAGAAAGCCAATCGTATTATTGCTATGCTTGCATTTATTATTCTGATACTAACACGTGCACAGGAACATTTTAGGAGTGAACAAATAGGAAAAACTGTTGCTTTGCCTTGAGGTTTGAAGGTGACCTAGTGGTATTACAAGCATTGTTAGTTAAACTGTGTGCTAAGGAAAGATGTTTCTTTTATACAAAGGGATCCTTTACTCCCTCTGTCTGTGCTCAAAGATGCCTTAAAACCCTTATAAAGGAGTATTACATTGCATTTCAAGCTTTTTTTGTGTGTTAATAGAGCAAAGTCCATGAGAATTCAGCCCAAAGCTGCCACACGTGACTTTTGGGAGCTGCCTGTGAGCCAGGTGGCTCAGTCTTTGGAGAGATTGCTTAAGGATGAGAGAGAGGAATTCTCTGAGCCAATCTAAGTGGCACCTGGGTAAGCAATAGACTTTGCAACAGACTTTACTACCCAGATCCCTGCTGCTTTACTGCCATCCTTATTGCCTCCAGTCATGTCCCACTGGGTTTCTGTGTGCCTGGGCCCTTGGCACTGGCGGAACAAAGAGTGAGATGAAGTGAGAAAGGAAGGGAGGAAGAGGGGGGAGAAGACAACTCAGTGGAAATGTTGAACAGTGGCATCCATGTGACTCCAAAATAACAATTGCTGGGCAACAAACAAAATTCCACCTAGCATAATAGACAATAAAGCTGGTGAAAATCAAGCTCATTTGGAAGATGATCTATTAGAGTTATTTGTGAGGAATGGTTTGAAACTGATGTGCATTTTTTTTCTTTGCGTTCTTTGTGCTGGTTTTGTTTGCATGAGCTGCAATATGTTATATTATACATCTCTGATAATGTTAGATCTCACAGGCAGAAAAAAGAAATGAGATATGGGACAGGAGGGACACCAGTAGATTTTATTATTATTATTGGTTAGATAGTAAGAAAGATGGAATTTGAACATGTTCCCTATTTTTTTTGTCAAGACTTTTTGAAGTGTAAATTTTCTTCCTCTGTTATTTGGTTACAGTTGGGAATAGTAAAGTGGTTTAAACCCTGAAAGCACATGTACTAATCTTAAAGTAAAAAATCACTACAAGATGTTGCTCTTCGAAAACAAAGCCTGTAAATTGGGAGATCCAAGGTCAAATCAAAGAATACCTAATGCTTTATTTAGTTATAGAGATACGCAATTAAGCCAAAACAACTTTACTTTATCTTTCCTATGATAGCATTGAGTAATTATATGTTATAGGATGTGCAAGAACAAATGAAGTTACACAGACCCTGACATTTTTCCCATTTTGCTTCTTACTCCTGATATCACCAGAGGTCAGTTTTATAGTATTTTGGTCAGAGCTTTCTATCTCAAGTTGTTGATTGCAAGATGAGTGAGTGGTTTTTAAAGGCATCCATGGTTAGTCTAAGGATGGGGCCTCAGGCTTGACATGTGTTAAGTTGCTTCGGTGATTGAATGTGCAATTCCAGTATTAGCAATTGTTTCAATGGGGAATGAGGCAGGGTCAGGAAAGTGGAATGGATATGTTTTGATCCAGTGTTTCCTGTCCCCGGAGGTGACTGGTTCACCTTGAGGGCTACAGGTGGAGGGTGGGATTGTTCCAACCATCCAGCTGCAATGCAGAGTCACCACATGAGCTGATAGTTCCTCCCCTGTTAAAGTAGGACCGATACCAAAGGGATTGGGCATTTGTCTCTTGTTGATGATGGAGGATTTGGCCAATTCCTTTGCACAAAATCTCTTCTTTTCCTCTTTGGAGGACGATCTCATTGTTACATGTCCTCTCAAAGCTGATTTTGATCAGTGCTATGTACAGTCAGGTGCCTGGATGGATGCTGAGAAGCTGTTATGTCTGCAGTGTTCTGACCTTGATAATTTTGGCACTCTGAGCATCGACAAATTAAACTTTTTCTTCTCTTGGCAGGCTGTACTTTATTCATGTGAACTATAATTTTCTGCTGCTTCTCTTCCCCAAAGTTTTTAGCTTTGTAGATATAAAAACTAGTCATGGTGTGGCTTGTTTTTCAAAGGGATGTTGAGATGTGATGAAAGAAGCTTGCCAAGGTAAAAAGGAACAAAATGACCTGGCCTGTTTGTTTTAGAAAAAACATTAAAAATTTACTGAGATAGATTCAACCATGGATAAACTGTGTAATAACATTAATATTCCCCTGCAGTTACACTCTATTGATTTGTACCAGAATTATATTGCCTTTCCCCTACTGCATTTTCATAGTTGGATTGATACCGTAAGGTTTTAATGACACAAATTCCAAAATTACTGTATGCTTTCTGCTCCACATCACTTTATTGTCCATTGGGTTTGGAAGTACCCAAGAAGGGGTTTGTGTGTCTTCTGGGTAGCATGCAGTCCTCTTCAGTCTCTCAAAGAGCAGGGTTCTCAAGGACAGGGATTCTGAAGCCCTTAATTCAGTGGTCACAGCTGTCCCTACAGCTGCTTCTTCTGAGCCCCTCTGGCCCTGGCCCATGTGATACCACTTCTGCCAGAGATGTTATTTATTGCAGGAGGATCTGGCTTGTTATGACTGGGTCAGTTATCTTTGCTCCTTGACTTCTTTCTTCCTGTGTTGTGTCTTTTTCTGTGGCACCCTAGTGCCTATGTTTAATCCAGATTTGTCAGTGATCTTCACCTTTATGTCCTCTGCTTGCTTCAGCTCAGATTCTTTGTGGTGTGATCAGGAAATCTCAGTATTTTCAGATGTCTGCCTATGTTAAGCCCCCATTAGCTTTCAGCTGTCCCCGATTATTGGAAAGCCCCAAATTTAAAATTAAAATGTCCTATCACCCTACTCAGATCTACTGCTTCACTTCTTTTTCATTATCCAAGTTTATTAACATTTGAAGACCTGAGAAGAATGCGGGGGGACAATAGAAGACCTTGTAATGTGATGACTCGGATGCAGACACAGCAGGCAGAGCTTCAGAAGATTAGAAATGGTAATACTTGTAATTAGAAATTCTGCAGTCAAGTAATGTTAGTTGGGAACTCGCAAGCAGAATTTAAGTACTCAGATTAATATATATGGTGTGAAAATAATTATGTCAAGCCTAGTGTTTCACCATCGGGCTATCTCAGAGATCAGTCCCTGGAATCAATCTTCATTTTAAATTCTAGCAATGTGGACACATAGTGTGAAGCAATATTGAGTAGGGTGTGATGTATGTCACTAAATAAAGTGTGTAGCTGCTCTGCTCCACAATTGTAAAGGAAACAGAACTTCCCAATTCTGGTTTATGGAGGAGCATTGACATACTCTGGCCATCCCTGCAAACCATGCCCAAAATAGTGCAGCACTGAGAAACACTGGGCTAGTCAGAGAAAAGTTTTTGGTAGGTACAGATGAAAACCCATTTTTCTCCAGGTGACTGGTAAATGTCATTACCATTAGAGAAGTATGTCTTAATTTTCTTGAGTGCTGAGCACATATGTTTCCAAGTGTCTCCAGGAGAGCTGTGGGCATTGAACACCTCATTTACGATTTTCCTCTTGGGGAATTTGTCATTGGATAAAGCAGTAAACATCGATTTTGTAAGGATCACAAAAGCATTCACCTTTTAACTAGCTCTAGAAATATACAGGCTTTGGCAAAATAATGAATACTTGCAATTTTTTTTTCCCCCTGGTTCAGTTCTCTCTCTGATCTTGGATGTTACTTAGCAAGTCAGGGATGCCCATGACTGGATCTGACTTGTTCTCTTATGTTGTTTTTTGATTCAGTTGTAACTGCAGTTTCTGTGTTTTCTGGCAGCATGACTTTACTCCTTAATGTGTTCTCATTCCCTGTGTTTCTCAGGCTAGTTTTTGAGCTCCAGCTTTTACCTTCTTTTTTTTTTTTTTCTTGGCGTGGGGAAAGACAATCCCCAAACCAACCGATTGAGTCATTCCCTACAGATACTGTATGACCAAGCTGATTTTTTCAGTCCTCGACCTCTCCAGCACCTTAAGTGAAACCACATGAGGTGAAGCCTTGAGGATGTGCCAGCCATTTCTTGTCTGCAGGCTGGAAGGTGAATGAAAAAGTGCTGTCAACTCAGGCAGGTTTTGTATACACTGAGGCATTCTGTGACACAGCAATCTCAGGGTGTACACCAAAGCTCTACATAGCCAGCTTCCTGGATCATCACACACAGCAAATACTTCTGTGTATTTTAGCATTTAGAAATAAACCCAGGGCTTCTTAAGTTACAGCAATTAAAAACCGCTGATGCACAAGGTCACTTCCAAAAAACCGTCTTTTCTAGAACATGAGGGAAACAAGGAATATCAGTTCAGAAGCTGAGGCTGAAAAAGGTGGCAGATTTATTTTAATGAGTGTCAAAAAGCATCAGTCATTTGAATATGACCATAGAATCAGCCTTTCAGTGGCTAGGTTAAACAAACATCTGGGGAGGGAATGTCTAAATATACTTGAGTGCGTTTAAGCCTGCCTCAGAGCAGGAATCCAGAGATGACTGTCTGAGGCCCCTAGGACCAAACATTTCCTGTGTTTTGATTACTTTATTTGCATAAAAAATATATCGTGATCTGAAAACTGTACTGGAATATATTCAGAATTCTTTACCAGGTTATATCCTAGTTTCACTTCCACTTTAGATCATAATGTTTTTTAATACTGCAATTGACATAATTAGATATATTGATTCTGTTTCAAATGAAGCAATTTAACTGTAAATGTGCCAAAAAAGAAAAAAAAAATCAATATACTGTTGCTTTGCTTGCATGAATGAATCTTGATTCAGTGTTGGCAGAGGGTTTTTTTTCACTCTGGCTTGTATCAGTTGGCACTGATTTGTTATTGTTCCTAACTCCTGTACTATTTTAATTGCTTGGTGTCAGAGATGCTAAAAGGCATAAAATGAGTGCATTAAAATAATCTCCAATAATATCATTAGAGGGCTACAGCACACTTAAAATGTGAATAATTTTTAGTTGTAGTGCATGTTTCTCCAGTGGGAGGTTGTATGATAAAATTTAAACTACTGTGAGTATAATCTGGGTCCTGGAGAGTGGAGCAGAATGACATGAATGAAAAGAAAATTTGAAGTTACATTAGTTTTTGTCTAAGTAAGGCAGAAAAGTGAAGTATTTATATTGTATAATTTGCAAAAAGCACTGCGTTTTACTAGCTGCACATTTTTGAAACATGTACAAACAATGTAGTTTGAACAAATGTGAATAACACACAAAGAAAATCTTGGTCTCCAGAGTAGAAAGAACAGTTTTGAGTCTACAGTTCTGAAAAAAATAATTATCCACAAGAAACCTTTTAATCAACATATCGATTACTAACTTCTCTTTTTGTACCTCTAGCATAGCAGTGTAATATTTTTTTCTCATAAAGCTCTAGGAAAGTCCCTAGATGGCATTTCTAGGTAGTACTTGAAAAGAATGGAAGAAACAGACGGTGCTGCTCCAAGTCTCCCTGGTGAAAATGCCCAATCAATTTATTCCAGTGCAGGAAAAACAGTGGAGATTCCTTCAGTAAAATTAAAGCTGTAAAAGTAATCTTTAATTATATTTAGTGTGCTAAGATTTTTTTTTTTACTTCGTGTATTTTAGGTAGAAGTCTAAAGCTGACTTTCAACTTACTACACATTTCCAGTAAAAGAAGCCCTTTCTTCTAAAAGTATGGACTTGGAGGAGAACAGAACGTTTAGTGCCATTTAGGCAGGAGTTGGCTGCGTGCATAACTCCTGCTACGAATATAAATGCTATTTGAAGCTATTTATATAGTTGGACTCGTGGTTCAAGAAAGCTTCAGTGTGGGCTATTAAACAAGCTTGTGCTCTTTCCTGGGGTTTGGCTTAAGGTAATGGATGAATACTGAAGGAGAAAGGCAAAAAGTGGAGGAGTGCAAGAAGGCTTCATTTGTGTGTCCCTGCCATTGGAGGGACATGTCCTCTTTTGTACTCCTGTCATATATGACCTTGGCATTCTTCTTGGTATGACATTTGGAGGCTGCTTTCTTCCCTCTCCTCTCTTGCAGGTTTTATATAGAGGCATGGCCAAGGAGAGGTTTAAAAGGCCAGAGACATACTCTGTCATTCTTTAAAATCATTCACTTTCATTGCCTCGGATACAGTAGTACCTGAACTGAGAAGTATAATGACATGTTGCATTGCCTGTTTTTATGTCTCTTGTTTTTCTGGATTTGAAAGTTCTCAGAATACAGAGATACAGTCCATTTTCAAAACACTGTTTAAAATCTGAGTCAGAAATAATACACATGTTGAGACCTTAAGAAAAGTGGCAGTTTGACAGAGAGAAAAGTTAAGACTTTGCCTATCTTATATTTTCTGTAATACTCTGGAGGAAAAATACTATATGAAATATGAACCATTTCTTTACTGAGTTTCTCTGGTTTAATTCACAGATCCCAAGTTCTTCTAGAAGATTAAACTAGGAAAAAAATCCTTCTATTTAAAAAAACAAGTTTTTGTTTCTTTCATATGAGTAATATTTAAGATGTTTAAGTAAGAAATTAATATTATAGAATCAGCCAAAGACAAAGCCGGGAGACATTTATTAGAGAGCTGGTGCAGTTATATAGAAATGATACTTCACATTTTAGTCCCTATTATACAATTTGATTGTAATAAAAAAGATTAAAAAGTACTCAAAATAATAAAAAGCAATCCCTATCTTAGTACACATCACTTAAGTGGTTCATTTTAGCATATACATGCATATATACACATACATACACAGAAATATATATATATATGTATATATGCACCTACTTATAAATAATCTTATGTATGGGTTTGTATGTGTACTTATCTCCTACATTTCATTATCTGATGTCTGTTAGAGTATTTCAGCTTGTTTACACTTGTTCTAGTTAGGGTATAAATTTAAATTTCCATGGCTAACTGCAATAATCACGTGTATAGAAAAGTCTTTTGTTTCCAATAGAGATAATTCAGACTTTTCCTCACTTTTCCTTGAGTTTCTATTCCTTCACTTTCTAAAAGTCATTTTACCTCATAGGTATGCACTCATATGTCTTTTAGAAACTTGTCAAGAGAAAATCAATTTGTTGCATGTGACTATGTAAGATGAGCACAGCACAGCAGATGCTGCTAACTTGTCACTTCTTAGTATGCCTGTTCATAATTACATTACCTAAAACCAGAGGATATTGAGAGTACTTAACTACTAGCCAACACTGTAGGGTTAATACACCTTTGCTGTTTCATTTAGAACTTCCTATGCATTTTAGTAGTAGTCCCAATCTACTATAAACATTTTTATTAACTTTTTAATGGAGTAAAGACCGACCTTGAAGTGTTATAATTTTAACCATCCTGGTGCAGAATAGTGGAAGTCTGTCTAGTGGCCTTTGAATGACCATGGGAGAAAAAAAGCAGCCACAAAGGTTCCCATCTGATTGCAGTTATTGATGAAATTCTGACTTCAGCAGAAGCACAGCAGGATCCTATGGCAGGATATAAGACATAGCCTGTGCTTTAATTGATTATAACCTCTCAATTCAGCACAAGTCAAACATTTCAGTCTTGCCTGAGCTTGATTTAATTTGTTTAAATGTCGTGTGTGCAGGAGTGGTGGGGGCTGTTGGCTTCTTGGCTATCTTGTTGGCATTTGATCAAAGTCATACATTGCTTGCACTCACCTGGAAAAAAAATGAGTAAAAAATGGAGCATTCAAAGGTAGAACTTGCTCACAAAATGTTACCATTTACTGTGTAGTTCAGAAAGTCCCCCCCACCTCCCCTGTGTCAGTTGACTCCAATTTGGATGAGGCAGAGATTTGACACGTGCCATCTGTGTGGTTCTGAAAGGACATTCAGTTTATTTCTGCTAAAAGGCTGTGTGGACAGACCACAATGTTTTTGATTTAAGTTTCTATCAGAAACAGAAGCAAACAGGGAATAGTAGTAGAGAAAACAGTGACCTCAGTCAGCCTGTAGAAGATGCTGGAGTGGCTTCAAAACTTTTGTCAGCTTGCAGTTACTTGCACACTCTCAGTTCAGAAAGCACGTGCTTGGAGAAGGGTTTGCCAGACTCTTCTGCTGGTTATTTTTGTTTTTTCCCCCAGTTCTGCTCACTGAGGTTAGGCTAATAGCAGCATAGCAACCAATTAGAGAAAATATAGGTAACTCATCGTTTGAGTGAAAGGAAAATATTTTCCAAAAGGAATTTAATTAACTAGAAAACAAAAGTCTTCTTTACAAAAATTACTGATTTTTTTCTAATTGACTGAAATAATAAATAAGCATTTCTGAAAATTGCTCCTAAAATATTTATTTTTCTTTTCATCATCAGCAAGGACTGAATTCTTCCTCCTCCTTATATGTCTTTGAAATATCCACATTTTAATCCTTACAAAGTGATTCAGAGTAATTGGCACCATGAAGTCCCATACTTACTAGTTCTCATTGATTCAAAATCAGGTTTGCGTTTGAAAAAAATGGTGTTCTTAGGAATTATAACTTAAAACCTATTCCACTTTCTGCAAATCAAGTTGAGTTCTCAATTAGATAACATTCAGAAAATCAAGTTAAAACCCAAAAGCCTGATTGCTATTATAAGAACATGATAATGGTTGCACTGAGTCAGACTGGACGTCCATCCAAGTCAGCATCCCGTCTGCATCAGTGGCTGGAAGTGAATGTGTAGGGAGAAATAGAAGAGCAAGACAAGAATATAGGATACTTTTTTAAAGGCTCCTCTACCACCAACTTTGTCTCAGGTGTCCTCAGCCAAATGTAATCTCTGTGTATTTAGATGAAGACCCTCAGTGACATAATAAACATTAATAGCTTTCTCCTGACCCCGTGTGAGAGTTCAGCTTTTCTGTGTCCTTTCAAAAGGCTCTTCCAATTTTAACTGGGCTTCCACAGGTTTCATTTGATGGCCTATTATTCTTACTGGAGAAGACATAAACAATTAATCTATTGTCTCCAAGCCACTAAAGATTAAGCAAAACTCTATCATATTCTCCATGCAAAACTGAAGAATCAAAATTCTATTAATTTCTTATATAAAGACATTCTTTACCTGTGGTCATAATATAAAGCTATGTCATTATCTTATTGACCTCTGAAGATTTTTCATCTCTAAGAGTAACCTTCTGCACTGACAGGATCAGAATGATACTTAAGGTGCAGAATATTGGGACTTGCTTCTCTGATCTAAAATCTCCTTTATTTGTGTTTGCCTATCATGTAGAGAATTAAAGTGATTACAGCAGAACTCTCCCTTTAATTGTTTCTCTAATTCAGAAAGAACTCCTCCACTACTTAGAAAATATGGAGAACTTGAGTTAAAATTGTAAGACTTGGAGGAAAGGGGAGGGATCCAAGGTTCCCTAGGAAGAAGAGGGAGAAGAGAGACATGGTAGAAGAGTTGAAAAAGTGAAAAGCAGCAACTGTAGATGATTTACTGTTGCATACTCTAAATACATTCTGTCTCTTCTCCGTCCTCCTTTCAAAACTGACATTTGTTGTAGAAATGGTCTGAAAGCTTCTCTTGAGCTGCTTCTTTTAAATTTGTCTTTCACCTTAACCTGGGATCTGTAGGTTTTCTCCTAGTAAGCAACTCTAAGAACCAGGTAAAATGCCCATGAGGTGCTGCAAAATTTAGGAAGCTAGTCTGAACGGTTTGTTAAATTAGGAAAAACACTGGAAAAAACCTTATTGTGCCCAAATTACCAATAGATGCCAAGATAGCCCCAGTGAAAGGAGGAGGCACTCAAATGTAAAAAACACTTCAGATGTGCACAGGCATGAAACATGGGCATATCAGGTTTCTCTGTAATATCTGTTAAAAAATAGCTCCCTCGAGCAAAGCCATGGCTCTGTGCTTTTAAAGACAACAATATAGCCAAATTTCCTATTAAATGGGTAAGTTCTCAAAGATAGACGCACCTCTATGTTAGACTCACTGAACTTATTATTTTCCATTTCCAGTCTATGTCCTCATTTGACATATTTAGTCATGTGAGATGCTCCTCCTGATGTCTGGCCTTCCCTGCCAAGTTTTCAGAATTAAGACCACAGTTGGAAGCCATATGAATAAACTAATTTTATGAGCAGCATATCCACAGATCCAATCCATAGCAGATAGTGGACTATCTAAAATGTCCAGTCTGCTCTAATTTACTTTATATATACATATCTGGCTCTTTCTAAAAAGTGTTGAGAACCTGTCACCCAAACCAGAAGCACTGTGAGCTATTTATTGACAGGTGTAGTGTTTGTGATAAAGCCCAAGTCTCATGCACCCTGACTGACTATTCAAATGTTGGAGCTATTGCCTTTAGAACAATGCTTGGAGGGTTCCTAACAGAAGTGCTGGCACTTTCCCTGAGTTTATAGTTCAGGAGCAGATGTTATTTTTGATGCATACGAAGATGAGAGGGAAAATGTAGAACGCAAAGTATTAAACCAGATACAGTAAGGTGTTTACTCCTCCACCCAGAGTCCAGCATCCAGATACCATTTTGAATATGATATTGTGAGAGGAGTAATCTCATTCACTGTATTCCAGAACCCCTGATCTTATTTGATGTTCAGACATGGGAGCACTTCAGTCCCAGCAATTGTTCCCAGTGGATGAAAGTAGTGACACCCAGAAGAAGGCTACTGCAGGTCTGGTCCTCTGAAAGGACAGCACTGAGTGCTGGGAGTTGCCAGTACACCCACATCATTCAAAGATATTGATGAATTTACATTTAGACCCTTTGAAATGGATATAGTGCTGAGAAAAGGGAGAGTTTGAAGATCATTACAAGTGCACTGTGCGCAGTCATAATTAACTACTCTAAAAAAACCCACAAAAAAACACTACCAAAAAGCAGGAGACTATCCCATGACTTGCAGCTCTCTGAAAGACAGTGCTCATATTTCTTTTGTGATTTGCATTTATGTGCAAAGTATATTGTGAGGCAGCCCAGTGACTTAGAGACCAATCATTAAGACAGAAAGACCTACACGGATGCAATCAAGGGCACTTATTAAAAGTGTTTGCATATGCTTGTGCATATAATATGGCAAAATTATATCTCTGTAAACAAAAGGTCATTACTGCCCATATTTCCTTCTGTTGCAGTTTTTTTCAAACAAAGAAATAAAAAAAACCCACAAGTAAACATACCTCTAATGTTACTCTGAGTTGCTCGTAAGACAAATGCTGTGTGGGTGTCTTATAGCAAAGAAGTGATTCAGACTTGGGGGGGGGGGCTTAATCACATAATACTAGTATTCCATAATAGCACTAAAAGATAATTCTGTGTCTCACAAAAGCATTTAGTACTCTGGAATTTAGAATCCTCTCTATATGAATCCAGGACACTGTGTCCTTACTGAGATGTCATAAACTGACAAACATTGCCAGGCATAATCTCTAAAACCATGAGTAGTGTATGAGTATCGATCTTGAGGTGGTGCAAAATTGGCTTCAGATTACTTAATTCACCTGAATATTCACATTTATAACTCATACCCTTGTGCCTAATCCTTCAAATGTGAATCATCTGATGATTAAGAGAAACGTTTTTGCCCTGTCACTGCTTACAGTAATTGAAGTCCTGGTCTGTTTTGATATGCAAATGTTAGGAGGCTGATATCTGAAACCTGAAAAGCTTGTGACTCACTGGGAATGAGTAAGAACTGAAATACAAGTCTTGAAAATCAGCATAAGGTAAAATGCTGCTGGGAAATTTAGTGTCATTGTCCAGTTTGAGTATACAGCATATAAATAAAGCACTGCCAACTGTAGCAGGGATATTGTGTGTCACACAATCCTTGACTTTATTTTGAAAGCCCTAGCTGTTATGATCAGGAAATTGTATAAATTCTCCACTTCAATTTGTATAAATAATGGCATTTCTAGATTCCTCCTGAAAGTCTGACAGCACCGCTCCTACAGAATGAACTATTAGAGGGGGAAAAAAGATCTTAAGTTGCATTCCTTTTTAAAAGTCTAATATTTTAAATTTTTTTCTATGATTAGCTGGAGTTACGATATTTGAACATGTGAGTGTTGCCGTTATTCTAAATTTAAATAAAGCAATATATTTTTTTTTCTTTTAAAAATATTTTTTCATGTACTTTCACTAGTAATGAGCGACCTGGTTCAGGTACATTTGACCAGTGATGTTATTGGTGGAGTCTCCTTAAAAATCATGCATAGTCTTTGCACTGCAGTGTGTAAAGGTATCTTAAGGTTAGAGACATGGTATCTGATAACTGAAAGGGAGCCTATGGGATTCTTTTTCATTGTTGGTGAAGATCAGTGCAGCTGTAGACACTGTACTCTCGTTTCCACTACAGTTCCAGAGTTATGGTAGCACAGCAGTGGGAGGGAATGTCATAACAACAGCTGATCTTCAAAATGTTCCAGGAATAACTGCAATAACTCCACTTATTCATTAAAATATTCTCCTCAGCTAATTTAATTATGGAACTTAGTCTCTTCTGCCTTTAGATTCTCCAATACAATCCTCTGTTTATTAAGGGTACTGCAGGATTTTGACTCTTTGGTCAATACCTTCCCTGGTTTATATACAAACATGCAAAACATGGGGGGAGGACAGCGCAGTATGGTTTATATCTTGTTCGCAGAGGACCAGTTTGACTCTAATCCAGGATGCTGATCTCTCAGATATAAAAAAAAAATAAATGCAGATTTAGTTTTTTAAGATTGGGGCAGCTTGTCATAACTGATGCCAGAACTGATTTAAACTTGTAAAATGAGAGAGAGAAAGCAGGATGACAGGCAATGGGGGAATTTGCTGAGATTCTCTGGACCTTGCAAGGACAAATAAGGTTTTTGTCCCCATCCTTCTGGAGAGGCACAGCTTATTTAAAAGGCTGAAGAGAGCTGTGGAACTGCTTAGCTTGTTTTTGATTTCACAGGGCTTGAAGCATTGAAGGAGTAGGATTTCTCTGTGTAGTGATGAGCCATATGAGGAGTTTGTATAACACCTCCTTGTGGGGAAATGAATGAAACAAGACCATGATTCTCTGTTCCTTTTTTAAAAAGTCCCTCATTATAAGGCTTCTGCTCTGGGAAAAGACTCCACCCTCTGACGTGCAGAACCAACCACCTTCTAATAGCCGATGTTCTGTTATAACACAGGCACACACAATGTTTGGCTCCATGCCAGGCTGTAATTTGTTTTTGACATCTATCTACTGACTAATGTGACAACCCACACAAGTATTTATTTCCAGAAGGAGGAATGCATAATGAGAGCAGTAGCTCTCCCAAGTTCTGAAGAACCGGTTAATGAAAAGGAGGGGGAAAGAGCAGCCTCCCACCCTTCCTCCCAAATGACAGATTTTTCAAAGCCCAGGCACCAAATTCAACAACTTTGAAGTTAGCTTTTTGTGGTTTTTCAGCTACCGTTTTCTCTCTGCTGCAGCTTCACAGAAGCTGCTATTTGTTCTTTGTTGGGCTGGGGGTATTTGGGGACTTGAATGAGAGATGTTGCCAGAATGTGAATGGCTGAGAGCTAAGCGAAAGGCTGGATTGCATGCTGCATTGCACATGAATACCACATGCCCCTGCACACTCAGCCTGCTCTGGCTCCCTAAGTCTGATTAAAATACAGAAATCCTAGAGCAACAAGGCAACTGATAGAAATTCTGGCCATAGTAGGGGCCCAGTAGCCCTAGCAAACCTAGCAACCACTGCAGGTAAAACTCCTGAGCAATTCAAGTCAGAAATCAAGCTGAAGCCTTTGAGGGAGAGGGGAGGAGATTTAACTGTTTGAAGGGATGAGCAAAGGAAGTAGAGGATTTGCTATTTCATGAGAGCCACGTATCAAGGCAAGATATCTTCCCTGGAAAGTTAAGCTTTACCTAAGAATAAGTTATTAGTCTCTAATTGGTTAAATGTTACGGTGGTGTTATAGGAGATGTCAGACTAGCTGAACTGGATCATCCTTTATAGCCTGAGAATCTATGAGTAGTAATGTGCTGGGTTTTCTTCCCTCCAGCTGTATGACTACTGCTATTGGGTCTTTGCTAGGTTGGGAATTTATTTAGATACAGCATAGGTCTGTAAGTGTACAGCTAAATCTTCAAAGTCTGCAGATGGTGCACATGACAGGTAGGGGCTCATGTCCTTTTAATTTATTCCCAGTTATTATTATTACATTAGTAAGTTCAAAAGCAAAACCAGTGATAAAAGTTTGCAAAGCTATTTTATGAAAAAGCAATGCATCTTACTGAAAGTTTAACACAGTGCCATAGGCAAGCCTCCCTCTGACTCAGCTCTTTGTAATGAATAACTGTTCATTGAATATAGATTTAGTGTAATTGAAATGGGTTTTATTTACACACCATTAGTTAATATAATGGGTTAATTTTATGTGAGGCAGCTGTCTCCTGAGAAAATCTCCTGAACTGAACCAAGAGAATTTGGCTTCAGTGGGCAAAATTCTAAAAGTAAAATTTAACTTGCTGATGGGTCTTTGCCCTGTTAATTTTTGTCCTAATATTAAGCTAGGTTCAGGGATCAGTATAGCAAGTATCCCATTTCCCAGGAACAGAACAAGCTGATTCAGACCCATACCAAAGTCGAAACAATGAAAAGTGTGCCCTTATTTTCTTCCCTAACTGAAGTCCCCTCTGTGGGTGTAGGTGTCCTCATGGAGAAAAGCAGAATCATCATGACTAACTTCCAGGAAATGAATGTCTAGGTTAGCAGGCAGTTATTCTCTGCAGATGGGAAAAAGGTCTAAGTGCCCAGAAGTTAAACGAGAAATAAGATGAGGATTTTTAATAGTGACACTCATTAACCAGGTAAAGCAAAAGGTGCTATTGCTTGAAATTCTCAAACTGAGGTTTAACTTTGGTTTCAGACTGGCTTCTGGGAAGAAATCGAAAGCTTTGTGCAAAAATTCCTGAGTTAACTTTTCTGGTTTGTGCTATGTGATCAGTTAATTAAATAGTCCTAAGGTTGCCTTATAACATTCAGCTGTGCACATATAGTCATGTCCAGAAGACTCTGTGATAAACAGCAGGATGTGACAGACCACGGGATGGAAAACAGTGGTGGTCAAAAGGAGTTTTGGTGTGTACTTGCACCAATGCTTTTGTCCATTCAACAGAGTTTTTGGTAAATATGCATTACTGTGCTCAGCTGGTTTAACAGTTTTGGGCTGGAACCTGACTCACACCCTGTTGCTTGAGGCACCGATGGACAATTAGCAAGTAAGAAATGCTCTACAGATTGGATTGGCTTCCTCTAGCAGTCATTACACGTGCTCTTTCACTGGAGCTTGTCCCAAGAAAAATTGAACCAGTTTTGGAGTGGCAATCTCCAAGGTAAATGTGGGACAACAGTTCCTCAAGGTGCTAATGAAGGTGTGCACCTCTTATTCATTCTTGCCCACGTGCTAGGAAACATATTAGGAGGCCCAAGGAAAAGAAAAATGCTCTTGTAGCTTCATGTTGTTTACTGTGCTGGAAGCTGGGTGTGGTGACAGGCAATGGTTAAATGCATTCCTGTTCTTGCAGATGACTGTGAAAAGTTTGTTATTGCCCTTGAAGGGCTTGTCTTTTTAATAAACAATGTATTTTCTGTGGTTGCTTGTGGTCCAGCAGACATTTTATTCTTGATATTGTAGAATAGCACAGTCTTAAAACTCACCTTTTCTTATTGTACCAGGCCCAAAGGCTACAGCACTTGTCCTATTAGTTGAACGAAATTCGGCACTGTGAGATTTTTTTTTTTTTACTTCAGCATGGAAAGGGTTCAAAACTTACTTTAACAATATATATGTGTAAAATTGTGAGAAACTTACGCTCATTTTGCCAGCCCTTAAAAAGCATCACAAGTGATTAAGAAAAATTTGAGGTTACCTGGTTATAGTTTAGTCACAATGATGCAAAAGTGGATTTTTGTTTCCATGAACCAACTTTTGCTTGTTCTTATGCTCTTTGCCAAAGCACTGAGTTTGTCCAGATCATTTCACTCTGTCTCCTTGCATAGCTGTAAAAATCCTTGTTGATAAGGTCACATGCAGCATCCTTTGCTCAACCACCACCCTTGGCAGTACCAACCTACTTCCTTCCTCACCAAAATCACTCTCATGTTACATTACAGCCTCTCAAGGAAAATGAGAACTTGCCAAGGTAGGACTTCTACACAAGGTTGTACCAAAAAGACACAGGCATGTTGCCTGTGTACCAAGGGGAACACATCTTGGGAGCTGCTTTGATCTTATCTTTAATTTAATAGGTAGAAAAACTAACTGGCACTCTCAGAATGGGGAAGGTGAGGGTACCAAGCAATGTTGTCTCCCACCTGGGGAACTGGCTGGTCAGCAGTCTGTCCATGTGCAGGGGTGATTATTGCTGAAGGTGCATGGTGACAGCAGATCCAGTTCAAGAGAGGAAGGATATTTTGTCAGATGAGAAATTATGCACCATCATGACTGCATCAGTCTGCTTCCTGAACACCTGGATGGGAGATATTTATATCTAAATTGCCTGTCCCTGCAACCAATGCATAAATTCCCCTGCTTTTGTCATTCAGACTAATCCTTAACATGTTTGAAGCCAAACTAAATGCTAATATCAGGTATTCAGTAGTTTTCTCTGAATGTCAGGAATGTTAAAGGTGCAGGGTTTAGAGGCCTGGACTAAGGCAAGGTGAGTCTCCTTTGTGGTTTGGAAACAGAATTCCTGCAGCTCACTTCTCACTTAGTTATCCCAATTTTATAAAAAAACATCTCTCAGGATAAGAATGGAGCATTTGCATGACGAGATGTTGCACTCTTTAGTTTTCTGGGCTTTTATTCTCCAGCCTTCATCAGCTAATATAGGGATGACTAAATTAGAAGCACAAAAGCCCAGAGACAGTGGAGATAGACAGACCTCCTCAGGGGAGAGTTCACCCATCAGGTGAGGTGATTTTCCTTCAGAGGTGCTTGCCTCTTTCCCTATAAAGGCACTGGTAGGATGACCCCAGAGAGAATATGCATCTATCAGCTTGCAATGAGATCTTTCAGGACCCCATGAGATGACAGAGGAGCCTTATGCTTTGCTAGTTTTCACAACTGACAGTGTAGAGACCCTCACTGAGCTAGTCTACCTTGCTTGTTATTACCCTTTTGGAAAATAATGACCAGAGAGAAAGTAGCAGAATCATTTAAATACATTCAGTTGGATTTCTTTTTGCTCTTTCACAAGTTTGAACCAAGACTAAGTCTGATGAAGTTGATAGGTGTTAGTCTGCTGTAGGAGAGAAGAATAAAGCTCAGTGAGCACATAAGCTACAGTAGAAGTTTTGTTGACTCAAGTCCAGCACTGCCCTGTGCTGGAGGTGTGCCAGTTTTAAATCTGCAGTTACTAAGTTCAGTGAGGAGGGAACTGCAGAGGCATAAATCTTGGAAGATGAGTAAGCATCACAAAATCTGAGGCCTTGTTTTCATCTTCTTGACCCCAGTAGCTGTTGTGATGTGAGAGTGGGCACCTCAACCACCTCATCTGCTCTTTATGCTGACAGAGACTCAGGGTAGTGTCTTGTAGGTGGACATGTCTACATGGGGGGTTTAGTGTGTATTCAGCTGAAGTGTGAACTTGCAGTGCATAAGCTTTTTTTGTAAAGGTTGTTTGTAGGTAGAAATTGTTATTAGAATTGTTAAATATAATAATATTCTCATTTTTAAAATACACGGTTTATTTTTCCTTGAAATGGCTCTTGAGAATACAGAATGTATTCCCTGGCAAGCTGTAAGTTCTTTAAGGCAGGTCAAATTTTAGATCTGAATGACTTTACAGAGACCTATAATCCTCTGAGGGTTGGGAGGATAATTTGCTTGCTGTGTCCATGCAGCCTTTAGCTTCTCTGCTGAGTCTGCATGTAAGCATTTGCTAGGTTGTGGGTAGTGGTGTTCTGGAAGTGGGACTGTTTCTACACAGGCTGTTGAACACCCAACTGAAGAAACTGAGTGTTTATTACTACTGGAAGTAGTATTACTGTAACTTATTCTCCTAGCTGTGAAAGGCACAGTGGCCTTTTACTTGGTTCCTTTGGCCAAGGTTCTGTGTCCTAATGGGCTCTTGCATTTGTTTTGCTTCTTTATTTCGTTCCTTAATCCCTTCTTTTATTTTTCCCACTTTCCTTACAATTCATTGTGAAGTTACCAAGCCTATGCCTGTAGCATCTCAAATACCATGCCAGCACTCTTCTGGAAAGTTCCTTTTCCCTCCTGTTTCACTCATCCACTCTTCCTCCCCACTGCCTCTTCTTGCTGTATTGGCCCAGCTTTATCTGCAGCTGGGGTGTAAACTGAGGTGGGTAACTGATCTACATTAAAACCTAGATTTTTTTTCTTTGGCAGGTTAGCTTTAATTAGTAGAGCTCCTGGTTTATTGCACAGCTGTCTGAATGCTGATGCATTCAGTTAGGTTGGAATGGTACAGGAGGAGGATCAAGATGACCAGGGGATGTCTTCCTTCGGAAGTACTGTGGATTTATAAGAATGTACAATGTTTGGTGAAACATGGTCTGTTCCCCTTACCTGCTTTGTTGTATTCTGCCATAGTTCCTTTTAAAGACTTCGGTTTTTCAGGAAAAAAAAAAAGAAAAAAAAAAGGAATGGAAGAAGGGGCAAAAGCAGGAAGAAAATTATGTGGGGCTGGATGCGGCCACAGTATTGACAGCTGTGCAGAGAGCTACTTCTTCCACATTGAGTGTAGTTAACATCCTCACCTCCTGCTCAGCTGGAATCCACTAGAATAAGCAGAGCATCATTTTGCCCCATATTTGTCCCATACTTTTTCAACATCATACCTTTGCAACTCACACAACTGCAGCCCAATCTTGTCCTGGGGATGGGGTTACATCCAAAATGATTTTGGAGCATGGAAACTAGAGTGAGGCTTTCATTTTTCTTTTTCACTTAGGTATTTCACCTGTATTTGAACTTGGATCTCGAAGGGCTGCTGCACAAACCTGCCACAGAACTCCATGGCCATGTCCTAATCCTTTTCTTTCTAACATGTTCTTGCAGAATAAAAGGCTAGCCCAAAAGGAAATATAAAAACCACAATGAGTGTGCTGCAGAACTGGAGAGCCAAAGCATCAGTTTTTACTGACTACTACTGTATTTTGTGTTCAGCTTCTTTGCAAAATGCCTTTTATCAGAAGAAAAGCTATTGGCTGCGATAAATGTTCCAGGCAAAGGATCTGAGTGACTGATTTGAGGTAGAGTTTGTATTAAGTGGCTATAATATTTTGCATTCCATGGCACACAATGGGAAATAAGGTGAAAGGGATGTTGTTTATTTTTATCCTTAAATGTAAAAAAATTCTAAAATCGTTTGCTAACGCTTCTCATTCTTTTTTAACCTTTCTTTTGTGTCCTTGAATCCTTTCTAAGTATACAGACAGATGTGTGTCACTCTGTGCAGCTCCCTGTACAGCTCTCATGGCTGAAGTATCTAGGTGCTTTCTACTACCATGACACGCAAATTATCATGCAAAATGTCTTTTTATTTCTCTTGTCACTATTCATGGGAGTAGTTTAGAAACTAGTTCAGACACTCACAACTCCTGACTAGCATCTAAATTCTGCGAAACATTTCCACTTTGACTTTGTGTTATATAATCACCTCCACCTTTATGTGTGAAGGCAATGGTGAAGTTGCTGTGCAGTGTGTCCTTGCTTTCTCCATAGCCATCGTGTTCCTCTCCTATTGTTGTTTTCAAGTGGGTGCAGCCTATTCTTTCTCATTCCCTCTTCTGCATTCCACTTTATTTAATGCTACTAGCATGATCTGCATTATTTATTGCTCAAAACACTCTTTAGCCTCTGGAAAAGTGTTTGTGAAGTGTCTTAGTTTAATCCTGGGATCTACACAGTCCTTCATTAGCAGCTTCTTTGTCTCTTTTTGATATTTTTTCCCAGCACTGCTGCTGTATACCTTTCTTTCCCTTTAAACATTATCTTATCATTTGCATTTCCATCAAGTTAGAGTGAAAGCATATTATTCCCTTGTTTCTTAAAGTTACCAAATATTTTCAATATCTGCTAATATATTTGTACAGTTCAGTCATTCTAAATAGTTTCTTATGCATTCTCTGAAGTCTCATTAGAAGAACAGTATTACATGCTGTATCTCCCTCTTATTATGACTGATCAATTATCTGTATCTAGTCAAGTGTTTTTACTTGTTACTCTCAAACTGTAAAAGTTTGCATTTGATTTTTCACATGTATTTACCCACAAAGCATTGTTTGTCAAACAGAGGGGGATTAGGCAGGGGAGGTTAATTTATTTTTTTTTTTTCTATCTCAATTACCCATGTCCCTTGAGGAGCTAGACCTTTATATGTCTCCCATAAAAAAGTAGAGCATTGCATAATGGACTGAGCACATGACAGACGGTTTCCAGTTTTTAATTTCCAGTATCTCTGACTTCTGTAAGGGCTGATGTTTGATCAGGTGTGTTAGAAAGTAGGAAGTCTTTACTTCTGCAAAGCCCCTTCACAAATTTTCCCCAATCTCATTCCATAATTTATAATGAATTGTCTTATCTTACAGTGCAAAGGGAAAATTTGAGGCTTGCCACTTCAACCCTTTTCTGTCCATTGACAAGCAGAGCTCCAAGAGTACTATTGTGAGAAATTTGGTTCCTTATGTGTCTTCCATTCCTTCCTTGAATGCCTTTCTTCTTCAGAATTGCAGGACCTTTTTTTCTAGACGTGTAGTTATCAGTTGTGTTTTAGTCATCTCTGGCTCTGGGCTTTGCTGCATTTCTGGATCTGGAGATTGCTTTTCATACAAGTTGTGGAAACGAAAAGATGTGTAATTAACTTTGTGCCCTCTACTTAGTTCAGTATGTAGCCAGGTCTGCCCACAAAGGCCCAAAAGAATACTTGGAGCTGTGAAATCTCATATTAATCTCCACAAAGGTTCAGTTGGAGGACATTAGAAAATAACGGCAGGCAAGATTAGATAAACAGTGTGATGGTGCAAACTACCTTTGATATGACAGCCATAATCCTGTTGGATTGAGATGAGATCATATGACTTAACTTGCCCTTAATAACAAACAAGCAGCATTTTATAGATGCTAGCCAGTTCATTTCCACAATACCTTTGTGAGAAGACATGTTATCAAGTTGGGAAATGGAGGCAAAGGGACACCTATTATTACATTTCAGTTCCGATGTGCTTAACCAGAAGTAGCCACCCCATGCAGAGGCTGGGCTGGAAGGACACTACTCCCTGTGCTGCCAAGCCATACAAGTTTGATTAGTAAGGTGTGCTAACAGCTGATAGGTTTGGCAAGAAAAACCTGTTCATAGTGTTGTCTTCCTCTTCTGTCCTCTGAACTAAGCACTCTCTTCAGGGTTGTGGCAAAATCCAGAGCTCAGTTTCATTTATGTACCAAAATTCACTTGCAAAAATGATCAGGGTCATCTGGGTTCAGAGCACACGAGCACAGGCTGACTTTGCCTCTGGCCACAGCTGCTCCTGTGCCAACTGGCTGTTGTTTGGGGGGATGCAGGAGCCTGGATCCTGGATTTGAACTAAGGTGCTTAGTTTGAACACAGGAGCTCAGTTTGGACTCTTAATTTCCCCTTCCGCTTTGTTTGCTTTCACCACAGCTACACTTTGGAGTGTCAGAAAATTGAATGGTTGCTCCGAGCAGTTTCATGACTACTATGCAAATATGCCTGCTGTTGGAAAACAGTAATCACTCCAGAGTAACAGAGTAATACTAAAAGCTCATGCTGTTGGGATGAAATGTGCATATGTAGAATTGCGGGGAGATGTCTATACAAGGTCTGGAGAGGAGGCAAAGCTTTTTTTTTTCTTTTTTTTTTTTTCTTTCTTTCTTTCTTTCTTTGCAAGTTATCCAGAATTTCTGATGGGAATACTTCACAACTGAAGCTCTGCCTTCCCTTAAGGGAAATGCAACCATTTAACTTCTTTCTTCTTTATATGTATACCGAAGAACTGATGGTTTGATCCCAAGGGAAGTCTGTATCTGTTCACAGTTACATTTGTTCATTTCAGGTGGAGTCTGTTATCTGAGAGAAAAAAAAAAAAAAAAAAAAAAATTGACTTGGTTTATTGTATGGGCAGTTCATCCTGACACAACAAGGAAGATATTCATTGCCAAATTTGATTTTAAACTGGCACGAAGGAGCAAGAAATCAAAAGAAATTATTATCAGATCTGGGGTGGAGTGACAAGGCTGGTGGGAGGAATATGGGGGGAGGGAATGTGAACCAAGAGGTAGCAGCTTTAAAACTGGAAACACTAAATTTCTCTAGCTTATTGTTTATTTTTCTGGTCACATGTCGTTGCATCCCTTTTTGCCTTGCTTGATCATAGGAAGCAGTGCATTTTTCAACAAAAATGGGAAGCCACTGGGTTCACATCTTGGTCTTTGAACACATACTAGGATGCAAACTTTAATGACATCCATGCAGAGGAAAAGAAAACAGTGAGGCAGAGTACTGAAACAAAGGGATTCGGGATAACAAGAAATGTTAGCTTTGATGCCATTTAGAAAGGGTCTGGATCCTGTGATTTATCTAAAAATGACAAGATGCCCCTCTAAAAATGCAAATGTCTGCGCTGCATCTTGTAGCTGTAATGAATGAGTCTTTCACACAATGGAAACATTCAACTTGTTCTAGGGCACTTACTGAGGCTCCATATGCTGAGCTGCATGCTCCTGGCCTTTAATCACTCTGCCTTTTGTTTTTTCAAAACTTAAATTAGAAGCACATTAGTGTTTATTTGGTGTACACTCAAGTTTCATTTTTTGTGTGTGTGTTTGTTTGTGGAGGGTTGCTTTTGTTTTTTAACATGAAACAAGCCAGATGAATGCAGTCCTCTTGAATGGCAAATCATGGGAAACTTAAGTTGGCAACAGCAAAAGGATGTAAATTTTGAGATGCTAATGGCAAATGGGACTCCAGCTTTGGTGCTAGGGGAGAACCCCATGTTACACAGCGGGGAGCCATTGAAACCCTCCTCTGACCTGCCAAGAGGATGCCTGCGTGCTTTCTGTTTTTAAAGAAGTGAGATCAAGCTGAAGTTTTCCTTTGTTGTAAGTTTGGGTTTACAGCAAGCATTTCATAGAAAGGCAGAGGAAGCTTCAGTCTTGCCACTCTGGACCTGATCCACAATGCACCCCATCCAAAGGCTGTCATTAAGAGGAGCCAGTTGTGGGCTGCATTTTACTACTACCAGTTTACTATGCGGTTTTTCTTGGATTTAAGGGAAATAATAGAGATCCATTCATCAACTAAAATAGGAAATCAGCCACTCTTTCCTTGAATATTTGTTTGGGAGCGTTTCATCCCACATGCATAATATTTAATTTTCTGGATGTGTCTATATGGTGTACATGAGAGTGGGCCACATGCAACTCTGTTACAAGTTTAAAAGCTCTGTTTCTGACAGAAAAGCGGGCTAATTAATAGGAGTATCGGAGACAAAATGCCAGCTTGTAGATTTGTTTCCCCTGCAGAAATCAGCCCCCCTGTTAGACTGCTCCTTCTTGATCTGATGTAACAAGAAGAGAGAGTCAGCTGTGAATCAAGCGCCTTGTTCTCATTTCCTTGATCATTGACATGGTTTGAGAGAGAGAAAGGAGGAGGGATTATTTGTGAGGTTATTAAAAAACTCCAAACCCTAGCTCCCCCTCCTCCTCTCCTTCAACACACTCAAGAATTTCCAGAATGTTCCATAATATGAATCTGACTTTTCTCATTAAATATCATCCTCTCCCCCCTGTCCCCCCAAATCCTTGTTAGTTAAAAAGTGCTGTTTACAAGTCGCTAAGCAGATAATTCTGTGCTTTGATGAGTGGATTGCTGGTTAGCAATACAGTTGAGAATGTGTTGTTTTTTTCAGTCAGCAAACTGTTTAACGGTTTCCAAAATTAAAGGCTAATTGCACTTTAGTGAATATGTGCTCTTCTAAGACCCTCTAACCATTATTAAGGTATTTACCAGTTCAGAACATTCTGTCTTTACATAAATCTGTCAGTTCTTCATTGTTGCCCTGTCCTGGAAAGCAGCCACACTGAAAGTTTTGGCCACATCAGATTGACAAGATGAGGTGTTTTTTTTTTTTTTCAGTGCAAGTTTAATTGTTGGCTGTCATCGCATTTCTGCGTGATGGTTTTGCTTGCTGGATTGTGCAAGTTTGATCATGTAACATTCGTGTTGTAAATGATCCCTTATGAAAGAAAAATGCATTTCAATACCATATCATGGAGTTATATCATGGAGTCAAGGAACTTCATTGTCTTCAGAGAGAAAGTGGGAAATATGAGGGTAGATTTGGTCGCAGAAAAAGTTTGGCTTTGGTACGCTGCAGTATGCTTCTGCAATTGATAGAACTGGTGATGTGTAAAAGAGCTTCAAAATGCTCTAAAACAGGTTTTTAATATCAGCAGTATTAATGGAAGGCTTTCCTGGGGAAGATGGCTGGTCAGAAAAATCCAAAGCCATTGCACCTTAGTAGAAAACCAATTCATTATTTCCTGGCATTTGCTTTCTTTCTAATTAATGTCATACACAGAGGGGTAATCATTAAGCCATCTTTCTATCTTACAAAGAGTTAAAGATTAAAAAAATCTAACAATTACCCAATGTAATTAATTGGAGAGGGGATTTTGGGGGGTATGTTTGAGGGAGGGGGGGGGTTTGTTGTTCCTCTCTTCTATTCGAGGCAGTGTTTGTCATTCTTTGGCAAGAACAACTAATTTATTGTCTGACTCTCCAATCTGGATTCATACAGGGTGGCTTTCATTCCCTTCCCACCGCCAAAACTCTTTTGATGTGCTGTGTGTTTGTTTGGGAGGGGGAAGAGGAAGGGGGGAAGGGAGAAGGTTATATGTTTCTGACCTGCTTTACTGCTTTTCAACTGAAAGTAAATTAATGCACACACTAGATTCCCCTCTGCTGTGCTGATTGGATCCTTGTGCCGATTAAATATTTCACACTGATAGAGGGATGCTGAAAGCACTCAGCTGGTAATGCAGTATGTACATCAGTGGTACAATAACTGACTTTCAGGTTAAAGTCAAACAAAACCCCCAGTTTGCTGCAGTTTTGATTAAAATGAGTTTCACTTTGAATTTAAATCCTTGAGCCTGCTGCAGCGATGGCTAATTAACTGAGATCTGATACAGAGAAAGGAATACATCTTTACTTCTAATGACAGGCAGGCAGGAAGTTGTCAAAAAAAAAAAAAAAAAAAAGAAAAAAAAGAAAAAAGAAAAAGAGAAAGAAAGAGAAAGAAAAAGGAGAAGAAACCAATAGACAAAAGAATCCTTAAAAAAAATAAATAAAAAATGCTGAGATTGTATTTCAGCACACGTAACCTCTCTGCCTGTGCTTCACACTCAGCCTCCTCCAACTGAAAATCCGCCCCTGGAAAGGCTGTTTTGATCGAGTCCCAGATTTTCTTCAGCTATTTTTTAAATCCTCCTGACAAAACCTAACACCTGAGTTCCTTCTAGTCAGGCAGTCACTACCTCCTCCTGTATGAATTGTGCTTTTGGGGGCTTCCTTTAGGAAAGGGTGGTGATGGACAGTGTTTGGCTGCACTGAGAATCCGAGGTGGGGGGCTGGGGTGTCTGTGGGCTCCACATAGCGCTGGCCTGGAGGAAGAACAGAAGCAGCAGCAGCAAAGGCTTCCTGCCCCTGGGTACTGCACATCATCCCCGACCATGGTGACCCCTCCCTGGGGGTCATTCAAAATACTTCTGTCGAGCAATTTCTCTTCTCTCCCCTCCTCTGTCCCCATCCCTTCCCCCCCCCCCCCCCGCCTTCGCTTGGGCGTCGCATTGCATCAAACTGACAGGTCATTTACTGAGAGATTGGCAGGAGGAACTACCCCAGACTTCCTTAAAAATCCTCCTCCTCCTCCTAGGTTGCACTCTTGAACACAGTTACATCAAAATATTGTGTTTCAGGAACAGTGAATAAAACTTTTCCAAGTGAGGGTCGCCATCCTTGGTTGTAGGAAAAGAGGCTTTGATGCTTTCTCTTTGAGCATTGGCAACCAGGTGCTCAGGGGCTGTATGCAAAGAAAAGCATTTTTTACAGGAGTCTGGAGGTAAAATAAAAACCATGGAGACTTTCTTCTCCATAAACATCCATCAGACTCCGATGGGTGTACATACATATGCTTGGCATAAGCCCCTCTCATATCTGTTTCAGTGAGTAAAGTTGGTTGCAGTTGGTTGGTTTGTGACCAAAAGTGCAGATCAATCAGGATCAGCCATGTTTGTAAATAGGAATTTGGAAATACATTAGAAATACATGGAAATTCATAGGATTGTTGCAAAATCATAAGACACTATATACTAAAGTGCAATAGCTGATGGTCTGTTCACAGTGCAGTTGTGTGTTGTCACTTTCTGAATATTAAATATTCCATTGTTCAAGATAATTATATTGTGACATCATAGTAAGTGAACAGAGGTCATGGTCCTCATTGCTGAAGAAGTCTGTTCAGCTGTTTTGCATGCAGGGCCTCAGATTAGTGCCTAATGTTAAATTATTAATTGACAAGCCATCATTTTGGGTTGAAAGTGGATTGCCAGTCTTCTGCAAGGTAAATAAACTCCCAGTGTTAGGCCAAATGTTTTCTCTTAGCCATGGGGCTATAAAGAAAAGAACTGGTATGGCTCTGGAAACAATTGCAGTTTTTCACAGCAAAACTCCTTTGTCAGGAGAGCGTCATTCTAGAAAGATTAATGGACTGAAGTCTCTATCTACAGCACGTAAGTGTTAAAATATAAATGGGATGGCCAGTGAATTCTAGGTTCTTTTTAAACAGGTCTCGTATTTTACCAGGAAAATGTGAAGGTTTTTAAAAGGAATGCATGTATTTTAAATCACTGCTGTGGTGAGGAGCAGACAGCAGCCGAGTATCCCACCGTTGTGGAATACCACTATATTTTTATTTGAGATGTAAGCACAAAGTTGACATCAGATGGGTAAGGATTTGAAGCTATGATGTAAGCTGCAGCAGAATGAAAGTGGAGGAACTGAAACCTTGCACTCAAAGTGCTGCTGTCTGTGTGGTTGGAGTCTGAGCACACGTGTGTGTGTGCATCCGCATTCTGTACGGCTCAGTGTGTGCACCACAACAGCACAGCTGCCTTCAAGTAATCTCTCCCTTTGCTCTTTGCATTTCTTTATTCACTAAACAGAATGATTCGTGGCATCTGATGGGAGAAGGGGCATTTGAGTAACTGCTATTTTAGGGAAGACTAAAATTGTTGCCTGGCTGCCTTCTCACCTACAAACCTTTACAAGCACAGACCTCAATAGAAGGGAGGGGGTAGGGAGAGGGCTTACACGAACAAATAAATAGAAAGGCTGGAGTTATTTTCATACTTATAGAAAAAAAAATTATCTCTGCTTTGAATAGTTGAGACCATGCCATGTACAAGATGGGAAATCATAAACAAGAGGCAGCTTTCCAGCACATTGTAGCATGTCTGCATGTGACTGGCATACATATTTCAAACTCTGGTTTGCCTGTGGCATCCTGCAGTGAAAATGAAAGTTGTGTTGCTATTGAAAACGCGCTGCTTCAAAATTGGTATATTGTGAGGACTGTTACGCTGTGGATGAGAAGCAGCGACCTGCTTTCCAGCATTTAAAGCCAATATTTTTTGCTTTTTTTTCCCCTCTTCTCTCTTTTGGCTCTTCCATTATGTCAGCACATCTTTTCAGCTGCAGTGTCCAAAGCTTGGTTAGTTTCTTATTATTCATCACTCCAAAAGCATCAGAGAATATGCTATGCTGACTGATTCTCAAAATGCATATTTTCTTTCTCTTTAAAAACCAAGACTATTCTTTTAATTAATCTGGCAGAAATAGAATACAGCAGATGTAGGTTTTGTTGAGGATTTTTTTAATGTCTCATATCATACTCTTTATTCCTGCCAACACTTTTATCAGTGTCTTCACAGGGATATAAAATAAAAATGGTTGTTACAAAGAAAAACAGCTTAATAGCTCATCTCCTAACTAACACAATCTGATTAAGAGGGGTATTTTTGAAGTTTTGGTTGACATATTTTCAGAAAATTAACAAATGAGACATGGAAGAGATACAGTTGCTGCTTTTCAAGCAGACAGTCTTTCTGTAACTCTTTTGGAAACTCATCTTGAGCACCCAGTACTTTGTATAAGCTTCCATATTTAATTTCTAAAATTTCAACCGCCCCCCAAAACCTAAACTAAAATGAAAGTTTTACATGTTCAAGTTTACAAGTATTTAATATTTATCTCAACTTAAGACTGAAACAAGCAGTAACCCTTATTTCATTAGCTTTTTTTGTTATATACAGAACTAGACAAGGTTTGTCAGTTCATTAGGAAAATACTAGCACACATCACACGCCACGATACACAAAACTAACTCATTGTTCATGCATATAGGGAGAAGAGTAGAAATTGGATATATGGTAGCTTTGAGTAGTGAATTTTTTTGTTTGTTTACAGAATCTCTGCTTTTATACTACTTGGTACAATTTCCTTCTTTGGAACAAGATCAAAAGCCATTGCTTCCTATTACACATTTTCAGGAAAGCCATAATCTGCTCCTGCTTATTTCATTGCTTTTTCCACTGTGCTAACAAAGATAGTAAATCTTTTGGGGTTATGGGAGTTTTGTTTGCTTGCATGTTTTCTGTTTCCTAGCTGCCCAAGAGAAACCATAAAGCTGTATTAATACATCACCAGAATACTACATAGTAAGAATTTTTAAGGTGAAAACATGAAAACAGTACAGTAACACCGAGTATTTCTGTGAGAAGTTTTTCATTTAGCAATCCAAATGCTCACGTTTGGAGACAAACATTACACAACACTTCATCAGGACCACTAGTGACCTCTCAGGGATAGTGAATGCTCTTAGTTCCAAAAAAAAAAAAAAAAAAAGAAAAGAAACCCTAGTGCTGCTGACATCGGCAGCAAACCTCTGGCTATCTGCAGCAGAGCTAGAATTTCACTCCTGGACTAACTCCAGCTAGGTAAGGCATTTATAGCACTGTAACCAAGTACAGTATTTTCTACAGTCTGTGAGCTTTAGCAGTTTCCACATGATGTAAATCAAAACAAAAATACAGCCACAAAGCTCTATGCTTTATCTGAAAGATTTGTATCACCCTGCAGGTTAAGAAACTGCAGTGCAAGGAGTAGGAGAGGTGGCATTTAGCTCTCCCACATGGAGTTGTTCTGCATCTGTAGCATCATACCACTGAGGCACTGAATCAGAGCAAGGAAGACCAGTGGAAATCTGCACAACAAACCAGAGAAACAGCAGTATTATAGAATTTGGCATAAACAACTTTTTATACCGACAGAAAATGCACCTGACTTTCTTGACTCTCACTTGAAAATTTTTAAACTAACAAGCAAGTGCATTTCTGTACTGAAAAAAAAGTTTTTTCCTTTTCAGAACGTCTGTGATACACAACAGCATAGTCTAAGGAAAATATAACCTATGCTTCCTTTATATGAAGTCAGGGTTATTAAAATAATGCTGATACAAAAAAGTAATGGGTTTAATATTAAAATATGAAGCAGGTATCTCTGATAACGTGCATGCTTGCTATTTCATGTAAACCCAAGCCCTACAGTTCCTGGGGCAAACATATTTGACAATTTAAGGCTTTACAGCCTTAAAGCATATAATGGGTTTAAAGGCAAGAGAGAAACTATTTTCTTACGAGTCAGTTAGTTTTGAACTATAAGACTTCTATGTAATGCCTGGAATTTTCAGCCTTGATTCTGGAAAAAAATAACAATGTCTGTGTCTTTGTACCCACCCAGCCCCCATTTATATACATATATACAAAACTCTTAATGACTTAAATAGTGCAGCATCAGTCCTAGACAGGCTGTGAAGTTTCCTGAAGGGCTACTTAGTAGATGTAATTTCAGTGAAGCCATTGAAGCTTGTAGGACTTGTCAGTGAATAAAGTTAAACGCAGGCACAAGTCTTTGCAGGATTAAGAACCTTTAATGTCAACTTTTGTAAAAATGAGATGCTTAATACTTCAAACTATCAAAAGAGGCTTGAACCAGAATATTTTTTTCCACATATACGTAACCTGCCTAAATGGCATTAATAAGAACAGCTTCTGAGATTAAAGTGTGACAACTTTTTATAAAAGTTTACACCGACACTAGCATTTACCAGATGGCAACTTCACAGTGCCTATAGAAATCTCAAATGCAAGTCTTTGTAAGAGACATTGTAACAAGATCATAATGATTGTATATCCCATTACAGATGACAGTATAGCCACTGCAACCATTTTAAAGTACAACTGTTAGGAAAAACAAAAAACATGTCAGTTAAAATAGGTGCAATGGAGAAAAGTTAGCTTGAAAACGGAACAAACTCAAAAAAACCCAAACGATGGAGAAATAGTGGACGTTTGAGAGAGAAAAAAAAGGGGGGAACACACACACAAAACAAAAAACAAAAACGACTTCAAAGTCAGGTTAAAAGAATAGAGAAGTAGCCAAGTGCTGGGGTGAGACGACCACGTGTAGGGCATTTTCAAACTCTTGGAAAAGTTGAAAATAACACAATTTAAGCCTTTTATTATTAATAAAAGCTGTAGCAGTATCTAGTAGTATCTAGACCTGTAACAGGATTATTAGCTCCAGAAATACCAAAGGAAAAAGAAAAAAATACTTCGAAAACCCCCAGTGAAACCACGGGTTCCCGAGCGAGCAGGGGAAGAAGCCCAGCCTTCCCCCTGCCCGCCCACCTCTCCTTCCAAGAAGAAAACTGCCAGAGAAAATAAAGCCAAATCCGTGTCGGCGGGGCCGAGCCCGGCAGGGCAGCTCCAGGAGCGGGAGCCCGGCCGGCCGGGGTGGGGGGCAGAGCGGCGGCGGGGTTCGGGGGGTGGGGAGGGCCGGGGGTCCGGCTGCAACCCATCGGGTGACGATGCCGCTTCTCTCTCCCCTTCTCTCCCCCGGCAGAAGCTGGCGGTGCGGAGCTGCCCCGCGGCCGTGCTGGTGGGCAGCGGAGCCAGCGGCAGCGCCAAGCCCGGCGGCGTCCCGGCTCTCCTGAAGGCACCGGGCGGCGGGAGCCCCAGCGGCAGCCCCGGGCAGAGCGTGGCCATCTCCGTCCTGCCGGCCAAGGCTCCCATCGCGATGGTCACGGCGCACCTCAACGGCGGCCTGGGATGCAGCGCGGCGGGCGTGGAGCCCCCGCAGAGCGCACCCATCAACCTGCAGACCACGACCAAGCTGGTCGGAACCCGCCGGCCGCCCGAGCTCGGCTCCAACACCCAGGTAACGCCGGGCAATGCGGTGCTGGGAGGGGGGGGGGCGGGCGCTGCGCCGCGGGCTCCACCGCTGCCGTCGTGGCGGGGGGCGGACGGAGGCGGGGCAGGCGCCCCGACGGGGCGGGAGGGGGGGAGGCTGCTGGAAGAGGGGGGGGATGTGAGGACTGAGGGTGGTGTCAGGGCTAGGGGAGGTGCCGAGGCGGAGAGGGGGGAGACCTGCCCCGCCTTCCATGTGCCCTCGGGGTACGGGGGGTCGGAACGCTGTCCTGGATGAGGGAAGGGGTTGCTCTTCTGGTGCTGTGGGGATTCTCCGGCCCGTGGAGAGTGCGGGTGCTTCCCCCCTTGGGGACAGGGTTTGGGCAGAGCAGGCAGGGGAGAGGGGAGCTGGGCTGAAGCACGGAGCTGCCGGTGTAGGGAGGGGACAGGCGGGTCCCCTCACCTCTGGCACCATGGGTGGGACGTGTGCCCTGTTGGAGGGCAGCGGTACTGTGTGGAAAGAAGCTGGCAACTTCTTGCGGCTTGCTCCCAGTGTCCCACCTTCTATGAATACCTTTCTGATTACAGTTCTTCAAAACAATGAGGTATACATAAAGAAATGGTGGTTGCCACGTTGTGAGCTTAGATACTGCTTGTAGGGATGGTGGTCTCCTGGCTGTGCTGTCATTTCAAGTATCCATGTTGTGGTGCCAGAATCTTCCCTTGGGAGCAAGAGTACAAACTGTATGGGAGCTGCCAGGCTGTTGCTTCGGTGTCCAGGATGTCTTCCTAAAACTATGGAGAAGGTGTGAACTGTTGTTCCTAACACTGGAAAAGTGGATTTCTTTCCTACTTTATGCATGTAGGGACTGTGATAGTCTTTGGATTTGTATTTTAATTCCCCTTCACAAACTCAAGATACGAATCTCTCAATAATCAGGAAAGAAAAATACAATATAAAGAAGGGCACCAGGAAAACTGTCCCTGGAGACATTTGTAAATCAAGGTTCTGTTGGAATATCTGAGGCTTTTTAATACCCAGGAAGCCCTTTCTACCACCAGATGGGGAATGACCATCACCTACTGCATCCACTAACAAATGGAAAGCACATCCAACCACTTTGGGTACCAAATTGTCCTGTCACTTTTTCTGGTGAAGTGGTGTTGTCTTTAGCTGTTACACTAAAGAAGATGTGTGGGGAATTTGATTTTGAATTGATTCTTCCCCTGTACTCAGCGCTGGTGAGGTCACACCTTGAGTCCTGTGTCCAGTTCTGGGCCCCTCAGTTCAGGAAGGAGATTGAGGTGCTGGAGCAGGTCCAAAGGAGGGCAAGGAGGCTGTGAAGGGATCCAGCACAAGTCCTGTGAGGAAGGGCTGAGAGAGCTGGGGGTGTTCAATCTGGAGAAGAGGAGGCTCAGGGGAGACCTCATCACTCTCTACAACTCCCTGAAAGGAGGTTGGAGCCAGGTGGGGGTTGTTCTCTTCTCCCAGGCAGCTCCCAGTAAGACAAGAGGGCATGGACTTAAGCTCTGCCAGGGGAGGTTTAGGTTGGATATTAGGGAAAAATTCTTTACAAAGAGGGTGATCAGGCACTGGAATGGACTGCACAGGGAGGTGGCGGATTCTGCATCCTTGGAGGTTTTTAAGGAGACAGAATGTGGCACTCAGTGCCATGGTCTGGTAACCACAGTGATAGTGGATCAAGGGTTGGACTTGATGATCTCAGAGGTCCTTTCCAACCTGGATGATTCTGTGATTCTGTGAATCTCTGTTCTGTATTCAAGCTGAGTAATTTTCTTTGTTGAAGGTATTGTTTATAACTTATTGAAAAGATACTTGAAGCTATTCTGGTAGATAGTTCTTAGAATTCCTAAAAATAACTATATAAACGATAATCGTCTAAATGAAAAAAGTTATTTGAATATATATTTGAATGGTCTATCATTTTGTGAAGGACTATCTTTTACTGTCACTGCCAGGTGCACAGGAAGAAAAGAATCAAATCAGTGAAGGAAGAAGCTTGAAAGAACATTTAATGTATTTAGCCTGAACAGTGAAATAAGAATCCCAGGTGCTGGAGAACAGTATTGGTTAGAACAGATGGCTGCAGACTTTTAATTTCTGCAAATGTTGTTAGAGGAAAAAGGCTTTCTAACCTGGTAAACTGGCATGCTGTTGAATTATCCCTGGTGCTTCCCATCTATCTTTTCAACAGGGCAAACTGGTCCCTCTTCCACCTTCCTTATCCCTAGATGTGCTGTAGCCAGTGGTGTATTGCAGCCTGGTGGAGCAAAGCCTTAACACTGGTCCACATATTTCTGTTCTGTGTTTGATCCAACATGAGGCAATATTTGTCATGGCTTTGCTACTTTTTTCACAAAGAACAGCTTAATGTTAAGCAAAAGCTTGCTATTACTGGAATAGTGTGGGAATTTTGCCCAGCATTTGGGATTTGCCTTGGTTTTGCAAGAAGACCTTCAGTATTTTTCTTTAGAAATGTTTTCACATTGCAAATTATCAGTAAGTGTAGTTTTGTGATTTAATATCTCTGGTGATATTAGCAAATTATGGAGGAAGAAGCTGAGCAAGTTTTCGAAGCAGAGGCCAATAGAGGTTTGCTTGTTTGAGAACAGTCAGCAGTCATGGATAAAAACAATCAGAAATACTGAGTAGTTGTACATGTAAAAAAATGCAAGCTAACCTTTGGCCCTAAGCTGTCAGGAAGTTTAGTGCTGGATTGCATGTTAATTGTCACTCGTCTACCCAAATTAATTTTTTTTGCAAGGTTTCTTTTTCTGATCTAATGGAAAAGAATCTATCCTTGCTTCATGGTCAGTGTTCCTGATTGTTCCTGCTGTGGTGATTACAAATCAATAGCAGTAACAACTTAGCTACTAGCACTGTAGTGTTGGAGGAAAATTTCATTGTTGACGTTTATTAGTATTTACTTTTTCTTCTTTCTTTTTTTTTTTTTTTTCTTTTTCTTTTTTTTTCTTTTTTGTAAGTGGCATTACTATGGCTCAGACAAAGTGGAGGGTTTTTTTTTTTTGCAGTATATGAAGTTTGTGAGATTGAAGATAATGACAGCTTTCTGCAAACTGGGTTAAGGTGGCAAGCTGATAGTAGTAAATGAGATTACTGGTGTAGTGTAGCGTATTCCTCTGCATCTGCAAAGTGAGGGAAAGGGCAAGGGCATGAAATGTAATGTTATGAGTTTCTGAACAGTGGTTTCTGCTCAAGAGCATTTAGGGGGATCAGGATGTGTATATGACCACCTCAAGTGGTATCTAGCAGGAAGAATGAAATGCTAAATGAAACAGCAGAGAAAGTAGGGCATCAAGCAGTATAATCTAAATACGGAACTTTCAAATATAGATAGGATTAAATGTAAGTTTGTAACAGAATTTTCATTTGGGCAGCTGCATGTCAGCACTTTCATTTTAGGCTGTTGTTTACCCAGCAGATTTTAAAAGTGATTTTGAAGCATTGTTGACTGGAATGGAAGCCATATCTGCATTGAAAAAAAGTATCTAAATAAATACACACATAACAGATTGCTTAGATATTTATCAGATCTTCTATTACAGGCAGAAAATGTTTTGATATTAACAAAGACTGAAATCTGTAAGCACTGGAAATTGTGAGCTTCAGAAACTCACTCTAGGTCTACACTGTTCCTTGGCAGCTTTTCAGTGTAAATCCACTGTATGAAGACATGACTGATGGAGCTACACTGATGAAAATGTACGTGCAGGGCTGTCTAGAGTCTCTTTCTTCTGCTTAGAGATTCATTTGGATGATCTGGAGCAAGTTTTGTTGGCAAAAGCAATTTTGCTGGCATCAGCTAAATTTTGCTGGCGTATGCTGGATACACACTAGGAGTACTTTGCCTTCAGAGAATAACTATTGGTATTCTGTATAGAGCTACTGGATGGTTATAGGATATCAGCATGCCTGTAGCTACAAAGTACTCTTG
This sequence comes from Heliangelus exortis, assembly GCF_036169615.1. Taxonomy (NCBI): domain Eukaryota; kingdom Metazoa; phylum Chordata; class Aves; order Apodiformes; family Trochilidae; genus Heliangelus; species Heliangelus exortis. The sequence goes on along the minus strand of NC_092422.1, from coordinate 157,680,399 downwards.
GTATAAAGAGATTTTAATATAAACCCCTGAAATTATATTTTCATCGATATTTAATTTATGTGGTATTTGCTGTTTCCTCTCCTAGCCACCATTGCCTAACTGAAAGCAGGATCTGAGGTTGCTTTGTTGAAGGACAAAGTCCCATCTGCTGTGCTGGAACAATATACTGGATAAAGAAAATGCCCCTCTGCCTCTTATTCTTTTTTTAAATAGCAGAACTGAGGGCCAGCAGGCATCCCAGAACCTAGTTTGGGAAAAGCAAAAAGCCTCTTGGCTGTTTGAAAGGCACTTGGATCAACCAGCTATTGGGAGACCAAGCAAAGAGGAGGGAATACAGCTGCCAGACCACTCAGCTGCATTTTAGGAGCTGTAGTGAAAGAAAAACAGCACTGCAAGGACATATCTGCATTGAGCCATGAAGCACCATGATACAGACACACAAAGTTGCTCCACAGAAACGTGGCATAGAGGTAGGCAGTGTCCCAGAAGTGGTACCAAAAAGGTACCAACCAAAAAAGTCAACCTTTTGCTGTCAGGCAGCTTCACTTCTCTGGTTATAGAGAGACGTGGTTTGCAGCTTGCTTACCTGTCTCTGTGCATTCTTGGCTTTAAACTTACCCATGACCCTGGACTGGGGATGATGCCAGAACTGGCTCCTGCTTTGCCAACATTTCTCTCTATGTAGCTGTCATGCTGTTCACCTGCCTTTAGTCCCCGAGGCTTCTAAAGTGCAAAGTAGGTATTATTAGGTGCAGGAATGTTTGGATACTCCTCTAAAGAGCTGTCTCTTGTCTGTGATCCTGGTATGATGCTCTGTCCCTTATTACGATCAGTGGTTGGACTTGATGATCTTACAGGCCCTTGTCAAGCTTAATGTTTCTATGATTACTCCATGCAGCTCATAGAAAACATCTTAGCAAGGCACTGACTCTGTCCATCAGGACTTAACAAGTTAACAGCAGAAAATGTGCCTTGTGCTCCTTCTGGTGTTTTCTCTTCCACACATATATTCCTTGGGTCAACAGGAGAAAAGTTTGGTAAGCTTCCCCATCAACGTGTGATGTTACATCTTGGGGCTTGTCTATACAGGGAGGTTATTTCAAAGTAAAATACAGTGTGAGGATTTATACTATTATAAATTCTTGGCGAGATAGTAAACTGTTCTTCACAAATGCTTCATTAACTCCACAGCACAAAAAGCTACTTGTATGCATGTTTAGATTGAGCAGGCTACATGGGTTGCCATTTTTTTTTTTCCAGGAAAAAGTAGCTTTTGTATGTGTAGGAGACATGTTCACATATACTTCCTAGCTATTTATATATACAATTTACTAGGAAAAAAATGCATTCCAGAAGTTTAAGAACGTATATCTGCCTGTGATGGCTATTTTTCAGAATATTCTTTTTCTAGAATGATTTATTACCTTAGTCTTCACCATCCCACTTAATGTGCTTCACTCTTCTGTCTGTAAAATGCTTCCTCCGTAATTGGAAATCCACCTGCATGCATGACTAAGTCTTTTGGCTTTTATTTATTATTTGCATTGTGGTAGTACTTAGAGGTTTTATTTATAGATATATTTATCTGTATTGGTTATGTGGCTATATATGTTTTTTTCTGTGATCCATGTTACCACAGAGTCTGATTACATGGCACTAGTTATTTTACTCTCACAATACAAGGTTATTATGACTAAGATGTTATTATTCCACATTTTGCAGTAGGAAAACTGAGAAATAAAGGATCCATTTACACTTCTTTAAAGGAAGCTTGTGCAGGATCCCTGTATTGGCATCCACACTACTGGCCTTCTATGGTCATTTTGGGAATGCCACAGACATGTCCATGCTGTACATGGCATTCTTGGGAACAAAAACTGTCCCACAAGCATGCTACAGCCCCTTTTAGCACTTGCCATAGCTCTTTATCCATCTGCCTTATACTTCCTTCTTGTTCAGTCAAAATAAATTAAAAATAGTAATAAAGAATAAAGGCAAGGAGAGGGGGAACCCTGAGGTTCACCATCCCATGCACCATCCTGTGATCCATTGTCATTGGGGCTTTCTAACTTTTAATTCTACCATTAGAATGTTGTAAAGAGTGTTGTAATTTTAGGAAATGGATTAGGGAGTATGTATGACAGATTCTGATTGCATTTACACCACCTGAGTAGCAGGTTTGTTAGGGAAGGTACATGAATTTACTCCATATTTAAATATGGGTAGCTTAGAGCAGGATTTAGCCTTGCTACACTGATATATACCGCATAAAAGCACTTAAAAATTTGTATTTCTTGCTAAATAGCATAAAATTACATCCTTTCAGGTTAATTAAACCATTTTGCAATGCTGGTTGCTGTTGATGGGATATTTAAATGTCAGATTCAGAATAAGCACTTACGCTTCCTGATTATAAATGGCTTCCTTTTAAATATCCCAGACATACATATATGGTCAATATATCACAGATTTCTGCCTTTCTCAATCTGCATTTTCATTTGGTCTACAATAGGGTCAAACACTCACTAGTATCAAAGACTGAATATAAACTCTCAGCAACTGAATAAAACCTGATTAGGCCCAACATGGTATTCCTTATATAGCCAAAAATTGCCAGTGATGGCAGTGGAGTGTTCAGCAGGAAAGGGTAAGCAAAAATAGGCTCACACTGACTGAAGGGTTGTAAGAATCTAAGAGCAACCTTTCCAAATTTGTTTCTGTGGGCACTGGCAAACAAACACCATGATGCAAGAATTTTAACAACCAGGAAACAAGAGCAAGTCCGAGTTTTGGGGACCTCACTGTGGATCTGTCGTCTGCAACCTTTGTGGCACTAAATGTCTCCTCTACAGGTTCCTGTGAAGTGGGATATAGGTATGTATATGCTACTTCAGTGCTTATGGGATGCATTTTCCCCCTGCAAGTGTTTGGAAAGAGTCTCTACCATGAAACAGGAGCAGAAGGACATTAACTGAAACTACTTTCATTTTATCGATGATTCCTGATGCTGCAGAAATATGACAGAGCTCTCAGCCCATTCTATGTCTAGGTCCTTACAGCCAGAAGTAATTAATTGGCCTGTGTATAAGAGATCCAAACAAAAGAGAGCAGGTTAAAGGAGGGAAATACATTTGTTTGAATTTCATGCCTTTTCTTGAGAGCTGTTTTAATGTCACAGAATCACAGAATGTTAGGCATGAGAAGGGACCTCTGGGGATCATCCAGTCCAACCCCCCTGCCAGAGGAGGTTCACTTACAGCAGGTTGGACAGGATAGTGTCCAGGCAGGTTTTGAATTTCTTCAGAGGCAGAAACTCCACGACCTCTCTGGGCAGCCTGTTGCAGTGCTTGGGTACCCTCAAAATAAAAAAGTTCCTCCTCATGTTTAGATGGAACTTCTGTGGTCAAATTTGTGCCCATTACCTCTTGTTCTGTCACTGAGCACCACTAAAAAAAGACTGGCCCCATCCTTCTGACACCCACCCTTTAAGTATTTATAACTCTCAGTAAGGTTGTTCTTTAGTCTTCTCCAGGCTAAGAAAAGTCTTAAAATGTACCAAGGCAGTCCTTGTGTGGAAGTTTCTGTGATATTTTTATACATGCTTCTATATCATGCATGTAAACAAAGTTCCAAGTCCCTTCCTTTAATGCTGAGGGTTTATAGCACATTATTGTTTTGACTCTAATCAGAGTAGCTCCCATAGAGAGCTTTGATTCACTTCAGAAAATGAAAGAATACAGTAAAAATGGTAATACACTGTAGCTACTTTATTGTAATTGGAGGCTGTCTGTGCCTCACGGAAATTACCAGGCAAGCATTCTTGAAAATGTCAGAATTTTCAAGTTAGTTCTATTTAAAATAGGGGACCAAGAATGCAAAGGAATGGATAGAAAATTTGAGGGTTGTGTGATTCAAACTAGAAGTGCAGTTTGTAATAATGAAAGATGATCAACTTTGGGGGTGGGGAAATCATCTCTTAGGTTTTCTAAATTACAGGATGCATAAAAACATCCACTTATTCTACATGTACTGTTACTTTAATAAAAGGCACCACTTTAGGAAATGAAAGGTTTTGGAATATCTCCAAACGACTTAGTTCTATTTATCGTCAAAAGGTGGGGTTTTTTCATTATCCGTGGAGTTTGTGGGGTAGTTGAATAATTTGCAGGAACGTGAGTGTTTGATTCTAGCCTGCAAACTCTGTATTTATCTTCTTTCAGTGTTCATATTGCAAATACAAGCATAGTACGGTTTCCTGTTGGTGCTGTAGCTGTATCAAGGTTTGGCAATCGGTCTGCTACTAATCTCATAATGTGCATTTGTGCCTGTGTTTAAATTAATTGGAAAACTACATCAGAAAATACTGCTCTTACATTATTTTATGTATAAAGAGGGAGGGGGAAGGGAGAGGGGGAGAGAGACTAGATGCTGTAAATACAGTGTGCTGATGAATACTTAAGTAGTAAATAGAAATATCTTAGAAGTCATTCCTGACAGTAATAAAGGCAGCAATTTGATTTCATCTGTGGATAATAAACTGGTTTCACATTGCAATAAACCTGGTGCTTATGTTATATTAATATTTATTAGCACTTATTGATGTTAGGGTTTAGTTGTTATCTTTTCTTCACATCACAGCCATTTTATAAGAATTTAAGATAAATTGCTACACAATAAGCAATTAAAAGTGTTTGTATATATGTGTGAGAGAGAAAGAAAATCTGCCTGTGGAGATATTCCTATATGGAAGGGCAGATCCTTACTGCCTAGGAATATAGAGAGCTGTGTTCAAATGATGGAGTTAACGTGACTTTCCACTAGTTAAAGATGTGGCTCTCTGAATGCATATTTCAAGACATAAGCACTGCTCTGCTGTTTCTATCAGAATTTTTTGTATGAGTTTTGTATTCCTTGCTTTGGCTTGTGTGCAATCCCTCATAAAGCTAGGAGATATTGTGTATTCCATTCAGTGGTCTTTTTTGGTGACGTGTGAAGGATGGCTAACTACAGGATAATGTGAGTCAGAAAGTGATCTGATCCAAATTTAAGCAAATTTGTTCTTCTCTAAATTTAGAGAATAGCTGAACGGCAAGACAGATATATTTCAATTTCCATCAGTGACAAGGACAGAGTGTTGGCGGATGCCTGTTAGCAGCTATGTCGTGTGTTTTTGATACACATATACGTGTGTATGGGTGGGAAAAGACTAGTTACTAGCTTTTATTTATCATGAGCCTGTTCCTTCTTTGACTGCTTTTAAATCACACTTGGGCTTGATGTTCCTTCAGTGCAGCTAATTCTTGTGCAGAAGGTGTGTTGTGGTCTTGAGTCGTGGTTTTGCCCTCTGAGTAGAAAGGCTTGCATTGGATTTGGATTTTTATAATTATGAAAACTGAAAAATAGACCCTTTAAAAATAAGCCAGGTACCAGGCAAGGTAAGACAAACCAAAATTCTTTTTGTTGCTCTTGCAATTAGGCATCAAAATCAATAATTTCAGAAAAAAGATTCAAGTTTATTCTTCATTTGAACATAAGTCTGAGTTTAACATGTATATATTCACATGTCTTCAGTGCTAATCAGGTGCTTGTAACTGAGTTTGTATTTAGCTGCTTTTCTGTTCTGGGGTCTTAATCTTTTTTATTATTCTAGTTCTTTGGCCAAATATTGTCCTTGGAGATTTGATCAGTGGAAGGAAGAACGTGTCCCCACCGTTTTTCAGCAAGACATTCAGTTAATGGGTGCAACTCTGTTGGGTTTTTTTTCTACAGTGAGATCCTTATTGCAGACCTCTGTTTAGTCTGTTTCTTGTGTTTGATTTTATTAAGAACCCGGTTCAGTGACTGTGTCATCAAATTTGCACGTATAGTGATGGATTGTGATATTACAAACAATTTGATTGTTCCATCCCTCACTGAATCAAACAATGAGACTGGCTGGATTGGAGATAAGTTAATTTTTACATGCAAGATCACTGAACTATCAGTGAATGAATAGGTCACACCAGAAAGTGGATGACAGCTTTGATATAATTTAACATTGTATTTCCTGTAGTTTGCTGAAATAGCAGTGATAATTTAAGGGTCTTACCTTAAATGTTTACTGTCCTGAGTGTAAAATGAAAACACAAGTCAGCCTTTTTCAATTTAATACAATAATAATTTCTCTTTAAAGAATCAGTACACTAAAAGACAGCTATTTTAGCATTACATTAATGAGAATATTGCAGAAATTTGGCAGGGATACTACAGTCTTTTAGAAGACTGTATGTGGTAATTAATTAGCATTTGGTCTAATTAAATTCCACCGCCGTATTCACTGATGTCACAATGTTTTCTTCAGAATGAAACATTACTATATTGATTTTACCCTGCAGCTTTCTTTTCAAAACATAAACCAATAATCTATATCGTGTTGACTTGTAACACTTTTTAATGTTTCTTATTATACAAGAAATTAGACACTGCATTTGTTAGTATTGCTGGAAAAGAAAAGCCTAACCTTCCTAATAAGTATGAGAAGATAAAAATTTTCAGGTTTCTGCTATATCTTTCTTCTTAGTGTGGGCTTTAAAGCCACAATAAGTGACTTTGAATCACCACTATGATGGGTCAAAGTGTTTGCACTTTGTTTTCAGGTCCTGAGAAATATGAGTTCAAACTCTGGCTCCTCTAGCCTGAGTCCAGAAATTGTTTCTGAATTTAGAAGTTATTCCATAGAATGAGAAACAGACTGTGTCTTGAGATACATTTTGTCCTTCATTAAGATTAAGTGTCTGTCTTATTAGTAACAAAGTATTACTCAACAAATTTTATGAGTATTTTCAAAAGTGTGATTTTGGAATATCTCCACTAAAGTCTAGTATAGTGAAGCTAGACTCAGGCTAGCAGAGTTAATCTACAAAATTACATCACTAGCATGTCTCTAACCACCTTCCTAATAACAACACAGTAGGCTTAGTGTTCCATTAATAATGATTATTAATACTACATTTTCTTCAGAAATGAACTTTTAACACTTTTTTTTTTTTTTTTTTTTTTTTTTTTATCCATCTTTGTGAGCTGTTCATCCTAATTTTCATGATTTTTCAGTTTACAGAGTCAGGGTGTAGACTATATATAGAATTTTCATGTGTGCACGGAGAACATAACTGAAGACCTGCGTAGCATCCCTTACCAACATTTTGCTTTTTGGGTCAGTGGTGTGATATAAATAATGCTGCTTGAGTAAGAGCCAGTCAGTCTAAAAAAATAACCGAAATTTTAGATAGTGAAGTTTTCTTTGGATCTCCCTGGCAATTATTCTGTATTTCAGATACCATTGTCCAATTAAAAACCAAAACCAAACAAACAGTGCTTCCCCTTTTATCTCTGGAAATTACTGGGCTGAAGTCCTGATCTCTCCAATAATCTCCATATAGACACATGCACAGACCTTCACAGAACTGAGTTAAGACTCATGAAGACTCATAGTTCCAGCTTTATGAAGACATTATTGCTGTGCTATCTAATTTGCAAGCTTGTATGTAAGCTTGAAAAATAAGACATATTTTCTCCCCATGTATTTTATTTCTTGCAAAAGAGATTTAGACTAGATCTCTGGAAGTTCTTCAGTGCTGAAGTACACCCATCTGTCCAGAGTTCAAAACTTAGATCCTCGGCCTCTTCTCGGTAGCTATCAAGTGTGGACCAAGGGGAAATCCAAAAATGCCCCTTTTTCTACTAGTGATATTCCCTGTGTGCCAAAAGGTTCACACTGGGCCATTGTCAGAACTGTTATCATGTTGATGGGGTTGAACAACAAGGTGGACAAAGCATTGACTGGAATTGCCAGTTGCCTTGCCCACAAGCATTCTCTAACCGCTGGTCCACAAGACTGTGTTCTTTCTTCTCTCATGGAGTGATTTAGCAGAAAAGCTTGGAAGGAGAATCTTTCTCCCAAGCATGTTCTGATCGTTTAGCTTACAGAGCCATGTGCAGGTGGAGGATCTGAAATCTTCCTTCTCTGGATTAGATGACTGAACTCCTGAGAAATTGGTTGAAGTGAAAGATTGAATGGAGAAAGAAAGGAAAGTGCAGCTTTCTTGGAGTGTGTTTTCAATGGAAGTGGTTGAACACAGATTAGTCTCCAGGAAGGGGCTCAGGGAGGTGAATTCCAGGGGGGATAAAGCAGATAACTTACTAAAAAACTCCTATTGAATACATCTCTCAAGACATCTGTCTTGTGCCCTAAGGTGCTGGTCTGCAGATTTGCTCCCAGGGTGTCCTGTCATACTCTTTGGATACTCTTACACAGGGAACTTTGGTTGCCTACTTAAGAACTGCAGCAAGACACCTTAGAGGTGAACATGTTACTGTGCAATGCCTTCATGTGTTTGTGGATTCAGTTCTAGGTACTGAGTTTTAGACACCTCAAAGGTGATGTACCCAGGCTTGCCAAGAAGCAAACCTTCAGATGTCCTGAAAATTTTAATGGTTAAATCTTGAAGTATATAAGAATTTTGCTGTCTTTAAGGCATGACAGCAGCTAAGTGGGGGACTTGAGAAGGTGATTTTCAACCCTATAGCTGTTGCTAGGTTGGACATAGGCCCACTGGGGCTTTTTCTAAAACTCAGCCTACTTGGACCTTGGAAGATGTGGCACTAGGAAGGTTTGTCTTGGACTAGCAGGATGGAGAAGCTTGAGAAAGAGCCAGAGAGAGACAGCCCAGCTAAATAGTAGATGGGTGTTGTGGTTTGAGCTTTTGTGGTTTATTCTTATAATTTCTGCACTCCAGAAACAGATACAATTTCTAGGCTCAGAAATAAAGGGGCTTTGCTGATACTTGTGTTTATAAGGTCAGTTCTGCTAGCACTAACATTACTGCAGCATCTGAGGAAGAAAAGGAGATTTTCTGCTTACTAACTAAAATTTCTGTCTCTGTCATTGTTGAGAAGCACTGGTGCTCACTTTGGTGTATTTACAACTCTAGAAAAAGATTATGTGTAATATAGTATGTGTTTCTATATTCACATACATATAGTGTGTATATATATGTATATACTTATGAATTAATTTATATAAGCATAAACTTGCCAAATCTTATTACTCTCTGAAAAATCAACATAAAAAATCAGCCTTTTTATGTGGATCATCAAATAATTGCTTACATTTTTAAGTGAATCACCCTCCAAAACTAAAAAAAAACGTGGGTTTTGCTGTATTCAGTATTTTCTTTTAATTAGAAGGCACCTACATAGCAATATCTATCACAGCTGCAATCTTAGAACAGGGGGAAACTAAAATAAAGAATTCAGTAGCAACAGTAATTCAGCCATGCTGTACAACAGCAGTATTTCCTACTGGATTTTGCTGATGGGCAAGTAGTGGGTCATTATTGCTGAGTAGTAAGCCAAAAAAAAAAAAGCAAAAAAAAAAAGCTTATAGGATGATCTTCACATTCAAATTAACATTTCCTGAAAATGTTATTGCTTCCTTTTTTCTACGTAATAATTATATTCACAGTAGAATTTAAAGCTCAGTCATATTTATACACACTTTATATGGAATTCAGGCAAAATCCTCCTGTTTCTTCCCCAAGTTCTGTGCTCAAGGAAATTACTTTTGGTAACAATATCCAATTATTATGGCTGAATGATCTAATAGCTTCCTTTCTCCAAAAAGGTTAGAACGATAATTCCATTTTTCTTTTCCCCTGCCTCTGTGGTTTTTGTCTTCCCCTCCCTGCTCCACCAACTAAGAAGGGTTGCTTTTTTTTTTTTTTTTAGTTGCCTTTATTCTGTCGCTTGTTGGGCACTTTTCTAATCTAATTCAACCAGCAGAAAACTTTCTTTATCCTTGTTAGCAAGCTGAATTAGCTCAGCTCAGAGCCTGACAAAAGGCACCGTGTGGCAGTCAGCAATTAGATCGTCTCGGGCTGTCACATCTCTCATGTTTTCCATTTCTTCAGAGTGACTGAAAAATGCTTTATGAATACTCAGAGAAATAACTGCAAAAGCAGTTCTGAGCCCTGTGGGTGCTAAGGTGGAATGATTTGGAAGATAATACTAAGTTCTTCAGTAGCTGCTAATGGGCTGCATTTTGACAGGTGAGGATTCTTAAACCACTAAAGGATGATGGTCATTTCCTCCTTTGTTTTGTTTTCCCTCTGCCTCCCTTCTCTTTCTGTGCCCCAATCCTCACATCCTGCCACTGAGGTAGAGCAGTAGTATTTTAGCAGCTGGTGGGGCTCTGTTGAAAATTTTTGCTCATGCTTGAACTCCTGTGAGGGAGTGGCTAGAAACTGCTTTGTGAGACACTCTGCCTGCATTTCCCCCTTTATTCAGAAATATTTCTGCAGACTGTGAACAGCGAGTAAGTAATCTGAAGACATTAGTCATTAAAAACAACATCAGCCTGGAACAGCTTAGTAGTTAAACAGCAAATCTTTTATGAATCAGCTGAGCAAGAGACTATAGGTGTGATCACAGCTGCTGAGTGTTGTTGCAACTCAGTGAGACTACACTCATTTGTGCAGGAGGTGGAGACTTAATTAATTGAATACCATTTCTGAATAAAGCTTCAAATCACAGAACAGGCATATGTATAATACATTCCACATAGCCAAACTTTCTGCTTACTTTCTGCTTTTTTTTTTTTTTTTTCCTTTTCAGAAATTTAGAGTGTGATCTAATGACAGTAGAAAAATCCTGTTTCCTTTGATAAAAATAACAGTGTCTTAAAACCCCCCACAGACCTGGTAAATAATGTGAAGGGAGCTGTGTTTAAGAACAGGTATTTGAGACAGTTCTCTATCCTCTTGCTTAAGTGGCCAGTGGAATTTCTGAACCAGGGATACTTATGAACTGTATTCATCATGGGTTTATTTTGCCAGAATACAGACTGCAATGTGTTCAAACAGTTTTGTATTTTTGAGTTTACCCAGATGGGAATGTGCAACTAGCAAGAAGCAGAGATAGTGGTCTGAAGAGTCTAGGAGCCATGGTGAAAGCAGAGATAAATTAGATGGTACTGAAAAGCCAAAGAGCCACAGTAAAAGCAGAAAATTGTTTGTTTTATCTCTGCATATACTCCTCCGATACCCTCCTGAGCTTTGATACCACTGTGGCTTTCCTTACAGATGAGTGGTGTTGAAAGAGATAGGTATGAATACCTCAGCAGCAATTAAGAATTTGTTCACACCCTGGTTTTCAAAGCAGGTTTGGAATTGAAGGTGGTACCTTGCCTCCTGCTGCTTCTTGCTACCCTGGTACAGGGCCTTGAAAGGACAGTGAGTGAAGCTTTAGGCTGCTTCAGTGCAAAAGCATCTGGCTTAGTTTGAGTCATTGTTAATTGGCTATAATGAGGATTAGTTTAAATGGTGTTTTTAGTGCCCAGAGAAAGGATGGTTTCAAAAATACTGGTATTTTTAAAAAGCCATGGGGCTTGTGTTTCTGATTGTCTACTTCATAAGAATAATAAATGTGCATACAAGAGTATGATTAATTAATTCTGACTAGAAAGAAAGGGAGTGTGGAAAACAAACACTTTTAAAACCTGGTAGAGAAATCTTTAAATTTCTGTGAAATTTCAATTAAATTATCTCTCACACAAAATATGTCTGAAGTGCAGTCTCATTGGATACAACCTGAGAGTGAAACTGCACTATGTCATTATTCCACCAGATTATTACAAATACCATGCACAGGCATTTCATATTTTAAAAATGTGGAATGATTTGCACAGATTTTTTGTAGAAGTTAGGGTTAGGGGGAAAGAAAAAATGTGTACCCATACAAGCCTTTCAGGAGCCTCAAAGTTACACCTGAGCACTCAGTGCTTTTACTGGTGGACTACATGGCAAAATAACAGCATTCAGATGTTTGGGTCAGCTGGAGGACAACAACTGTCCTGGGTTATTGAGGTAAGGTACAGTGAGTTTTAAGTCAAATGAACTTGGATGTTGCATATAGTGCTTGGCATTTATATAAAGCAAGCTCAAGGTTGAATGCAGCATTCAAGTTGTAAAATGGATGTAGAATGGGTAAAAATCCCCTGCAATTACTTCAGTGACGATCCATTCAGGTTAAGAATTTTCATCTTTGCTGTTGCCATAGCAATCTGTTCCCCTGTCACTACCACATTAAAAATCCATTCTGTAAAACTGTTGTTGCCAATATTGAACGCATTACAGACAAAAACATTTTTTTAATAGCTTAGGTGTCTTATTTGCAACATGAAGACCTAGATCTTAGAGAGATGCATATGTACTTTATAAAGAAAAAGATTAGTGTTTTATAATACATTGGAGGAACACAATATTTGTGCTGCAGTATTGATGTCAGTGTAAAGTAGTTTGCAAATAATACAGCAATGCAGTGTCAGTTGAACTCAAATAATTGAACTGTTCTGCTAAGATATAACAGACCCATATGTTCCTGAGTTAAGCATGTATTTTGGTAACATGCTGAAAGGCTTTGGAAACTATATGGCTTTTAACCTTCTGTTACTCATTGCGTCTGATTCTCTTCAGTGATTGACTTCAGTGGTTTTTTTTTCTCTAAACTGATGTAATTCTGAAATGGGAGGAGAGTTGTGGCCCCTAACAGTTTTACATCTGTGATGCGATCCTATACTGCTCATGTACTCAAGCTCAACAATAAGTTTGTCCTGATAATGAAATGTGGGAGCAGGTCTTTAAGCATCCATCTTTACTACATCCAAAGGAGAGGGGGAAGGAATCTGCAATTCAAAGCAAACATAGTGATTTTCTTTTTTAACTGCACTTGGCAGTATCTTCTAAATTTGAATCATAGAATCATAGAATTTGATTATTTTGATTACATGGGAGGCATTGCTTTTTTTGTCTTTTAATGCAACTGTGCCCTCCTCTTTTGGATTGTTTTTCTTTTTTCAAATTCTGATTATTTTCTTAGTGAGTAAACTGAAAAAAAAGATTATTTCATTTGCATCTCTTCACTTGTTTTTGCAATTCAAAATATGACCCTTTGGAGCATGTTACTCCATGACATTCACCCAAAAAGTTAAGATTGCAGATCTCCTACACAGTGGGCCTGCTGTGGTTCCCATCTGAGGGCATCTGTGGGTTGCTCAAGCAAAAAAGGTGTCCCTGACATGGCAGATACCTGTCAGCTCTGTATAGGTCACTGAAGACAGGGGTCTGGATGTGGTTTGTGTTGCAGCCTCATGCCTTTGTTAGCCCCTGGGCTGGTGCTTGAGGTGGGACTTACCAAGAGGTCTTGAGCTCCCAGATGCCTGCCTGGGATAAGAAGTGCTGCTTCATGTAAGGTTTAGTGAATTAGGAAGTATGAAATACACCTGGGGTTTTTTTGGGGGATTTTCTTGCGTTTTTTTGTTTGGTTTTGGGTTTTTTTCTTGTTGTTGTTGTTGTTGCTGTTTTTTAATTTAAAAAAAATATCAGTATAAAGATAGTAAATCTGGCTTAAATGCATACCATCAAATGAAAACAATTCTGAGGCAAACTGAAACTTGGCTCTGCACTTTCCCCCATCACTTCACATTTCAGTGCTCCCTCCACACTGTAGGTGTTTCAAGGGGTCACCAGAAAAGCCTAAGTAGACTTAGATAGAGGAGAGATTTGGAGTTATTTTTTACTTTTATGGACCGTTTTTATTAAAATACTTAGAGCTGTAAATGTAGAAATAAGAAACTCATTTATCTGGACAGAAGTGCTGCCATTAACTATTCAACACTCATAAAATACCCTTTTAAATTATTGTTTCTGCTGGTATCGATAAATTCATACAAAGTGCTTAAAGGTCAGGTGTTGCCAGAAAAATGTCTTTTCAGCTTGTTAATTAAAGGTTTATAAGAGTGTGCACTAGCTTGCTCTTTGGACAAACTGGAAAAAAAAGGAGGAAAAAAATACCTACATGGGGGAAAATTATAGTGTAGAGTTAGTGAATGATGAGTCTTTGATCCACCAGCGCACCATGACAAGCTGGGAAAGTTTGTGACTGAAAAGATGTGGAAATGTTAACAGGAGGAAAAAGTTTATTCCCCATTTTAGGAGGAAGGTATCTTAGTTACACACCTATTGCAGCTCATGGCCTTGAGCTGAGGACCCAGGTAGAACATGAAGTGCTAAGATGAGTATGTGCAGTAGTTGTCCTGTTACACCTTAAGCCATGCTGAGTTTGTCCACTTCTTATTGCCTGGCCAGGAACATCAGATAAGGACATTTATTTTTCTATTTGCCAGGGAAGTTATTTTTTTGTGCTTATTTATTTACCACTTTAAGTGGAACAAAACAGGGCTCTGAAGTGCACTGATAATTGTACCCAGAGCCAAACTGCCCAACCATCCCTCGTAGCACCTGTGCCTCCTTCATTACAGAGATTGCAACTGCGATTCCCTCTGTTTTATACTTCAGCTCTTCTGCCCATCATCATGGAGACAGCTTGGTTTCATCCTTAAAATCTGACCTAAAATTTAGGCAATTCAGATTTAACTCTAAATCAACAGATGAGATTAAGTTAATCAATCATATGGATGAGACACTGGAAGTACGAAGTCTGGCTTGTACTTCCACCTGCACAACAGCCTATGCCTGCCAAAAATATTTTACCTCTAAATCTTGATTTTTTTTCATCACTAAAGCAAAGACAGTAAGACTGAATTAGGTGAAGTTCCCTGAGATAACAGATGAAATGTGTTACAGAAAAAGTACAGAGGTTTCTGTCATTGAATTCTGCTGATGCATCAGCTTGAACTATTTATTGTCTGAGCTGGGAAACAATATCAATACCATGTAAATAATAAAAAGTAAAATAGGTTCTTAGATATCCTTCTGTCTGAACACACTATATTGCTATTATTAATGTGAGATTAAAGTTTTGAATTTTCCCTTGGCCATACCATTTTCATACTGAGATTGTTTCCTGGACTATTAAGTAACAGATTCTTACTATAAAACCATTTGTAAACAGGAGGCTGCATCTTTGTCACTGAAAATTTCATAACCTAAGAACGCTATAATTTGTTCTCTCAAGATCATTCTAGAACGCCTACTGCAGGAAAATAAATCTGATGAATTTTTTGATAGTGCAGGTGGCAGAAGTAATGATCATTCCTCTGATATACCCACTGACAATGCATCCTGACTTCATCTTCAAGTGAAGCTAAGAGAACACTGCAGAGCAGTTTTATGGCATTTCTGGTTTCTTCTCTCTTTCCCATTCCTTTTGGCTCACCCATTCATTGTTTTGAAACATAAACCAGAATTGCCCCTATGACCTATCTCACCCAGAGGCTGAAATGAACTCCTTCCTCACAGGATATAGGCATTGGGTTTCAGGCAGGGTTGTGGCTTTTCCTTCTCTCTCTCTCTCTCTCTCTCTTTTGTATTTTTTAAAAATTTTTATTTATTTTATTTTATTTCTTTTACCCTCCCTCGTGATTCATATTTTTAGTACAGGAGAAGAGATTTTTTTGCTCAGACATGGAGTTTTTGTGCATCCTGCTCACTGGTAACCATATCCTGCCTAATTTCTGAGTAATTTGATACTTATCTTTATAGTCAATTCACTAACTGTGGCACTTTGTATTTTAATATGTGGTATTCTGTTAGCCAGTTAGCCAACATTTTATCTGTTGGAACAGGAATACCAGAATATGTGTTTTCAAGGTCAGAGGAAGTATATATAAAAATGGCAAGAGGTGCAACAAAACTTTAAGCATGACCTTCCAGAAGGTAGAACTTCTTTTTTTAACTTTCTGTAGAGGTCGTATGTGTAGCCCATAAGAAATTGTGATGCTCTTAATGTTCCCAAGGAAAACTCTGACTTAACTGCTTTGTGAAAGAAATCTCATTCTGTATGGAAGCAGTATTGGGATGGAGAGAAAATATAGATCATACTTGTGATAAACTTTCAGTTCCTCTAGTGTGGGTTAGAAAGTTCATTTTGATAATCACCTTAAAAAGCAAATAACTGGGCTGAATTAATTTTAATTCATGCTAAAGCAGGAAGTTCTGATATGTCTGCTAAATGGCAATAGCAGCAGGTGGCAGCTCAAGTTCTTCTCTCCAGGCTGCAGGAATTCATCATGTTGTCCTTCCCAATGTGTAAGGCTGTGATATGGTAGACAGGGCAAAGAAGTGATTCATTCAGATAGTTTATAGTGTCCTTCCCGTTGTTTTTATTCCATGTATCACCTTTTAATAATACAAATACCCTCTTCTGTTCCTCACTCTGCTGTCTATACCTTCATTTTTATAACTTCATTGTTCTGGCATCCATGGGTGGAAATGCTGCTTTTTTTTTTTTTTTTTTTTTTTTTTTACACCTCCTGCCCCTCCTTCCCCTTTGCAGTGCTTTTGGCTCGAGACAGAATTGCCTGTTTATAATTGTACAGCTCTCCTTGTTTGACTCAGCCAAATCTCATGCAAATTTTAATCTTTGCTGAATATATAACGTCACCTCCCCAAATGTCTCCAAGAGGAGTAGCAGAGTTAAAAATACAAATCTGTAGGACAAGTTTATTAAAAATATTCTGCATGGAAATGTATGGTATTCTTATCAAACGGTGTAGTTAAAGTGAAATAGAGTGTTTTACCACTCTATTGTGGAGGTTTTAAGGAGAACATAACAGCATGGACCTGACACAGTTAGCTTTCCTTGAGCTGATTACACTGTAGTTTCCTTTCTATTGACAAATTTTGCTACCAGACTGGGATAATATTAGCATACTTTATCTTACTGGGTGTGATGTGATACTTCTGTTTTGAAGGGACTTAAATTTAGCAGAATTCTGTAGTTTTTTCCTTATTAGCTATGTTTAGCAGCCTGATAAAATTTTGTGACTGGTGACAAAGTGTCTCTTGCTGTTGCAGTGAAAATCATCTGCTTGCTTATATTGCCATGTAGTCTCAACAGCAATTAAGAAATGTTAGATAGAAGTTATAAAACCTTGCCTTAATAATATTTGACAGTTGACCAAAATAAGAACTGTAATGAGGGATGAAATAATGAAGGAGACTGAAGGGGGAAAGTTCGCTATGTTCTTTAGATCTGTGGCCTTAAATTTTTAAGCTATCCATCCTTTTTAATGGAGAAAATAAAGTACAACTGATACACTGGATCCAGTGTTTTGGGAGCCACTGTGTGTGAGGTCAAAAAAGAGTTGGTATTCAGACCATCTATACCAGAACATGTAAATGTGCATCTATAGATCTCTATATCCTTACAGATAGATGAAAGTCAGCAAAGGATTAGAGCTAAACAGACACAGATTTTTAGGTGGGGGTGGAGAGAGGAAGCTTTTGTGTACTTGACTGCATTACACAATTTGCTTATTCTTGGTATTCACCTGTATTCATCAAAGTTAAAGATAATACTGGATTGACAATATCACTTATCCACCTACAAAGTAAACTTTATGTAGAATACAGTAGTATATTTGTTGATAGAAGGAGGGAAAAATATGAATATTCCTCAGATATCTGATAGGGGGTACTGTCGAAAGGCTTTTAAAGAATAATTCAATCACCAGGCACAGTGAGCATGGATGCAAAAAAGTAAAGCCCTGCTTAACTAATTCAATACCCTTCTATGATAAGGTGGATTCAAGGAAGGTGGTGGATGTAGTTTTTCTGGATTTTAGTAAGGCTAAACACCCCATGTTTAGTAAGTGCCATGATGTGTGGGAATGACTCAAAAGGTCTCCAGAAGAGGTTCGGACAGAACATTAGGAAGCATTTCTTTACTGAGAGGGTGGTCAAACACTGGAAGTGGCTTCTTAGAGAGGTTATTGGTGCCCCAAGCCTGTCTTTGTTGATGAGGCATTGCTCTTAACCATGTACTTTAACTTTTGATCAGCCTTAGGTTGATGAGGCAGTTGGACTAGATGTGGTTGTAGGTCCCTTCCAACTGAAATATTCCATTCCATTCCATTCCATTCCATTCCATTCCATTCCATTCCATTCCATTCCATTCCATTCCATTCCATTCTATCTTAAATAATCTCTGGATAAAATTGTTATACAATTAAGAGAAGTGTGAGTAAGGAAAATAAATGTGGATAGTAATAGCTGCTGTGTTGGCCTAGATGGATGTTCTTTTAGCTGACTGTTACGTTATAGTGTACTGAAGTAGATTTATAGGTAGCTCTTTTTTCCACTAATTCATTGTTTACTATTTAGTAAGGCACAGTGAACTTGTGTGACCCTTGGCTGCCATGAAATGAATCATCTTACCAATGCACATTATGGAGTTTCACTGCTGTGTGTTTCACCTTTCTCCAGTTCACTTTTGAAAATAAGCTGGAACCTAGACAGCCTTTAGCCATGGCAGCACACTTGTATATTCTTTCTACACCAAAAAAACCTTCACAATTAAATGTATCCTTTGCACTCAGAATTACCAAGTAGTCTAAGGAGACAATAGCTTTAGTTAGACAAGGTTAAAGAAATGGAAGAGTCTCTGACTCATGAGGCAGTAGAGAGAGAGAGAGCTTCAAATGGACTGATACAGTACAGCCTTCCATTATAAATTAGGAAGAGACAAAGAGCTGGAAGGAAAACCACTGGGTCGGGCAGATTTTATCTGGGGAAGCTGTGCAAATGTTTTAAGCTGTGTTCAACTGTTTTTCTTCCAACAGACTTTGGGAACTATCACTGCAGTGCCCATTAAGGTTCCTCAGGTCAGCTCCTTGCAGAGGTTGGCAGGACAAGGACCAGCAGTGCTACCTCAGGTACAAAACACAGTTTCAAAGGAGGGGTTGTGTGATTTTGTATGTATCCTGCTCTGGATCCTGTTTCTGCCTGGTGCCCAGGTCTGAGTAGATCAGCTCACTCATTTTGCTGAATAAGTTGAACTGATGAGTTGACCTGCAGAGCTGGAATTTTCTCCAATTCATGGAACGAAAAAAAAAAAAAAATCAGTTTTCTTCTGGGAGCACACTGTTAGCACAATGAAAAGTTATAAAAAATCTTGTAGATTCATTGTAGAATAACAAAGTACATACCATGAATTGTTCATCTATGCTTTATAAGATGAATCAAATCCCAGAAGTGAAAATCTGCAGTTCAGTAATTTAAAATGTGGTGGAAGTATTAATCTTTATGTTCAACATTCAGCCTCACACATTCTTTAAGGAACTTATTTACCTTATCCCTGTCTACCCCAGATAAAGTTTTGGTCCAACTAACCCAGGTGCCAGACTGAGGCAAGATTGGCTGGATAGCAGTGAGAGTTATGCTCACAGATTTTTAAAATCTTTTTAAAGCTGTGTGTGTTTCTTTGTGTGTGTGTTTCTTTGTTTTTAAATGAAAATCTGTCACTCTTTCCTTAAGCATACACTTTATTCCCCATTTCACCTAACTTTCTCAAAATTTTTGGATGTCATTTTTCGGTGACTTTTTTTCTGCAGTTCTGTGGTGAGCTTTTTGAATTCATGATTATTAAGTATAAAAATATTGTTTTCTGTGTGGCAAAGAAGTCTGTTTCTCACATATAAAAACTTTTCTAGCATTGAAGTGAACGTTGGGTCTTCCTATTGTTACTTTATTTTTTTTCTAATGTTTTCTTAGTGGCAGAATCTAGTAGAAGATCGGTGAGCTAAATCTGCCTGCAGGAAGGAGTATTTCCAAGATAAAGTTCTTAAATTCTCTCCTTAAATCACGTTTTGTGGAAGGCAGAGTTGTGAACATAAAGGAAGGTTATAGTTTTCTTATCAAGTTCAAGGCTTTGCTTTTTCAGTTGTTCTTACAGCATAATGACACATTGATTTCTGCCATTTTGGGGTGTCAAAGATGAGCAGATTGCTCCTGAAAATAGAGCAGCTGAAAGACCTGTAACAGGGGCTTAAATTATCATTAAGGTTATGTTTCAGCCACGATGATGGCATTGCAAATGCCTCACTCAGAGAAGCATCAATGTTCTATGATTTTGTTGAGTAGAAAAATTTTCATTCAGTGTTAGATTCAATTTTGGAGTTGTAAAAAGTGGAGGAAGCTGATTTCCTCAACTTTTGTAAAGAACGCGTATCCTTTCTATCTTTCTGTTTAGCTCATAGCAATATTTTTGTTTGTCTTTCACTTTGTTTCACACCTTTCCTAACTCAGCCTTGAATTTCAGACCTCTTTATGCAGTCACACTTAATACTAATGAAACACCAGCCCTTTCTCAGCATCTCTAAGCCACAGTTTACAAAATTGTCTAGTCCATATAGATAGCATGGGAAATAACCACATAGCAAGCTCATTTCTATTAAAAAAATTGACTTTTTCACAGGCCAGTACCTCATTCTTCAGCAACAGCCTGCCCCACTCACAGTCTGTCCTGCTTTGCAGTATGTTTGTTTTCCAGTGAATTTTAAAATTTCCATATGATATCCTAGTGGGGTGCTCCTTTTACCCATCAAACTTTCCTGTTGTCATCGACAAGTAGAAAGTTTGGCTTCTAAGAAAATAGGCAAATGCTTGAAAGATATATCTAATATAGCCATGATTTGAGAGTTGATAGGGAATCTGTGGTCCAGGAGAAATGGAAACTTGAGATGGAAATGACAGGAAGCAGTGCCACATAATATCACAAAAGTATTATGGTTAAGAACATCCCTTCCCTCTTCTCCCTCATTGGTCTAAGAAAACAAGTTCAAAATTAAAAAATATTTTGGAAATTAAAGGGCATATAATATCTTCCAGTAAGAGCTGGGAACTGTGCAGAATTAAATCCTGCCACAGTCCATGTTCTCTCAGCTGTTCTGCATCAGACTCAGTTCTGGAGCAGGCTGGCTACCAACCTCCTTTTTTTCCCCCATGTGACGGGCATGGTTGCTGTACCTTGCCCTGAGTTAGGGGTACAATCTAGGACTGACTTCCTGAGGGGCAGTTTTGCCACCATCTCCCAAGCATGATACCAGGCAGGGGCCAACTGTGTTTGGCATTTGCTAGAACATTTACTTCGGGTGCTCCTGTAGCAGCAAAGTAAAGGGTCAGCTTTTTGAAAACAAAACATTATTTCTCATTCCTCTACAAAGAGCTCCATAGCATTTTGCACTGAGAACTAAAGCAGAGTGATCTCCCTTAGGCTGGCTTAATCTTATTTAGATGTCTTTCTGCCTCTCTTCTTGCCTAGGGAGGGCTGTAAGGCCTGGATGGACCCTTTTTGGGTGGAAGTGGCTTCCCTCTTAGGCAGGCAGAATGCACTTCTGTTCCAGGTGTATGTAGTGGGGCTGATCCAGGTCACTGTCTGCATTCTTGACAGTACACCTGATATCTCTCCTTTTGACCATTCTTGTAATTTCTTTGGGATTTCAGATTCCCTTTAGATAAAAGTAGCATGAGAGACATAAACATTGCCAGGCTGGCTGGAAAGAAACAAGAGACTTCTCCATTTAAGGGCCACTCATCACACCTAAAGGAGTTTTATATTTTTGGTTCTTTCATTCTCCTCATCTAGACAGCCTATTTTGATTTACCTCCATGCAGTCAAGCAGGAAAATACTTCACAAGTAAACTGAGGCACTTAACAATACTTATGTAAAATAATACATACAGCTTTCTCATTTTCTGCATTTGTACAGATACTTGTCATTTGTTTTGTTCATTTGAATGGGTTTATGATATGACCCCCTGGGAGCTCTTCCATATGGGGAATGAAGTTTCAAAATCTGCACATTCACAAATGGCAGCAAAATCCCATCACTTAGTGCAGAACTGCTATTAAATGGTGAGCAAACAAACATTAATTACAAGTTCATTGCACAATGCAAACAATATTTCTTTAGACATTCATTATTTGCCAAAACAAGCCTCTTTGGCAGACCTTTTTTTTTTTCTTTTTTTTTTTTTCTTTTATTTCTCTCTTTTTATTTATTTTTTTTTTTACTTTACTTATTACTTATATTTTATTATTTTATTATATTTTATTATTATATTTTATTATTTATTACTTATTATTTACTTATTTACTTTACTTACTTACTTATTTACTTTACTTATTATTTCTCTCCCTTTTTTTTTCTTTTTTTCTTTTTTTTCTCCCCTACAGAATATCAAGTTATTTATGCTTCCATCAAATAAATAAAATCTCTGCTATGAGCTGTGATGTTTGGGAAGCTAATTCCAGGCAGTCTTTCTCTTCTTTCTTTTGCCTTTGAGGTTTCATGCTGGGTGAGATGTTTCTCTGAGAAGCAGATCCTGGAGGCTGTCCACTCAAACACGAGTGATGCACCCTCTTATTTTTGAGCCATTCCTCTGTTTTATGGCACCCATCAGCTGTAAGAGGGGGTGGCCCTATGTTAGGTTGGGGCTCCAATTTCCAGCTTCAAGCAGACAGGCTGTCTATTTTGAACCAGTTTATATAAAAATTTAAGTCACATCATAGCCACCTGAAGGCATGTGGGAAATCTTATTTTCTGTTCTTTGAATGGAAGATTTTAAATGAAACAGTGAAGATATTAAAATAAACCTCCCATTTTGTTGTCAGTGATTTGGGCCCAATCCAGTTCTCATTCAAATTAATGGAGAGGCTCTGTTGATTTGAAAAGCAGTTAAATCAGATTACAATGCTGTTTCCCTGACCTATTTTTCTAGTCCTAGCTGAAGGCAGGGCTTGGGTTGGCTTTGCTCATGACACTGATGATCAGAGCAGAGCAGAGAGTCGTGCAGCAGAGATGCCTGTGGTGGGGCTACCGTGTGGGTTGGTGGCAGAAAGGAACAGGTATGCACAACTGCTTTAGGTAAAATATGTGTTTTTTCCAGTTAACTCTAGTCAGTTCTGCTGTCAAGTACTGCTTATATTTTTTTTATTTCCACAATAATTTTAATATGCATAATTCAGTAGGTTATAAGTTCTGTCACTGGGCTGCAGGAGCTTTGGGATAGGTGCTGTTTGTTACTGTGTATTTGTTCATCACTGGGTACCAGGTGAGCCCAGCCAGAGGCTGTGGTCTCTAGATGTCCCCAGAGCTTAAACACATGTTCTAATTTTTAAAATTTCTTGTCACGGTTCTCATTAACACAGTTCCACAGATAGCTACTGCTTCTCTTCACACATGTGCCAAAACCAACCACTGCTGTCTTCCTGGGTAACAGGGCTTCTGGAAGATCTCTTGTAGGGAAAACAGCTCCTATAGACAGAACTCAAGTTGTGTGATGCCACTTTGCACTGTAGAAGAAATGTGTTAACAGCTTGGCCTGTGGCAAAGCTTCTCTCTGTTTGCATCATAAGTCTTAAAAAAAAAAAAAAAAAAAAAAGTAACTCATTATTTCTAAGAATAATGTGTTAAGACTGTGCATAGCCATTAGAAAGTGCTACTAAATGCAAGTCAGCTTTTTGTGAAACTAGAAAAAAACTAGCAGATATACAGGTTTGTATAAAAAGTTACACAGAATCAGGCAATGGAGAGACAAGAGCACTTGATTGTTTGAGTAAGGAATAATTGAATTGGGTAAGGTCATTATTACAATATCAGAGGAGAAAAGGACTGTAATCCCCTAAGGGATGTCATGTGCCTTCCTGGTATATAACCCTCAGCTCTTCCAGGGGGAGGTGTTGGGATGCCAGTGGAGGAGAAGAGAGATAATCTAATTCAAGGTAACTTAATCAGCATGGTATATAACCAAGCAAAGGCTTTTGCAACAGTATTTAATATTCATTGACTGTAAGCGTGCTGCAAACAGAAACAAAATTGTATTTTCAAATGAATAGTTTGCAGAGGCCTGGCTGAAAATGCAGCCCTTAATAGATATAGTTGTTAATCTTTTTTATTCTACAAAGAGTTTTATACTGTGCTTGTCACTGTATTTGAAGCACCTTCTGGTAATGTGTTAAGCACAAAGATTAACATCTGTTATAAGCTATTTCTTCTCTCATCCTTTCCCTTTGGGAAGATGTACATGCAGCTGAGAATTCTAGTACAGGTTCCTTTTTATCAGTTTGCTTATTTTTAATAGCAAATACATATTTCTGTCTGAGATTTGTAACACAGGAAGTATTTATTGTAGAAAGTCACGAGATTTGTGCCCTTACTTCATAGAGAAGGTTGAGACACCTGCCTGCAATGAACATCTGCCTTGCTGTGGGAAATCCCTGCACCAGAGATGCGTGGCTACCTTGGCCTTCCATACTAAGTCTTTACAGAGAGAGCTTTGAAGATTGGGGTGAAAACATGGTACTGTGTTGAACTGTCAGTGGAAATCTCAGTTATGCACTAGGGGGTAGCTTTGATAGGTAGCCTGTGTTGCTGAGAAAGACATGGGATTGTTGGAGCATCTGGTGTGCTCCATGATAGGTGTTTTACACTGGAGTTGTTCAGCAAAGACAGATGATGGTATGACTAAGGCAGTGAGATAAGAACTGTTCCTTGTAGATGGTGGTGTGGCAGAGGCTGACAGTGATAAGAAAGGGAGTCTTTTGCAGTGTGGACACGGTTGAACGTGTGTGGTTTATCAAGCATCTACACCTAGATGCAAATTTTCTGAAATACCTCTCTGTTACCTCTGCCTTTATGAGTTCCAGTGCAGTTATCCTTGATGAGACAACTGGTGGTGGGGAAGGAGAAGAAGAACTTGCTGTTACTGATGATTAAGACCTTCAGACCTAATCAGTGTTGTGAATAGTCTGAAAAGGATGCAGAAAGACCAATTTCCATGATAGTCTGCAAGTAGCAGCCTAAAGTATCATACAACCCCCAGGACAGATTCAAACCATTTTAATACCTGACATGGTACCTTTTCCCCAGGTGAAAACTGATGTTTCTCCACATGGAATATTGCTTTGCAGAGTATCACCTCTCCTCTCTGATACCATGTGCTTCAAAACCATTTTTGGCTTGGATCTGGACTGTGCTGTGTCTCTGAACTTCCGTGCCAATTGCACAAACTTGTGGGAGACCTCTGGCCACTTCACAGGCAGACAGGAAGGGTTTCTTTGCAATACTTCAGCAGGGGCCTGAAGGAATTCACTACTTTCTGTCTCTAGATCCTTCATTTTCATTATCTGTTGTCTGAACTTTTTGTGTGCCTCTGTCTTGCTCATGCTGTTAGTAGGCGAACTATCTTTGTCATTATTTTTCTTATTATTTTGTCTTTCAAGATTTTTGATTTTGGCTAGTAAATAAGTTTCTGCGTTTCAAATAGTGTGTTCTTGTCACTGTCTAGAAGCAGGAAAAGTGATGGACAATACAAAGCAGTGATATGCAGGGTTTTTAAAGTGACACCAAACTTTGAGTCCAGTAAATACTCAGATGCATGGATTGGTCCAGGGCTTGCCTGTGGACGTATGCAGATCGGAGGAAAGCAGACAGATGTTTACTTGTTGGAGCCTAAAGGCTTCATGAACACTTTATATTTAAATGTAAGTTAATCATAGATGAGTATCTGAGAGAGAAGCAAGCTGACATGTAATGCTGAACAGAGTAGAAGGGAAAGTAAATTATTGACTGGTGTGTATAATCACAGTCTAGCTTTTATATTTCTATTGTAATCCTAAACAATAAAGATTAAATTCTTTCCTCAGAGGCACATGGATAACTGCATATTCAAAGACAGAATCATTGTGCAGAAGGAAAGAAAACAGAAATCTTTGTCAACTTCAACCCCTACTTGTTTTTTTTTGCAATAATATTGATTTTAATTTGCCGGTTTAATGGTAGTTTTCCTCTTTGCAAATGGAAAAGAGCCACTTTGTGAATCATGATCTCAATTGCAGCAATGCCAAACCAGAAAATAAAGGCAGTATAGCTGTGGAGAAAATGCATGTTTCATTAGCAAAAGTCAGTCAAGTTCCTGTGAAAATACAGTTTTGTATTCAAAACACTGATAACATTTTTAATAAAAAACTCCCACCTGATTTGCCTTATGCCAACATCCAGAGAAAAAAGAGCTGGCAGATTCCCACATAAACATCCCTCTCAGCAAAACTTCCATTTCTGTAGTGACAAGCAAAGCTGAAGGAGAAAAAAACCTAAATTAAATAGCTTTGTCTTAAAAATTGCACTGGGGTTATATTATCGGTGTGTCACCTTTACACTACAGTTGTCTGTCTGTGACTAACAAATTGAAGCACCAAAGCACAGTAAGTGTACACTCCAGTGGAAAATATCTGATAGAGTGCAGGTAATTTAAATATGTGTGAAAATACCACCGAGTGATTCTTGGGTTGCATGGCATGTAGAATGAGAGACTAGAGTTTGTCTTGAGGTGCTAGTGGAGATGTAGCCTTACTGAAGACTATTCAAATTTGCTGTTGGCTTCAGTTATTTTAAGATTTCTTCCTTGGTCCTCACTGTCTGGAGCAGCAAGGACTGCAGCCATGGGCTGTAGAACTTGTTTGGGTTTAGGGTTTTGCCCTGCAGTTCATGTTTTTCTTCTGTGGCTCCACAGGCTAAACCCTTGCCTGGAGTTTCCTCATGATGCATGCTGAAGAGTATCTTCCTTTCTGTGTAGTCTTATCAGATGGAAGCAAGAAAAGTATGTGGATCCATTGTCACATGTAGTTTTAGGTTTTCTGCATTCTGCATGTTGCAAGAAAATAAACTGGTTTTATTTTTACTATGGTCTCAGACCAAGCTGAAGACTATAGGAGTTTATTAGGAGATGAACCAAAAAATCAAGCAAGCTGAAAACACTTATAGTCAGGTCCATTGGGAAACCTGGCTTTTAATTTGTCATTGCTGTAAAGTTATGAAGAACCTTTTCTTTTGCATAATTTTTATTGATTAAAAAAAAAGAAGAGGAAGAGAGTCAGTTCTCAGCTGGCATAAATAGACACAGCTTTACTGAAGTCAGTGTGCATCTGTTCATCCTGGTGAAGGATATAATTACCCCATATTGCACTCATTTTATCAGCCATTGCTCATGTTTTCTGTGTGATCCTCTAAAGCTTTTCAAGAATTAAAGCTCTGTCTGCTGCTCCCAGCACTTTGCCTCTTTGACATATGAATTGTGCCAGACCCATTCTGAGTTTTTGTTTTTAAGCTCTGAGTACAAGGGTGAAGTGAAAATAAAGTGTGAATAATGGTCTTTCTCTCAAAGGCAATGTGCTATTGCATTGAAATGAAAAATTTACTCTCATACAGATCAGCCCTGGCAGTATGAAGGGCTGATGGATGCTGAGCATGATCCAGCTGATATCTGATCCTGGGGAGGGGGAGGGCTTTTCAAAGTGTTGCTGACAAAGCTGTTACAAGATCCAGCAACTGGAAGCTCAAGTTAGGCAAATTCAGCCTTGCAATAAAATGCCGGTCAAGAGCATCATAAAATATGATAACAGCTTATTTGGGCTCATGATGAATTCATCGTTAAGAAGTCTTCAGTATTTTCTTTTAAAATCAGTCTTCAGTTTCTGGGAGAAATTCTATGGCCAGCCTGTGAGCTTGAGTATCACGGTGATCCCTTTTGGTTTTGTAATTGTAGTGCACTTGTTAACTTCTCTTCTTCACTAGGCTGTAAAGAGAGCACATTTACCAGAGTTGCCCATAACAATTCTCATAGCACCTGCAGATCTGCACAGAGATGGCTGTTCTAATTAAATCCTGTCCTTTAGGACTGCCTAGGCTTGTCCACAGAGATGGGAAGGAATCATATGCTTTCCTTCCGTTCACCTTTCCCCTCATACTTGTTTGGGTTGGATCTTGAGGGCTTATTTTGCAAGAATTTCACATTTTTGCCTTCTTTTTCTTTCATACAGCATGAAAGCATCTCACCTGATGTGCTGTAGCTCAGGAAATACATTGCCCATGATCAACAGTTGCCTTTGTCAATGGTGGCACACCTCAGGCTCTCCCACCTCTGATGCTCAGCAATTCATTCACCTCTTTAGCATTCAACAATTTGTGATTTGAGAGCTGGAGTGATGTTGGGGTGTACTGGAAGCCTTTGGGCTTTATATAGGGGCATCTGGATGGAGCTTAATGATACGGGATGCACAGGAAGTCATGCTAGTTACAGGAACTGATTCTCTCCTGATCTGAAACTCTTTAAGAGATATGAAATTAGAGGTTGCTGAAAAAAAGAGTACTCTGATCATATCCCAGGACTGGGCCCCCTCTTATTTTCCTTGTCTGAAAAGCAGGCAGCCCCTGTGAAATCTCAGTTAAATGCAGTGAAATCTCAGGCCCTGGAATATCTTGTTAACCAGTGTGCTCACCTGCAGGCTATTTGAGAAGTAACAGAGGTGGCTGAATATCGCCACCTAAAATAAAATGTTTCTGTTATTGTGGGTATTGAGGAAATTCAAAAATAACACGGGTTTGTGAAATCATTATATTCAAGAAGCAGTTCTCTCTTCTGCATTTAGAACCCTGGTAGTATCACATTCTGTTTTGACAGCTGTCAGAAGTTAAATGGAAGATATTTGGGGAGAGGAGGGTTGAGATACAGGAGAATTGTTATTTGCAGCACTCGCCAACAGTTGCAGTTTTCACTTGGTAACATTCATGCTGGCTGGTGTTCCTTCTCTTTTCTACTCCTTTGCTAAACTTCTGTGCCTTTTGTTTCTGTGGCTCTTGAAATGGGGACCAGTGCCACCCAACCTGTGCTACTTTCAGTAGAAAATACCTTTTTAATACCTTGCATGTGAAATACAGTCTGTGCCCTGCCCTAGTTTTCCTTTAGTTCTTCTACAGTGACTGCCAACTTCCAAACTTCTGCCAGTGCCTCGGTCCCCCTTTCATCTCCCAAATTTAAGCTGCAGTTTTGCCGTGAGGAAAAGGAAATTACACTGGCTCTTTCCTCATTTTTTTCTTCCCAGCTGATGCCATTTATTCTCACATATTACCGTAGCAGTTTCGTTTTAACATGAAACTCTCCTAAAGGTCTTTCACTTACCTGTCCATTGAGTGCTTGCCCTTAGTGTTCATATTCAAGGGGGGAAGGTTCATAGGGCTAGAGCACAAGTGGCTTTTGTGCCTGCTGTATGTTTTGGATTCATGGCTGTGGGTTGTAGGAATAATTATTATTGTAAGCTCGTTTAGCTTTAACTCAGGAGCATCTGGAACTTCTTCTGTAAGTCAACTCTTTTATTATTCTGATTGCAAATAACCACACTTTCCAGCAACTTCACTGAACTTGCCAGGGAATTTGTGAAGGTTTGAACTCCGAGGAGCGCTATACCTCCTTTGGATCACACGGTGGCAGAAAACACCCAGCTTATGTTCCTGGCAAAATCGTGGCAGCTTTTTCCGCATGAAGGACTTTATAGAATAGAATAAAGAATATGTTACTTTGGAAAATTAAGTCTGTTTAATTTTCTGTGCAGGAAGATCTTATTTTATAGCCAAATGATATGTATTCATCCACAACTTGCAGAATGTGTATTACGGGGTGTGCACAGGGTTTGAGGTGTTACATCTGACAGTCAATGTATGTGTGTAATAGTGTAAAAAAGATAACTGTATAGCTGAGATGTATAAAGGCATTTGGGTTTAATTAGGCTTCTGATTAAATATAAAAGTGCAATTAAGAGTGACAGGTACGGTAGATCCTGGAAGGCTACATGACAGGTTTTGGCTCAAAAAACTCCTGAGCTGTTTTTTTGTCAGTCTTGATTTGTTCTAAAGATCTTGGTTACCGTTCTATTGAATCTTTGATCTGAAGTACTCCTTATTCTGTCTCTCTCTTTATCTGTAGACATGTGCTTATCTGTTTGTGTGTTTTCGGTATTTCTGTTGATAGCAGATGTTACATTAAATTACACGAAAATGATTTTGTCATAAGGAGAAATGGTAAAATCTAGATGTTAGCCAAATAACTAAGAATTAAATTAGAATTTTTAAGATGTGATAATGCATTTAACTGTATTTTGCCAAGCTTCTCAGACTTTCTTTTTCTGAATAATGATACTATTTCTGTGAATGTGTCTCTGAGCGCAGGAGCAATTAGAGGCTTACATATGAGAGAT
Organism: Heliangelus exortis; assembly: GCF_036169615.1. Taxonomy (NCBI): domain Eukaryota; kingdom Metazoa; phylum Chordata; class Aves; order Apodiformes; family Trochilidae; genus Heliangelus; species Heliangelus exortis. The sequence goes on along the minus strand of NC_092422.1, from coordinate 157,650,534 downwards.
TTATATAATACGTAACATATGAAGGAAATTATATTAGTATGAACTTATAAAAGTAGATATTACAAGAGCTGCTTGTATCACTGGCTGATACAGACATGAACAAATCGCTTTTTCTCCTGTTGCACTTAAATGTTTTTACTATAAACAGAATTTAATTTTGCAGAATTCCTGGGTCAGGATGGGTTTAAACCAATTCTCTCTGCACTGCTTTTGAAAGTTGTAGTTCACTGCAGTTTTGCATCATTTCACGGTGGGTCTGCAAGGCCTTCCAGTGTTACCCTGGAACTGTGAGCCAAACACGGTGCCTTCCTGTGTTTGTCACAAGTCTGCTTCAGGACCCTGAGCAAACCCTTCTTGTCTTTGCTCTTCTTTGCTCACAATACGTGTATTCCTGCGCTTAACATTCACTGAGGGGATGAATGGGTACAGCTCCCGCTTGTCAGGATAGAGTATGATGGCCAGCCTTGAGAGACAATTTTCTGCACATCAGTGTATCCCCATGTTTTCATTAAATTGCTTACTTAGGCTGAGGGTTGCAGCAGGCATGGTTGGAAGGGCTCCTGTAGACTGCAGTGCAGGGACAGAGGCAGCTGTTCCCCGTGTCTGTCTCTTACAACTTGTCATTTCGTTTCACAGTATGGGAGGTGTGAGAAGTGACAGGACGAGATAAGCACAGAGGGAACCGACTGTTTTATGTGGCCATGTTAACGAATAAGCTGGGAGTGAACTTAACTTCATGTGAAGCAGTTTAAATTATTTATTTTCAATCCTGGAACTGTACTTAACGTGTTGTTAAGGCAGAGCCATGTTGACAGGGTGACGCTAATTACCCCACTGGAAACACATCACATTAGCTGGAAACAATTGTTCTCAGCTATCATTCACGGCTCTGGGTAAAGCTGCAGCCTTTGCAGATCTTGGAAAACAGTTCCCCCCACTCCATCCGTGGAAGTTCCTTCTGTACCCACCTGAAGCTGCACACTAGATCTGTACTCACAGCAACAAAACGCCAAGTTCAGTGGGTGGGAAGGAGCTGAGTGATTGTGTGATTGATTTCCCCTCCATTAGACATGGCACATCTTAAAAATGTGGAGATCTTCATTAACTGATCCACTAGTGTAAATTTATATGCTTACTGTTCCTGTAAATGCTTTCACACAACTCCCTGAATGATTCAGTTGCCAGTCCTTAATTCGTAGCAAGACTATTGTGTCCTTCAGAACAGGAAATTATTGCATTTGGTGTTTCCATTCTTTGCAAAGGCTTTAGCTTAACCATCCCTACTGAGAACTGAATGTGACTTGAGTAGCATTTGTATGGATGTGTGCTAATAAAAGTGAGGAATCGACTTTTTCCTCCCTTCTTGTTCAGCATTGCAATGAGTTAAGGACTCCAAAATGACTCAGCTGAAGGCTGCTGGGATTATATCTACAAGTAAATGAATGCCTGGCTGCTTCAAGTCGCTACATGGTGGTTTTCTGGATGCTCCTGTTCCATGGTTAATGCAATTAGAGATTCTACTGGGAGAGGACATGTATGCGGTGTCTGTTCATTGCAGTGTGAGGATGTGCCTAATAACATCCAACCCTCTGCTTGTAGGTTAGGCCAAAGACCCTGATTCCAGACAGCCTCCCTATCTCCCCGTGCAGAGACCAACCTTCCAAGCAGCCTCCTACCTTCCAGAAGGCGACTGTAGTCAGCATCAAAAACCCCAGCCCTGCCCTCCCAACTGCCAATAACACCGTCAGCCATGTACAGACACCCAACAGCCAGTCACAAAGTGTCACTGAGCCTACAGCTATTTCATCACCTCTGAGCAGTGCAGGTGTGGCATACGCCATCATTTCCACCTCCCCCAACAATGCAACTCCTATCAGCACCAGCGCGACTGTCTCTGTGGTCAACGATAGCATCAAAGTCCAACCACTCCTCATTAGTGCCGACAACAAGGTAGGTTCTGCTTTTCTTGGGGTTTTTTTTGTTTGTTTGTTTGGTTGTTTTTTTTGTTTGTTTGTTTTTTGGGTTTTTTTTTGTTTGTTTGTTTTGTGGTGGTTTTTTTGGTTGGTTATCAAACACAGGAATTGCATTGGAGTTGTAAGCAGAATATTCACCTTGGAGCGCACAGCCTTGTGCACAGTGGTGTCAGTTCTTCCTTTGAAAGGAAATAATCAGAAAGCAATGGGAGAATTCTACAGGGGACACAAGGACACTGGTAGACATCTATCTGGGTACATGCATATTTTTTAGCAGGAATAAAGTGCACCATGATGTAGTCTGACATTTATGTTTTTATATGATCTTCCATTTCCTCAAACCAATCCTCGCTAATAATATCCCTGAATTCTGTGCTGGCTCAAATTTCTTCTGGACCCCCTCTTCAATTACACAGTGATATTAGTTATATCAACTAACCCCAGGGGAGTGTATCAAATAATCAGGCATTCCCTTCTACACTTTCAGGGGAAGACCAAATGAAATGAGAGCTCAGGGTTTCAAAACTGATCAGCAGATAAATCAGTAGGAAAAAAATCAACTTATGAATTACTTGTTTCCACTTTGTACTGCTTTTCAGCTTTGAAATGCAAGAACTTCACCTCTCTTTTGTCAGATACAGATTCAATAAAAGCTGCAATGTACTCAGCAGACATTCATTGAAATTTGTTACTGGGATCCCACTACTTTGGGTCTTGTTGGCTGCACAGGTTTGTTCTCGGTTACATGTGTAGTACTGAGGATTATTTCCCTTCCCATCACATTGTACTCGGAAATAACACAGGTATTACAGAGATCACACTCTGGTTTTGAATGTGTAATAATTCCATCTCTTCTACCTGTGTGCAAAATAAAATCAAAGGAAAGACCTTAAAATCACTGACAACATGAGTGCTAAAGCCACTCTGCTGAGTCAGCTTTGGAATTCCTCTAAATAGAAAATGTCCTAATTTTCAGAGACACTTACTGAGTGGCTTCCTGAGGCTGCAGGAGGCTTATAATGCATCTATTGAAAATAGTTTTTACAAACTTAAGTATAGATTTAGAAGCCTAACCTAGATATCCAGGTTTTTATATTTTTGGCTTGTGATTGGCATCTGTTGACTTGAGGGGTCAAGTAACCATTCAAAGAAGAATCCAAGATTTCAGACTGAAAAATCAAGTTTCATATAGTGAATTCTCTTCCTTTATTTGTACATTGTCTTTTAGGTTATCATTATTCAGCCTCAAGTCCAAACCCAGACAGAAAGTAAAGTGGAGACAAAGAAAACTCCTGAAGAGTCAGCTCAGGGACCCCCTGCTACCAAAAAGAAAAAGGAGGAAAATCCAGAGGTAATTTCTAAATATCTTTTAAATAACTGAGCAACAGTATGTCTAAATTAGAGGGGACATTTCCTAACAATTTTCTGTGTGCATATGTACTTACTGCAGTTGTGTTCATGGTTCTGCCAGTGGTTCATCTCATTAATCAATCACTACAATCAAGGTGATTTCTCTGCAAGTCAGGTGCTCTGATATGTTTTGTTTGCATCATTCAAACCTTCCACTGTCACAAAAAGTAAGAATTGTAGTCTCATAATAACCTAGGTACTTTTCATAGGTGTAGTTGTATTTCTTGTGAAAGGTGTGTACACGCTTAACATATTTTATTTTATATTATCAAATATATAACATCAGGTTTACAAGCTGTGTTTGAGGTTGAAATAACATTTTCTTGTAACCTGAGCTTTCACATCTTCTTTGTAATGAATCTTGTAATTTTAAGATTGTATTTAACAATACATTTTCTTGCATTTGCTGTGTACATGTCTTCCCACGTGTACGTAGATTCTTTCTAGTATGAAATTTATTAAAATCCTTCAAATTGAGTAAGAGAGTAAAAAGCAGGTTATAAGATTAAATCTCTTTCATGAACTGTGCTTGTGATGTAAACTAAAAATATAAATCAGAAGTCCTTGTAGAAATGGGGTTTCTCTTTAATAGGCCTTTTGGCCTTTGTCTGTATGTATTCACGTTAGATTGTGTAGACTTTCTGAGGCAATTTGAGAAGTCATACAAATTGAATCTACTTCTATTGTGGAAATGCTCAGCCCATGTGAAGTCTTAACCTTTCGAGTCTAATGGATGTGTAGCAAGAAAGCATCCTCAGAGCTGTAGGTTTAAGAGGATTATTACAGTAAGCATATATAATGCTACTTGAGGCATGTGAATGGTCGTTTTCTTTACCATTTTAAGAGGTTTGTGTAGTTAAAGTAATGCTATGGATAACTAGTGGGTTTAGCCAACACGGCCTGATGCAGAAGTGTGGCAGAACTACATGTACAAAACCTTCCAAGTTTAAAATGTGACCCTCCCCTATGAGTATTCGTTGTCAGTAAATTGGTGGGACTGCAGGGTCTTGTTTTGTTTAGGGAAGTATTTCCATAAGATTTTTTTTGTTGTGCAGCACCTTGTGGGCAGAGAGGCTGGGAGGTCCAGCTTAGAAACACAGTGCTCTGCAAACCATCCGTTTCATTTTTGCCTATAACTTATCCCCCCAGAAAGAATATTGAATATCTTCTAGAGACCAGGATGCAGGAACATGGGACCGAGGACACTTTTTGGTGTAGCATTCATAAATTGAATGAGCTTTTTATTAAATTACTAACTAGAATATCCTGAGTACCCTTTTTATAACCAAGAACATTGCTCCTACCATGCATACTGGAGGTCTCAGCAACCGTTTTCTGGCAGGCACCATGAAGCCCTTAAGTATGGCAGTTCCCTGGTTTTTTGTAGATTTGTTTCAGGGACATAAATATGTAGGGCTAGAGTTAATTTCTTTTGTTCTTTGAAAGTAAACTTTAATTGATTATAATGTATTTATGCAATTAGTGTAATTAGAACTAGCAGCATAATTAGTGTAAATACATGTAATGACATAAATAGAACATGTAATTACAAAATGAAATGGTTTTGTAAAAATCTTTGTTTTGCTTCATGAAAAGACATACTGCACATTTCTAAAAGCACTCATGTTTTTTAAGCAGATTATTAAATTTAAGGTGAAGAGTAACAAAAATGCCATGATATTTTTTTAAAAGAAAATAAACACTCTAGGCACTTCTCTTCACACCTTTATTTAGCTTCAAAGCACAAAACTGAGACAGGAGCTCCAACATGGCTCTATTATATGTTAGTCACAACAGATTGGGATTTAACTATTTAAATTTACATTTTAAAACAAATAAATGAGAAATCACTGGACCTACCAGTAGCCAGGAATCTGATATCCAGTTGCTGAGCATACCTGAGCAAACAGGAAAGACTGAGAATAATTACTGCTTCTTGTTCCTGGCCTGGTCATTCTCCCAGACACAGCCTCCTGAAATATGTGTGCCTTTTGCATAAACCAAAGGTTTCTCCTTTCCCAAATACTTCATCATTAGACTAAAACAAACCTTCTCACATCTGATGTCTTGCAGCCAGGACACCTGGGACCACCTGGTTGTGGGGTAGATCCTGGTAGATAGTGATCCTCTCAGCGGAGAATGGAGGATCTTGGCCACCTGGGACATCCCAGGTCCAGTGTTTAGAGCCCGCTCCTGGGATATGAGCAGTGTGGGTTCTGTCTCAGAGGTTCTGGGTGTTCTGAAAGAATGGGCTGTCCAGTCCTTGCCAGCAGTGAGGCTCTGCTGGGTATGAAGGCCTGAGGATGGTGGATGTGACTTTAGCACAGAAAGAACCAGAATTCTACCCAAAACTGTTTAATTAAAAAAACCACATATATATATATAGGTAAATTTTCATAATTCTGGCAGCATTTTCCTGGACATTCTGGATTTTTTTTTATTTTTTTAAAGAAAAATTACTACCATAAATGCTGGTTATTTAGCTAACAGTGTTTCTAATCCCACCTAAGAAGGATAAGAGAGACCCATTGCAACTGTGAGCTACATTCTAGTGTTAGTCCTGGACTGAAAACCTGGAGAAATTGAGGCCTCAATTGTGTAGTTTCCTTCACAGAGGAGAAACTGTGCAGACTGTGATATTTGGAAGAGAAGCATTGCAGCTGAAGTAGCATTTCAAGTTGAACTCAATGAGCTATGTGAGTGTGACATAGCAAAACCCATAAAAATTATGTACTGTTAATATAATATTCTTGTTAAAAAGAATACAGTCTCCTGGGATTTTTTTTAGAAGGAGCCATCTTTCATATATCTATAAAAACTAACCCTTCCTGTATTTAATAGTGAGATACTCATCAAGCCCATTTATGAAGTCTCTTCATATGTTCAGCAAGCATGCTTTCATTACATTTAATTAGATATCTATTAAAATAAGTTTAGCATGAAGAGAGGAAATTGTTTAGTAAGCATTAAAGCACTCAGTTTTAGTTTATATGTCAAAAAACGCATCCTCCCCCTACAGTTTAATCTTTAGGTAATAGAGGCATTCTGTGTTCTATTGGGAAAATAAAATTGCCTGTTAACTATTCCAGCTCTCAGAGTTTATATCCAAATGTTGTTATTACTTCTGCTTAGAGCCCTGGTATGTATCCTGCCACAAAGTTACTTTGTGGTGGGAGTGAGATGAAGCTTGTAATTCTACTCAGTCGACTAATTTACTTCTCAGATCTGCACAGTGGATCTCCCATCAAATATTCATCTTTCCCTTCAGGTGTGGAGCCCCCACTGGGTCTGGCTGGTGATTTAGACATGTAAAGAACAAACATTATTGAAATGAAGGTCTGACATGCAGATGAACACATGTGATTGCCATTACCACGGTACCGGGAGGCAGAAATGTAGCGTGAATATATCTAAATTACCAGTGATGCAATTCCACATCACCATGTTTTAATCTACAGGGAGATGCACATACCAGGAGTCTATGGAAAGGAAGTTTTACTGTTTTAATGAGGTTGTTAGTTCACCTGTTTGACAGATAGTTTCTTAGATACATGAGGGGCATAGATGTCCCATCCTGACCCGCAGAGTTTGAAGAACCCATCCCATAGCTAGATCTTTTTACCTATAAAGTGTGGATGTGCTTGCCTTCCCAATTTCACTGGGTGAAAGTCAGAACTGCAAAGGAAATGATAGTTCCAGTAACTTACTAACTGATTTGATCCTGAACTGAGATGAAAAATTGAATCATCAGGCTGTTCACAAAACACAAAGGTCAAACTAATTTTGACTCGGATGTGTTGAAGTGTGTTCTCCTGACACTTCTTTGGTTGAAAGGGGATGTTTTAACCCTCTACTGTTAAAACACTGTTTTTTAGTTTGACCTAAATCTACGCATTTTATTTTGGGTGAATATGATCTTGCATCTTCCTAAGGTCTTTAGATGCAACCAGAGTTGGATTGTGGGTTTTTCTTGCTTTTATTTCCCAATAGCTTTGGTTTCATAGTCAGATTGCCTCTTCTTTGGAAATGCACCTTGTGAAAATGCCACTTGGGCTACATCCAATAAGATTGTTAAGCACAGCAGAGAGAGAAAGAAATCTCCATGGCCCCATAGCACCACAGATGTGACTTCAAACCAAGAAGTTCAGTTCAGTTCAGATTTGGAAAAACACAGCAGAACTTCAGTTTTCTATCGAAAAGATGGCAAAAAAACCTCAACAAAAGTTTTTCTGCAAGGCAAAAATTCCTGATGAAAAAAAATCACTGGCAGAAAATTTAGAGTCTGCTCTAGTATTTACCCTATTACAACACTGGAAGATTTAGTAGTATGCATATGTATTTCGTGCATATAGAGTGTAAAATATTTCTGAGTAATACTTTTCATCAGTGCAAAATCAGTTCACCAGTGTCAGTGGGAGATGCCTGTTCACTCACTATTGTGAAAATGGGAAAATATTCAATCAGTGTTATTCATAGTTTGTGCACATAATATTCTTTTTGTGACTTGGGAAGATAAATTTCTCAAAGCTTTTTTAGGATGAGGGGACTTTCAGCATGCTTCAAATGTCTTGTTTAGTGTTGTAAAGTTCAGTGAACGTATGCCATAGCTTGTTTTGTTTCATACCCCTTGCTCACATCCTATACAAGCAGTGCTATGTCAAGGTAGTAATAACATTACACAATTACTTCTCTAAAGAGTGGCATAACAAAGCATTCAATATGTAATTGAATGAAATTAACTGACTCAATTTTGATCTTGCATTGTCTAAAAACAGTAGTCATACAGCTTTGGCTTCCTAAGGCTCTGTACTGCTGAGGTTCATACTGTCACATACATGGGACCTGACTGACCAGGCATATCTGAAGAAAACCTTCAATTAAATGTCTTCATATTACTATGCATTCAAAGAAGACACATTTCTAGAAGACATCTACTGGCTTCACTCTGTCAATGTTAGATTTTTTATTTTTTTTTTTTGCTTACTTCTGCCATGATTATCATAGTAGGTCTAAATTTTGTTTGCTTTTTCCTTAGAAAATTGCCTTCATGGTAGCATTAGGACTGGTTACAACAGAACATTTGGAAGGTAAGATGGCATGTGTTATTTTACAGTTCAGTTTTTGAGTTAAATACTTTCTCTTGGCTGTCCTCAGAAGGGCAATGAAAAGATCATATGAAATGTTACGTATGCAGAATTGTGCTTTTCAGCCTCACCTCCCACTCCCTTACACAGCTGAAGGGGTATGAGAATTGTCTCTGCAGCCAGGATGAGCAGGCTTGGCATCAGCTGGTTTTTCATGGTTCTTTAAAGGATGTTAGTAACTGGAGTATGACAGTGAAGAAAAAACTCTGCAAAGCCTCTGACCAGCAATTATGTGGCTGAGGAGTCAGCAAGGTTCAAAGATGTTGCCCAGGTCTTCTGTAACATCATGCCCTCTCCACCTTCCCCACGTGACTTTTATTTCTTGAGTTAATAAACTATCAGTTTCACAGAATAATGTGTAGAATAATAGCATTTGTTTTATAAGATTTTAAGCTAATTAGAAAACAATCTTCAGCAAAGACTTCCTTCCCCCTGTTTTGCCAAAAAATTGAACCAACTTCCAGTCTAATCCTGCCTTTGTGTGAGAGCTGCTAGTATTCTTTCCTAGGCTTCTGAGTATGAGTTGAAACAAATACTGCAGATAAACTGCAGTCAGTATCACATACTAGTCAGTTTACTTTTCCAAAAATACCTTGCAGGAGTTAGCAGATTTTCATCTACCTTTGTCTCAGCTTTGACTTTCTGAAAACATAGATGAGAGGGGGGAAATGAGCTTGGTCAGCAACTTTTCCAGTTGAACGAGCAGAGTCTGTGGGTTTCTTGATGGAATGGATTATTTTTCATGTAAAGAGGACGTCTGTTTTTAAGGAAAAGTCTACAGCTTGACATGTTTTAGTTACATGCTCAGCTAATAAAAGTTGGTGTTATTCCACTGCTGTAAGGATGACAAAGGACAGTGGTTCTTGATCACAGAAAAAGATGATTGACATTCACCACCTACTCCATGAACAGTTATCAGAGTAATACCTAGGAATTCCCATTGCACTGAATTTAAAATTTATCTGCTTTAGAATTAGGAAGATTCTTAGATACCTTGCTGACTCAAGAGGTATCTACCATTTTACAGCTTGATTTCTTTTTAGTAAGATTCTCTGAGCTTTTGTTCCTTGGTTTTAAGAAAGATTGCGAATTAGGGAGAAACAGCACCTTAGTTGTGGAGTCTCCTCAATATATTCAGGCTTTCTGTGGGTCTTGTTGCCTTCTTTTCAGTGTCTTTCCTCTTTAAATCTGCATTTTAGAAAACCATTTAATGTCCCAGCGACTGAGAATTTGAAAGCAGTTTAAAGAAACTTTAAGCCATGGGCCTTTTTAATCCCTTAATGGTAATGGATTGAAATGGAAATTAAAAAGCTACAGCAATTTTGGGAGAAGATTTATAATCCAAAAAGTGCAAATGATGACTGGCTCTTGTTTTCTTTATCTAAGGAAAATAGGGCAACATTTGAAATTATGCTGAAGTGCAAATTATGCTTACAACAGAAGGAGCTTCATTTTGAATAATTCTTTATCCTTTGATTTTATTGAAACTAATAAATTGTTTGTGTGGATTTAATGCTTATGCTGAAAACGCCAAGTACTGCTCTGCTCTGTTTGTTCTACAGTAAGTGTGGAGACCCAACATTTTCAGCCCAACTGCTGCAATACTAATCCTGCAGAATCAATTCTTCCAGACAAATTCACTTTTTATATTCCTACTAGCTTTAAATAAATGGCTCCCAACAAGAGCAATTTACTGTAGAAAGGGTATTTCTTCACGAGTATTGGTGATTGCAACTGTCAAAAATACCCTTATATGCTAAAGGTTGTTTTAGTGCTATGTCATATTTATGGTTATCAGCCATTGCTCTTTATAAAGAAGCAGTGGTCATTACACCGTTCAGTTTATTTTAGTACTGGTAATGTATTTCTCAGTCTCACATTTTTGGAATTAAACTGTATGAAGATTGGGTCATTAAAAGCTGATTCACCCAGTATCATTTCACACTCTTACTGCATTTCTTCATTTTATTCTTTAATTTTGTGGGGAAGAGCTGTGATGCACTTCTATATGGATTTCTTCATCAGCCTAGCAGCCTTCCCACTTAGCATCCAGATGACCATCTTTCCCTTACTGGGGAAAAGAGCTCTGGACTGCAGAGCTCACTGTGAGGCATCTTTTGAGGCCTTGCCCAGTAAATGAAGGCAGCCTCTCCCTCTGACTGACATTCTGCAAGGCACAGCTTTCACTGAAGATAAATTGTCATTATGAGCCTCATAGAATGACCATACAGGGTGTTTATTGATGGAAGGTGGCAGCCCATTGAAGCTTTGCCTCCAACATAAAGCTATCTTAAGATTTATTTATCTCTGTAAAATGTATTACAGTTTAGAGGCTTGGGTTTTGGTTTTTTTTTTTCTTTTCTGCTGGGGATATATTTTTAAAATTAATAAAGTAAGGAATAAGCCCAATTCTTCGATGCAGTACATGGTTGTAACATACTAAATCTCTTTCTCTAGAGCTATTAGAAGACCTTTTAGCATTAAAAAAAAAAAAAAAAACAAAAAAAAAACGGTTATCTAAAGAAAGCCTTAAAATAATTCTTTGTTCAGGTCATTCTAAAAATTTAAATCCTGCTTTACCATATCAAAATAAAGACCCTGAAATATAAATATTTCCACATAGATTACTAACACACTTTCTACTGCCCTCGGTTCCGAGATACCGAGATACTGATTTGAAACTTCGTATTTCTGAAGGACTATTGGCTCAGTTAAAAGAAACTGTTTACTTTTACTTTATTAAGCCTTGTTTTGAAACGTATACAGTGCTTGTAGGAGAAGTAATGAGTATCAAAAGATAACATACCAGTGTGTTCTTCTGTTCTATCCTGGAGTGATTGCTTACAGATACAGTCTTAGAAATACATACTCCTTGTATCACAAGCGTGGATATTTTTTGTTCACAGTTTCCATAAAGTGCTGACACTGTACTCTCTCACTCATGGCTGCATAGGATGGAGTACAGCTACAGCTATTTCAGTTCATTACTTGCTCGCTCTCTCTCTTTATTTCCATCTATTCCCACTGCTATTACTTTTCCCCCCAGCCAGCTTTTATCTCTGTACCATAGTGATGTCTCTTCCAAACCTCCATTCCAGGTAGCTACCACATGTGTGAATCAGACTCCAGCAAATATTTCTGTTGCCTTGGTGAGAGCATGTACCAAAGCCATTCTCTCTTAAACCTAGGACACAAAAGGGCAGAGAGCTACAGATCCATCACAGTCCTCTTGTGAAGACCCTGGCACACAGGATGCTCTTTGTTTCTTTTTCTGGGCTAGTGAAAATTCACAAACTTGTATCTCTGTGACAACCTCTGAAAAAAAACTAATCTTGGGCTGCCCCTGCTCCAGCTTCCTCCTTACACTGGCACAAGGGTGCTGAGATGCTGCAAGCCCTGGCTTCACTGACCACACACTGGTTTACCCACAGGTTACTGGACCTGGCTGCAAGAGCCACTACTCCAGCCCACACTGTTGAGACTAAAGTAAAATGTCAGTGGGTGTCCACTTTGTCCATTTGTTTGCCAGCATCAAGGCACATGATTCCTCTCTTGTGACACCTCTGACACCTTCTGGTATTCCTCTTAGAGCATTCCTCTTTTATGCACTGGCACTGACAACAGGAATAACCCTCTCTCCTCTAGTGGCTCTGTGGCAGGCTACTGGATCCGTGGCTAGCACTTGCCCTGCTGTGAAGCCCTGTTCCCTTCGGAGGATGTCAAAGGGTTTGGAAGCTTCAGGATGGATATTTCAGAACAGCCAGACCAGCTTTTCACAAGAAATGTTTTCACAGAGGGACAGAACTGGTACCCATACCAGATCCTCTGGTTTGGAGTCTGCAAAGCAGCAAGGATGCTAATGAGACACTGGCAGTGGCTGCAGCCCTGGTGGGGATTGCATGTCTTGGTGCAGCCTGGGATCATAGGCTTCTTGGTAGTGAGACTGTACAGCTCTGACTCCTGTGGCAGCATAGGGTGTAGCTCATGTCAGACTGTGAGAACAGACCTGTCTGCACTCTTTGAATTGCCCAAAGAGAAGACACCTTCAGAGCATGAGAGATGATACGTTCCTGTGCCAGTGGGAAAACCAACCAGAATATACAAGTAGTTGCTCTTCTGTTTTTCTTGTCTGTACAGTTTCTTTCTGATACATTTATCTCTCCAAAAGTGGTGGCTGAGCCAATAGTCCTTCAGAAATAAGACATTTCAAATCAATATCTTGGAACTGAGGGCAGTACAAAAATCCATAGAGGGTATTGGCCTTGTCTCTAGGGACACTGTGTCCAAGACATGACTGACAATATTAAGCATCTACTGTAGCAACACTTGAAGTAGTATGGCCCCTTTTACTCTGTGGGGAAGTGATCAGCATCTGGAAAGGGTGCCTGGAAATCAGAACTATGTGTTGGAAATCCTATTCCCATGTTATTGTAGACATCCCGAAAACTGGACTGTATCTTCCTGAGGGATTGAAAATGAGAGATGGTGCTTTATATCCTTTAGGACATTTTCTGGCACTCAGGATGTTCTTAGACAGACCTCTTTAGTTCAGACATTGATGAAAGATACCAGACCTTCTGCAGAGCCAGATGGTATCCTAAGTTTCTGTTTGGTGTGCTCCTAGTCCTCTGGGATGAAGGGCTAGTGTTCCTGCCAGTGCTTCTGAGAGATTTACTTAGAGCAAGACAGAACAGAGCTATCACCATCACAGTGGCATTTAAACTAGCAGCATCCCTCTGGCATCTCAGTGCAGAGTCTAAACTTTGCCTTGCAGTATTCACATAGGAAAATTTTAGAACAGAGCATCACCCCAGCTGTGCACAATTCATGTCATGGGAAGGATATGGGGTTGCTCTTCTTGCTTAAGTAGGTCTCCTCTTACTTTATTATCAAAATTAAAAGTGGGTTCAAACCATTATCAAGTGCTAGAAAAAGAAATTTTGTATGACAGAAATGAAATCCTAGCTCAGATAAAAGTACCATTAAATCTGGAGATTTCAGGGGGCCAGGAATCCACTCTCTGTGTCTGTTTACAGCATTATGTATGTGGCTAATTTTTTCTAAATGCAGTCCTCAGCTAGTACTTTCTTGAATATGTGTTACCATTTAGTGGAAGGGAGTTCTCATGTGTTTCACCCTTTTCCTAAGAGGACTGTTATTCAATGAGCAAACATACACGTACAGCAACAGTAACAACAGTTTCTATGCTTGGGATCATAAAGTTGTGGGTTTGGATGGATAGATCATCATGTCCCAGTTAGAGCTGAGTCTAGGCATGATGTTCTGACCATGCTTTTTCTAACCTCCACAGAGGAAAAGTAGTGTAAATTAAATTTAAAAAGGTCTCTATGCTTTCACCTGATATGAGTTACAAGGCTTTAATGCTTTAAATGCTTTATTTTTAGTGGCAGACATTGATAGCATTTTGAAAGGTCTCTGTTGATGGTTGCTGAATATGTGTCTGAAGGGATCATAATAAAAATCTTGTAGGGTGACAGAAGTCCACTTTGGAGCAGGGAAGAAATAAAAAATGCCTGTGTTCTGAATCACACAAGGAAAAGCTTATTAATGTCAAACCTTGAACTGCAGCAAATATCAGTGCTGATGCAACCCAATTATACTTTAGAAATGAAACTGAACACAAAGCCCAAGGGGTTAAGGGTAAGAGCATCTTGCTTAACAAGTTAGATCTACATTTTTCCCTGATGAATGAGAAACACATAATTCAGGTTTCTTTCCATGGTTACAGAAATTCAGAGCAAGCGTCAGGAAAGAAAGAGAAGAAGCACAGCAAATCCAGCCTACAGTGGACTCTTGGAAACAGAGGTACTTTACCACTCACTTTTTTTGCCACAGTTTTATTTTGTGTCAATAAAAGACTTGAGTGCTTATTATTACGGAAGTATATCTGAATGCATAAGCACACATTTGCTTGTGAAGAGATATTGAAGTAGAAAAGGAAGAAAAGATCTCATCTCAGTAGCTAAGCAACAGGTTTTCACCCCACAACATCACTTGCTTCAAACTAGAATTTGGCTTAGTTTTAATAAAGGCCAAAAGGACTTCTTGGGACCTAATTACTCTTTCACTATTCTTTCCCCAGTCCCTTCAGGTCAGAACAGGAGAACTCAGGTGCTGCGTTATGTTCAGACTCACATTTCTATTTCTCTTTTCCTATGTGCCAAATAATAAATGGAGAACTCTGCTTTTTTAATTAGTGACAGTGTTGGTTTAAGAATCAGTGTGCTCTGCATGGAGCATGGAAGCTTGCATAAGAAACATAATAATGCATAATTAAAAATAAAATGCTCTGGCTAATCTCAGTTGTCTGTTACAGTTATGCTCTTACATTTAAAGTGTAGGAAAATTCGGTCCTACATAATATTGGATTGCAAACAGTGTAAAAGCAGCATATGAATAGATGTACATTTTTCTGAATTTTTTTTTTGTTTTTTTTTGTTTCTGAACTGGCACATACGCATTTATTCAGCATATTAAAATTTCACCTTCAAAATTTCATTACAGTTTGAGGTTGCTATTTGAATTACCAACATCAGTGGAACTGCTTTGTAGCTAGCTCTCCATTTAAGCCAGATTTCTCTGTGTTCTGGGTTCTTTAAGCCTAAAGAAAGTGATTTTTCTTTCTTGAGGTAGAAGTAATGCAGAATTTCTGGTATGCCAATGGTTCAGATTTCTGTGTTTGTTGGCAGACAGCATACAGATGAGGCTAAGAAGAAACCCACCGTGGAATTAAGCTGCTTAATGGCTTGGTTGTTCTTCTTTCGAAAGTATTGGAGATTTTTATACTTCAGAGCAGCTCTGGACACTTGAATTATCAGAATTCATCAACTTTTCTCTAGCAATCTCTTCAGAGCAAATATCGATGTCCATTTGTCCAATGTTTAGCACATTAGGAACCTTAGTTTTGCCTAGAATTAAGCTTGTAGTGTCTGCTCTTAAACCTTCTTTTTTTTCCTGATGAGTTTATTAAAATACTCGTGGCAGGGTTTTGTGACTGGAGTCTGACTGGGGTCTTGTGCCAAAGAGTTATCTTGGAGCAGGGTTGGAGGAGCTGGGCTGCACCCCTACTTCATGCTTCTCACTATTCTCAAAAGCATTTCCTGCAGTGATAGATGGCATGGAGAAGGAAATGTCTGTGAAAGAGTCCTGTGGCTGATCAGCTGTGTCCTCATTAGGAGATGTCATTAAGTACTGACCATGGGGAATGCCGTTCAAGTCAAATGGAGGCAGATGGTTTTTCTCTGATCAATTAGCTGCTCAGATTGATTTGCTAATCAGTGAGTTGAGGTATTTTGTGGCATTTCAGGCGTTTTGGTGCAGTTTAATTTACGGTTAGTCTACGGAATGATCTTTAATTCATGATTGTTTAAATTGAAATTGCATATAAATTAGACTTTTTATTTGCCAACACCTCTCAAAACGGCAGGAGTTCAGCATCTGTAGTGGTGATGCTAACTTCCTTGATTACAGAAATGTGATCACGGTCTTATGTCTTCCCTTGAATGTTGTAATGTTGTGCTTTTTCTTTTCTAAGCTTTTGCCTTTAAAAAAAAAAGTCATACCCCTTTATTTTCCCACCCTCCTTAGCTTTTTTTTTTTTGCTTTTTTTTTTTTTTTTTTTTTTTTTTTTTTTTTTTTTTTTTTCAATTGGAAAGGGTTGAGTTTCAAGCAGTATTTCTTTGAAGGGAGAAACATCAATTCAAAATTAATTAACAGACAGGAAAATATGTGTAAGAGAACAGTTTACTGACCACAGAATTTATTAGACCACATTTATCAGCAAAAGCCCTCTAATTTTCCTCCAAGCAGAGTCTAACAACATCTAATGGAGGAAAATGGTACTGTTTCCAGTCCTGCTGTACAAGTATTAGAAGGCACAGAGAAACAATCAGGGTTTGTATAGACTGTTAAAAAAGCCTGGCTTGATACTGAACCACAGCTTTTCCTGTTTGACAAGCTGGTGATGGGCTGCATTGAATTAGTTAAGCATCTCAGTCAGGTTTCCACTGGTCTGTGTTTTTAGGTTTGAAAGTCTTGGAAACCTCAGCAGATTGAAATCACTACCAGCTCCTAAAGGTCATACACATTATATTTGGAAAGAGAAATATTTTGCTTAGGCTCTAATACAGAGCTTGCAAATGAAATATGTTCCTACCAGCTGTAGGCACGTGTCACAGAAGGCAGTGATGCTTTTCTGCAGGGGAAGTCCATCACCATTTCTATATACTCAAATAAAGATGTCATCTCACAGGAACAGTTTATTGCACAGTTTTTGCTTTATGGGTGCTGTTTATCTGCTAGTTTTGGAGTTACTGTTGCCTTTGCCTTGATATTACCAACCTCTGGAACATATCCTGGAACTCAATTAATAAAATACACGCTTCATGTTTCTCTCTTGTTAATAAAACGTAATGTCCATCAAACTGCCCTAATGAAGATCTGTCAGAAAGGTAAATAATGCAACTCTTTGCATGACTGTTTGAGGATTAGCAATGGATGTTCTAAGTCACAGGACTGGCTTCTGGATGTCTGGTTGTGTATGGGGAAAGCTCGTGGAGGTTGTTAACACAAACTGGTAAGCACTTTCCAGTGACACTGAGGTTGCTTTTTTTCCCCTTGTAGAGGAAACGCCTTGCGTCGAATTATTTGAATAACCCCTTGTTCCTTTCAACAAGAGGTAAGCATATTTTAAAACAAGTATGCTACTATTCTAATGACATGTTAAATATTTATTAGTAGGATTTCATATGAATTACTGCAAGGGTACCATAGGGCATTACTTTGTGTAAGGTCCCTGCACTTCATAGCGTGCAGTGAAAATAGATGGTTTTCCTGCAAAAACAATTGAAGGATAAAGCTAGAGGTCAAAACTGTGAGGAAACATATCTGAAGTCTCTTCAAGGTGTGGAAAATCCTATCTCTGGTATTGAAAGCACCATGCCGTGAGAGAATGATTGAAGAAGGCAGTGTTTTCAACCTCAAGTGCTTAAAAAAATATATATATATATATTGAAAATTTGTGATAAAACACCCCAAACTAATCTGAGCTTTTCATTTCATCTTCAGGGGCTAGAAATTTACCATAACTTTTGCTTTAAAAACAATGGCTGAAAAACACACCATTTTTCTGACTCCAAGAGCTCAAGCCATAAATCTGGGTTTGATGGCCTTGAAGGTGCTCTCCAATCTTGTATTTATAAGAACTTCAGCTGCTGAAAATTTTACAGCAAAATTGAGAATTAACAACTCAGAGAAGCTGTTTGGGGATGATGATGATGACCTCGTGAGAAGATGGTTATTTCAGGAAAAACATGAAATATAGAGAAAATGCAAATAATTCATAGGTTGGAGGTGAAACAAAGCGAGCATTGAGTACAGCTTAATTTTTTCAGACAAGCCAATGTAGGATTTTAAGAGAGTTTGAGTTGCATTTCAGAAGAGGAGAGAAAGCCAGTAAAGAAATGGGATTATGTCCTTGCTTTTGTGTTGCCTTTGTAACTTAGGCTCTGCATTAGAGGTAAGGGAAGACAAATATTATTCCAGTATTAGCACCATTTGCAGGGGCAATTTCAATTAAGACATGAAGTTTTGACAGCTTTTCAGTGCTTGCTTGATACTACTGTCAAGCATTATGTTTAGTGCTTGAGATTCCCCTTTCCAGCCCTGCCTGGAATTCTTGTGCCTTCCAAACTTCATGTGCTGGATGCAGACAATTGCCCTACTTACCATATGCTTCTCATGCAGAAGGTCTCAGAGGACAAGAGAGGTTATTACATGGTAAACAGCTATGATGACATGCCTCTTAGCAGGAGCACATGCTCATGTGAGCCCCAGTGGAAAGAATATTATTCCTGGCTTAGTTTTATCTTCAAAATTAAAATTACAATGTATTATTTGTCTTATCGTAGTGTTTGTTTTCCCTATGTATACACATGAAAAAAAAAAAACCAAAACCAGAGAGAGAATGGAAATATTAGCAAGTAGCGCTGTTAGTTTCTCAGTGGATTTAGTTTAAATTAGGGTTTGGTATCTCTAACCTTCTGTCTGCTGCATGATTCCTGTTTTATTTTCAGGAAAGTAGGCTCCAGTGATGCGGCTGTCTCAGAGCCACTTGAAAATCAGCACTCTCTCACCTTAATTGTTAATTCCTCTTTGCATCCTGTATCTTTGTTTTTTCCAGCCTCCAGAATCTGTCCTGGGATTCTGTATATTCTGACAATTTTAAACTGGGCTTCTTTACAGAAGAATTCCCCACCTCTGTAGGAATTTTTTAGCTACAGGCACCAGGCTCTGCTGTGCAAGCTCTGAACTGAAAGCAGACACTGTCCTAGACAGCTTGGAATTGCAGGGATGCATTTGTCCACCTCAGTGCAGAGCTGTCTGCCCCTTCTCTTAGAAAATGCTTTCTTAAAAAAATAGTCTTCAGATTAATTTTTCAGCGAGTAGGATGCAGAAGTGAGCATATTTTAAAGTATTTAATTTTTTTTAGTAAAAGTGAGTTGAAAGAAGAATTAAACAAAGTAAAAAAAAAATCCTTATTGAAGTACAGTCAAAACAACCGTCATTTCCAGAAATGCAGAAAAGAACAATTCTTGTAATTTTTAGCAAAATGTCAATTAATCAGGATTCATTTATCTGAAAATGTCTTACCTGAAATGAGGTCACATCCCCTGACATGTATCATTTGTAGGAAAGACTCTTCAATTATCAAGCCCCTGTTTATCTGAATAACATTTATGTCCCCTGAGTAATTGCAGTGTCATAGCTCGGTAGATCTCTGTGTGTATTTTTGTGTATATGAAGTGACATCTACAGATTTTATAAGTCTGTGATTATTTATGGAACTCATTGCCAAAGGATGATACAACTGTGGACAAATGCTACAAAATAGACGAATTTATGGAAGAAAAGTCTATCTAAGGGTGCTAAATATAAAACTGAAGATGTGAACTCCAGGATAGGGAAGCACATAAACTGATAGTGTCTGGAAGGACAATTCTGGATGAGAAAAATTTACTCCCTGTTATTGCACTCTGTACAGGAGTGGCAGCACTGGACAGTGTTAGCAAAGTAACCTGGGCTTTATAGCCTTTGGTCTAAGTTAGATGAAGCTGTTCCTTTATTCTCGTGTTCCTCTTCTTACATGAGTGAGTGGTGTGAATGTGTCTGCATCTTCACATCTGTGTGCACATCAGTGCATGAAACAACTGTGTACAAGCAGGAGGGAACTCCTGGGTTGGCCTGCATGGGAAAGATGATCCTGTGGCAGGTGTATTCCCATTTGTGATGGGAGAGGGGGCTGAAGGAGGACTGAAGAAGAGAAGTATCAGTTTGGTTGTCTCCACTTTAGCCCTAAGAAAGGCCTCTCCATCAGCTGTTTGTCACTGGGACAGCATGCACCAGCCTCTTAAAAACCAGCAGCAAAAAGTTACAACTCACTGTGCAGGTCCCATAAAGCTGTTAAAGTTTTCTGGCTTTTTATTTTTGGACCAAAGTGCGAGGAATTTCAAAAATATTTTTACTAAAGGCTTGGCCTGCTTTCCACTGAGCTCTGATAGTTGTCAGGCTGTGAATGCAATCACCACAGATTTGGTTCATCAGAAGGTCAGAAAATTTTGTCGGTTTGGGTGGGAGTAGTTTGATGATAAAGATTTGATGATATCATAAAGCTCAGTTGCAGCAGTAGGTGACCATTTTGGCCACGAATCAGCTGACCATTTATACGTCTGTAGCAGTAAATCAGTGGCACCACTTTCATACTCCAAGTTAAGCACCTGCTTAAGTGCCTTGCTGGTTCTTGGCCAGACTGTTCATCACCCAGCAGGATGAAGTCCTTAAGGAGGACTTTTGGAATAATGACACACAGAGAGGAGGTCTGCCTGAAAATTTTTTAAAAATTTGAAATAGTCTGCGCTTCCCATACTCTGACTTTTTAGCATCAGATCTTCAGACACAGGATTCCTGGAACACACACTTTTACATCTCAGATGCTAATTTCTCTACTTGCTGTTGTATTCTTTCCTACTCACATTTGTTTTTGGGAATATCCCTATCTCCTGTGTCATAGCTTGGCTAAAATTCCATCCATAGCTAAGAACAAGCATTCATTGCAGTGATGTATTTCCCACTAATCTGTTCTCTGTCCTTCTTTCATATGCTAGCAAATGAGGATCCATTCTGGAAGGTATGTGTAGCAAAATTTGTGTGTTATCGGTGTCTTTTTTATCAGTGTGTAATTCAGTGCTTGCTTCTGTCTCTATCAAGGTACAAAATTGCAGTATTCTCTTTGCATTTCATACTGCTTGCATGAAACATTTCCCACTTATCTAAATCTTTGAGCTTCTAGGTTAGAATTTCAAAGATTTGAACTCTTGGGCTTTGATATGTAAGGGTTGAGTTTAATCCTAGTGTAGAATCCACTGACTGAGAAACTGCTAGTCCAGATTTGTGGTTTTAATGAAAATTTTAAGAAAATTAATAACCATTCTAGTTTGTATAGGCTTTTTGAGCAGGTAGTTTCTAAAGGTTAGTGTTTTGGAGAGCAATTTTTTGACAGGACTGTCATAGATTTCAAGATGTAAGCCTGACTAAAACTACCAGGAAACTTTATAATTAATTGCTCTAAAATGAAAATATGCTTTTGGAATTAAAAAAGGTTAAAAATTGTTATTATTGTTCCTGGAGAAGCACTAGGAAAAATTTAGATTTTAAAAATAATGATTCACAAGCCATGAGAGTTTCGAAATCGGTATCTCCTATATTAAAATGCACTTAATTATACAAAGAGTAATTAACATTGCCACCAGATTAGCATAGCAATTTACTACATGACATTGTAACTTTGTTGATGAGTCTCAGTTCATTTTATATATATTGCTTCAAACAAAGTACTAATCAGTCTTGTTGAAGAAGGGTTGTCAGAGCAAGTGTGAAAAGAGAACAATTAACATCAGGGAGAACAAAGGGACAGAGGAGCCCTCTAGAGGAGTTCACAAAAGAGGGTACATAGCAAAAGGTTGTACTTGAGCATCCTGCTTTCCTAGCTGCTCCTTGAGGCAATGGACATTAAAAAAAATGGAACTGAGCTTTTTCCCCAAATACTTTTTCCTTCCTTGCTTCCTTCTGCTTTGGACTTGAAGGACAAGTGATTCACATATTGACTTTGACCCATCCTTCAAAACAGAGTTGCACAGGGTGATGTGAGTGTGGGCATGATGCATTATCAAAACCAAGTGACATCATTCCTACATCACAAGCTGCCTATATTAGTCGACTCCCTCCTGTATTTGATTACTTGGGTTTTATTTTTCTATTCGTTTCAATTTATGAATCTTGGTTCCGACTCTTTATTTTGTTTGTATTTGCTGCTATCACACACCATTATTTCTGTCATCTACAGTGGCCAGGGTGCTTTTGACAATTTGATTTGGTGTGTGAATGAGCCTGTCTATTGCAGTAGTGGTTTTGAATGCTGTATGGAGAATCATTCTCAATGGGCTGACCTTACCCAAGCCATTCTGCCTCCTTTCTTGCAGAGTGAGATCCACCACGATGAGCACTGCACTGCTTGCAAACGTGGCATTAACCTGCAGCCCTGTGGCACATGTCCTAGAGCATATCACCTCAACTGCTTGGACCCACCCCTCAAAACTGCCCCCAAAGGGGTTTGGGTCTGTCCAAAGTGCCAACAGAAGGTAAGCTACATGGAGCATAGATCTCTAAGAAAAGAAAATGTAAGAAACCTCATTTGTGTACCAGGAAACTAATCTAACCTGTGGTCACAGCTTAGGGACTCACAGCTGGAGTAAAATGGAGAGGCTTTCAGTACAGTTTGCATCATTTCTTTCTGGCTTTTCATTGTCCTGGAGTTAGAACATACAACGAGTGTCTTAGCTGCCCTGTAATCCCATCTGCTGAGATTTCTCTTTTTGAAATGTCTCTTCGTTTCCTTTGTTTCACTGCTTTACAATAAAGCCACCAGCATGCAGGGTTGCCAGACAAGTAATGTAAGCCTTACAGATAAGGGAGATAGTGTCAGGAGACACTCTTCACTCGTGGATCTGAAAGCTGTGAGGAGAAAACTTTCTTTGCTTTAAACCAGGTTTATTACACTCAGCTATTGATCATAGTCCTGTCAGAAATGCTAATTTGTCTAGTTGCTGTGGATAATGCTGATTGCATGAACAGGAAAACATTTACTAAAACAGTACAGTGTCACTAAATTGTAGAGTCAAGGCTTTGATTTTTGTGCCTTGGAGTTCTTTGTGTTTAGCACTGAGGTCACTGTTATATTTGTTTGAAAGTGTCACGGGGAAGTTCTAGTATGCGGTTGGAGAGAACAGAGCAGCCCAGGATTAGATCCATGCAGTTACTGTTTGATATGGACTAGCAACATCTCCCACACCCAGCAGACAACTCCTGGCAGTGTGGAGACCTGCTTGCCAGAAGCTGGAGAATGTTTTCTGGCCATGGCAAGAAGAAACAGGATTTGTAACCCCCTTTTAGCACTGTTTGGTAATGCTGTGTATTGCCAGGTGCAAAGGAGTAAGCCCCAACAGTTACCACTACCCAAATTACTCTCTTGTTACTTTTCAGCTTGCAAATTCTGGGATGAAGACCCTAGATCTAGTCCTGCAGAGCTGGGGTGCTGGAGGAAGAAAAACATTATTGTCTTTCTTTGTGGAGTTCTAACTTTTTATCATTTCCTGGGCTTATAGGTGTTAAAGAAAGATGACAATGTGCCATGGACTGGAACTCTGGCTATTGTTCACTCCTATGTTACTCATAAAACAGGTAGGGATTAACACAGCTATTGACAAGAGATTCTCTGCTTGTGATGGGTGGTGCCATTTGAGTCCTTCATGGCACTAATATTAAAGTGGTGTTGTGATCCATTAAGCAAAGGACTGTGACAGGGAACAGCAGGTCTCTTTCTGTCCCTTCCCCCTTCATCTGCTCCTTTGCTGATTTCTCTCTGAGGAAGCCAAGACTGATCTCTTAGGAACTTTGCTCTGTGAAGGAGGCTGTCATGAAAGTAGCTCCTTCCTGGGAACAGGGTTGAAAAGTGATTTTAATGCAGAATCATATCAGGCTGGGAGGCAGAAAGACACAGTCAGCCTAGGCAGAGCCATGTAATTGCATATGTGGCAGGGTGGGAGACTGGTGCCTGAGATACTGAGTAGCACCAGCTTCTAATTGTTTCAGTATTATTTAGTATCACAACCATTAGTATCAGATGTGTATGATATCTATGCATTGACCTTTACCTTTTTTTACTTTCCTGTTAGTCTTACAATGGGCTGCCTGGGGCATTAAATCATATTTGTAAGGAGCTCTATGGAGGTCTGGGGCTGTTATGACTGTGTTTTTCATCCAGGGTCACTGACTTACTGCCATTCCAGGTGTCTGACCTGTTTTTAAGTAGCAGTCACCTCTTCCTTGGAGATCTCCAGAACCACACGTGGTCCAAGGATTCATTTCAGTTCATCTCAAAGGTGCACTATAGCTTTTGGGTTGTCCTGTGTTCCAGCTGTTGACACAGTCACATGCACACAAGCAGGAATTCCAGATTTACTTGGGAGTAGCTACTGAGGAAAAGCTAACAAGACCTGAATCTCACCATTCAAAATACATGCTTCTGCTTTCTGTTGTCAAGCACACAGTTTTGCCATATGTCCTTTCCTTAACTTCTGCACCCTTATTCTTATTGTTCTGCAGTCAAGGAAGAAGAGAAGCAGAAGTTATTAAAGAGAAGCAATGAGCTGAAGAGTGAGCATAGGCAGCTAGAAGAAAAAGATCGACTTCTCAACAATGCAGTGAAGGTAGGACACCTGGCTGGGGACCTGGAGTCTCCTACAGAGATGCTTATAAAGAATTTATGCTTGAAAATCTGGTATTTTGTGGCTAGAAAATGGTTTATGCTCCCAAACTACAGATGTTCAAGTGTGAGTGTGTTTCTGTCCAAGGAAAAACACATGGATTTTATGCACAAAAGCAAGCTGCTTTGGCAAGCTAAAGAGGAGAAATCACCAGTGACTGAATTGCTGTTGCAGGCAAAGAAGAAACCAACATAGCTGTGCCTGCCTTCCTTCTAGTGCCCTACTCAGCTCTTATCTGTCCAGTGACTTAAATACTCTCCCATTTTCCAGGTGAGAAGTTGAGTCACAGAGAGTCAGGCTGACACGGGTTGAGTCTCCAGTGCCATCTGCTTGCCCTTCAGCTCAGAACTCTTGAGATTAGGTATAAATAGTAATGTTTATTTGTCTTAGAGGTTTAATGTTGTATGTAACCTCCTCATGACTGGAAATAGATTCACAATCCTTTTCCCTGTGAACTCATTTCAGAGCTAAACATTGGCTGGAGAGGTCTCCCACACATCCTCTGCTGTGGGGACCAGTCGCTGGCAGAAATGAGTGGGCTGAGTTCAGAGCCATAATTCCTGTCCTTCATGGGTGACGGAACTAATCTGGGACTATCTCACCTCAGGCCCAGTCTTAAGGGGTATCTGTCATGGCAGTCTCAATAAATATTTGAAACTTCCTTACCCTGGAAAAATCAAAGTGGCAGCAGAAGAAGCAACTGGTCACTCGTTGTTTTATCGCTACAGTAATCCAGAGGAAGCATGCTAAAATATTTATCACATTTAAAATAGAGTGGAAGGGAAAGCAATAACTTATTAAAAGACATCACAGTGGGGAATATTTCTTGTAAGTGTGTACAGCCACCATCAGCACTAATGGAAACACATGTATGTATGAAGAGGTGACTCTGGGGTACAGAGTATCTTCAGTAGGCAGGAGAGTGCAGTGGGGTAAGGTGTTCAGAAAAAGAAAAGCATTTGGGGCTGCAGTCAGCTATCAGGTGTATGTCAGGACTGTCAAAATCAGTAAGACTTCTACCTGACCAGCATCAAGTTCTCTCAGTGGGCAACAGTCTTATTTAAATGGTAATATCGACTGATGATTGTATTTATTGGGGATATATCCACTTGAAAGGAGAAAAGGAATTAAAGTGTTCCAGCACAGTGCAATTTCATTTCTGACATTTGCCTTAGCAGAGACTTAGATTAAAGAGAAAATTCTCAGATACACCATAGGAAGAATGGTATTATTTGGAAAAACAGAACGTGATTTGTCCTTCACCTGAGGCTTTCCCTTCCTAAACCAAACTCTGGCAGCTCCACACAGCTGCTTTTTGAACAACTAGACTTTTAAGTAAGTATTTACCCCTTCCCCAAGACTGGAGACTGTCCCCCTACCTCAGGTAGTCTAGACCATAGTCAAAGGGGAGTAATCTGCAGACAAGTAACCAGGTTTGTCAGACCTCTGGGTCCACTGGCAGAAAGAATATAGGAGGTTTCAGGTATTACAGTGGCCACCATCCCCTTCTGACTAGCAAGCAGGCTCAGGGGTTTGGGCTATCACATAATCCCTTTCAGGCTGGTTGATAGTGTAAAGGATGGGATGTTGCAGCAACATGGGGTTGGGAGGGAAGGGAGAATTACTGATTCTTCCCTTTCTCTTCTTGAAGAAGAGGGAGATTTGGGATGCCTTCATTTGGCTCCTGCTCTCATGTTAATTTTCATGTCAGTTTGTATGAAATGTCTCAAATGATTGCGAGGCTGAGTTTGGCCATCTCACAGGGAAAAGGCTTTCTTGTGACTGCAGAGGTGTAGCAGCAGTGTTTTAGATCAAGTTTTCTGACAGAAAAATACCAACATCATGTTTAGAGAGATCAACTTATCTCAATCACAGTACTGACTCCCTAAAATTTTTGGCATGTACAAAAGGCATCATGATGAGCTTTCTCCCCCCAGCTTTTCGTAAGTGTCATTTGGTGAGATTTCGACACCTCGTTGGTGGCTTCAGTACTTCCCAGTAATACAGTTATTACAATCCCGTGCCACTAATCTCCTTGGCATTTCTGCCGGGCTCTCTGCAGGAAGAGTTCAAAAACATCTTCTGAATGCATTTGGGCTGGGATGAATATGGGTACCCTAGGCAGCTGCTGCAGTGGATGCAGCACTGGTGATTACTCCGTTCGTTAAGCTGAGGTCTCGCTATCCCCAGAGGAGACTGTACTTCATTTGAGCAGGACGTGCACTCAAGACACAAAAGGATGTTTGGAGAGATGTTTGACACCAATTTGAATGTATTCTCAGTCTTTCCCTCTCTCTCTCTCTCTCTCTCCCCTTCTCTTTATTTGACAGAAATGCTTAGAGCTAAAAACCAGCCTGTTGGCCCAGCAGAAAGGGACTCAGTCATCACTGGAACGTCTCAAAACCCTCATTAGACTGATACAAAACGAGCAGATGATTCAGGTTACCATGACGACCACCACCACCTCCTCCCTGCTAACTGTCCCCTGGATCAAACCCTCCTCTGCCTCGGCTGCCATGCACAAAGCCTTCCAGCAATCACAGGGTAACAACTGACAGCGCCGACCGCGAGAGAGCGAAGGAAGGGGGGGAAAAAAAAAACAAAACTTTACACGAATGCGCAGAGGAGAGATTAAACCGAAACAAAGGAGAGGAGGAACAATCTCAGTTTTGATACGTGTAGAAACTTGCAAACCAATCAGTCCAGTTTGTAGGTCACTGTGGCAGCAGGTTCCCACGGAGCGGGGTTGTGCTGCGGTTTTTGTATTTGCCGAGACCTTCAGTGCTTATGAGATTTTTTTTTTTGTTATGTTGGCCTTAGCGTATTTATGACTGAGGATGAAAAGGAAAAGTATGGCCGATAGGAAGAGGGATGCCCTTCTGTGGGGAGCAGACAGGTTTCCAGTTCTCCTTTAAGGGGGGGAATCTTCAATGCAAAGAGTTAGTGAGCTAGTAGAGACGTAGTTGGGCTGAATGCTATGTGTGGGGAGGGAAATCAGTGAGGTAACCAGAAACTGAGCTACTTAAGACTTGACATGGATTCTTATCAGAGGAACAAAGTTGGCCCCGTTGATTCAGGTGACCTGGAGATGGGGCTGTTTTGACTAGAACAGCATCATGGACACTCACAGAGCCTTCGAAACAAAAGATCATTTTTTTTCAGTATTATTAGAGTTGAGAATTGCAGATATTTAAATAAAGAAACTGTATGAAGTTAGCATTTCTAGTAAAATATTGAAGTATTTTCATGCTGATGCTTCTGTATATGCGTTCCGAAGTATTTAAAGAAGTATGACTGTAAAACTCCTTACTTTTTTGCAGGTCCTTTTTACTTATTTTGCTATCGGTGTATTTTTCTCATGGAGTTTTTGTGCAAGATTTAGCATAAACCATAATAGTGGATATCTTTGGCAGGTTGGGTTTCATTTTTAAAAGGTATTATTTTAGGGGGATTTCTCTTTTGTTAATTTTGGATTTTTTTTTTTTTTTTTTTTTTTTTTTTTTTTTTTTTTTTTTTAATAGAGAAAAAGAGCAAATAAATATTCTGGGTTTTGTTTCTTGCCAGTACAGATAATATGCCAAAAAGATAACTTCACATTTTTGTACTGCATTTTTCTTGTTAAAAATATGTAACGAGATTTTATTATTATTATTTTTATTTTTTGCTTGCGGAAATATCTGCTGAAATGGTACAGGAGAAAAAAAAAAAAAAGCCTGCCTCCAGGGGTTGTTTATCATACTGGATAATATCAAGAGTTCTGGGGGAGGGATAGGCTGTGGAAAATTTTAAGGGTTTGTTGGAGTTTTTTTTTTTTTTTGGTTGGTTCATTGGGGTGTTTTTTTTTTAAACTTGATTCCTTTTTAATATTTTGTTGGATTTTAGCACATTTGGGAAGTGTTTAGCATTAGCCTGAGAAAATCCCAGTGCACCTGCTTGTTTCACTAGCTTGTCTTCCTGATACTGCAAGGGTCCACCTGGCCCCCCCCTTGGTCACAGGTCCCCCCATCACCCTGTGGCCTGCCCGGGAAGGTGGTGATGGGCACCCCGGTTTTCTTAATGTCACAGACACCCCACCCCAGATGCCATCGTCTCTGTCATTTGAGTTCTCTGTCAATTAGCACAACAGGTACTTAAGGAAAGTAAGAAGCCACCAGAGCACGACACAAGGCTGGTCTCTCACATCAGCATATCACATGGTGCCGAATATCTTTTTTTTTTTTTTTTTTTTTTTTTTTTAAATAAATAGAAGAAAACAAACCATGGGACTGGCTTTTCTCGTCGCCCATCACTAGGC
Source organism: Heliangelus exortis (assembly GCF_036169615.1). Lineage (NCBI taxonomy): Eukaryota > Metazoa > Chordata > Aves > Apodiformes > Trochilidae > Heliangelus > Heliangelus exortis. The sequence continues at coordinate 157,621,814 of NC_092422.1, read as the reverse complement.
AGCACATGGTCCCTTCAACCATTTTCACAACTCCGGGAGAAACTGTGCAGTACTATACAAATCTATTTTAATACACAACACTCGGTTGAACAAGATTTTTATATTCTTTTATTGATGAACAAAGTGAACTAAGTAAAACACAATTGTTATACATTGGTTATTGTATGCCAATTATGCATTCTAATGTGGCTTGCAATGTAAATGTTTTCAGGTTTAATGATTTTCTTTCCTTCTCAGACAAATAAAAAAAAAAAAAAGAAAAAAAAAAAAAAGAAAAGGAAAAGTGTGGAAGGTTGAATATGTGAAGAATTCCTGAAGAAGTGTATTGGACTGTTAAAAGTAGTTATTTTGAAAAGAGGACTGTCCAGTGGATAGTGTGCATAGAAAAAAAAAAAAAAAGTGTTTGTCTTAAATATGCCAATGTAGTTTTACTTCTTTATGATGCATTAAACTTAATTGACAATTTAATGGCATTTTTGTGGTGATATCTGCTGCTGGGGGGGGCACAGCATGGCCTGCCCAGGGTCTACTGCTGTCACCCCTTCCTTGCCAAGACTCTGGCCAAGGAAGGGAAAGTGACTGGTGCTGATTTCTCCACTGCTGGCTTCAATTTTCACATTTAAATTATGACAGAATGACTGCGATATCTCCTGCTTCCCTTCTTCCAGTAGGATGGCCTCTTCCTTAAGGTCATCCTGTTTCCCAGGCAGGAGCACTTTGTCTTCTCCCCTTCTTGGCTTCCCACTCTTAGAATAACCTCCTGTCCTGGTGTTCCCTGGGCTGGTAGGCAGAGATGCTGTGGTACCTCAGATCTCTCCCTTTTCCTCTCACGTATCTTGAGGTTGCATTTTTAAAGTTTTTGGCAGGATTTAAACACTACAGTGGGTTTGGCCCAAATTGAGCTGACTTGAGTCAGCTCAGGAGCCTTTCTCCAAGGTAGAGAAAAGGTTATCACAGGGTAAGATGTTGCTGTAGGTCAGCCATGCTGTCTGCATGTGTACCTAACATCTTCTGTGGAGGTGGCAGGCAGCTTGGACTTTGGTTATGGTGGGTTTCTGAATTGAGATTTGCTGCAGCCTGAGGAGACACAGCTGGCTGCAGCACATCTGGTGATTTCAGGTGGTTTCAGACCTACACTTTCAGGTCTTCTGTGGTGGGCCCATTTTATTAGGTTGTTTATAACTCACTGTGTAAGTCTAATGATTGAAGAGTGAGAGACAGGTCCCTTGAAGGAGTTGTCTGATTTCTGGTCGGTGGAAGAGACAGAACTTGCCAATAAAACAAACCAAATGAAAGCAAGACATTGTCACAGCTGCATAAAGCCAACAAACAGTGGCTGATGCTTATGCAGAGCAGAAGCAGGGTTGTGGTTTTGCCAGCAGTAGGGTGAAAGGATATTTTTTTTCTTTGCTGGGCAGAGGGTTTCCTTGTTTTCACTTCCTGGCAGTGTCACTGATTAATTTGGGGCTGTGGTTAGCAGGGAGCTCAGCACTCAGCATCCTTACTGCCCCTCCAGCTACATTGCCCCCTCTTCCCTCCTGGCCTCTGCTACAGAAGGGACACCCTGATTTTTCCTAACAGTGTTTTAAATTTTAGAAGACACCTCTTCTCAAGAGAGGCAAACCCAGAAATCGAATGTAATCACCATCATCATCCTCCTGCCACCACCCTAACCTATAAACTCAGCACTGCACTAACAGACAGGAGCCAATTACAGAGCTCTGCATGTTGCCTTAATAATTAATGCAGTTGCAAGGGAGTGTAGGCTTATGCTTGCCTTTAATCTTCGAGAGTAATTTAAATTAAGGTTTTGGTGGAGATTTGTAGGAGCCCCGGTAGCCGCCGTGTTCCTTGCAGCAGCACTGGGGCATTGTCTTTGAAAAGAATCAGGAGCCATGGGGTTCCCAGCCTCCCCTCCCAAGCAGAAGTTATTTTTACAGCTCTGCCAGACTTCACAGCTTCAGAGCTCTTTATTTTAACATGACAGACTGTTTTCTGTGCGGAGGACCTTTTCACATGCCATTAGTTATCTCGCAGAGGAGCTGCTCTGCAAATAGCCATTCGAATGAAATGTGTTGTCTCCAAGCCTGTCAGTTTTATATTTGCACCTCTTCAAATCTAATTTCACCTACTCTTCCTTCTCTCACTGTCTCCCCTTCCCCAGAAATGAGAGGAACTCTTCTGTCTATTGGGAAGCTACATGGAGGCCATGCTGGCCCTTCCCAGTGGGCTGATTGACAACCACTGGCATCACTTGTTTGGGTCAGCATCCCAGGTGCTTTTGGGCTTTGGATTCTGACAGGGAGAAGGTACAGTGGCTCTGCTATGCCCTATAGGCTCAAGAAAATCAGGAAACCTCAATCAAGATCCCTCAATCAAAAATCGAGACCCCTCGATTTTTAAAAAATTTATTTCATGATCACTGACAGCAATTTTTGGGGTATGAATTTAAGAGCAGCATCAGTCCAGCTAGCAGCTTGTCTTGCAGTAGAGCTCTATGTAACAATGACAGCACAAACTCTACAACAGCTACATTAGAAGTTTATTCTACGTGCTGACGTACTCATCACATGCTGGTGTGATGGCCTATTAGGAGCACTTAAACTTTAAGGTGAGTGGATTATAAACTGATGCACACTTCTTGTTCTGTGTTCTGCAGGTCCTCTGTAGTTGAAAAGAGAGGCATTACATTGAAATGAGTGGCAACAGCCACATCAGATAAAACTCCACTCACTTTAATCAGGTTTTGCCAACTGTGGCTTGTTTAGCTTAGAAAATGAAGCCTGGATTCTGAGATCAATCACTGGCAACTGACTGGTGCAAACAGAAAATGCCAGACTCTGCTTCTGTGAGCCACTTTAAGTTCATCATGGTGAATAATATTAAAGCAAAAGTTGGGTTTGTTTAGGGTTTTTTTTTTTCCTCCCTTAAAAAAAGCAAACAAAAAAATTAATTCGTCATGATAGAAAAAATACTACACAGCACACACAGGCTTATAGAGAGTCTAACCAGGGAGAAGAAAAAAAAAATGTTCTTTGAAGTTGTTTGCATTTGTACTGGCGGATTGCAGATTACTTCTGTGCTCTTGAAATGCAGCAGAAATGCTACACCTCAGCCTCTGATTATCAGCCTCACTCATTAAGCAGTTACCACAGAAATTTTAATCTGCTTTTGCATTTCACCTGTGCGGTTGAGCCGCAGCATTAATAACCTTCCCCTTCAATAATTTTGGTGGAAACAGAGCTGACCGGCAGCCCAGTTGCTTTTGACAACATCATCTTCCAGTGGCTGAGATGGAAATTTTGCCAGGAACGTTTTGGTGCTTGTGTTTTGTCCCTTCCACGTAGGAATGGTGCTATTTTGTTGATCATGTACTCCTGCCCCCCACTATGGTTGTGACGAGGCTGCAGAGCAGAAGTGCTCCAGTGATTGCAGCTCTCCATCTCCTGCCGGGATGTTTGGGCCGGCCCAAGCGGGCAGGTGGTCGGGCTCACTCATTGCACTCCTAAACTCCTGCACGCTTCCCTCCCTCTCAGGAAGCTGAAGGGAAGGAGAAGGAGAGCCCAGGGTTCTGAGCAAGAATCACAGCTAAGGCATTGCCCTGAAAAGCAGAGCGCTGCTACATTCACTATTTAAAGAGGTTTGAACCAATAATTTCAGGAGTGAGCCAAATCTCTCTCTAAAAATCGCGTCTCTGCCCCTTCTACACACAGTCCTTGTTTTCTGAAGTGGGGAGGTTGGCTGCAACAGCACAAGCAAGAACAGGAGGTGTGTGCAGCCTCAGGAAGGGACTTTGTGTCCCTCCACATGAGTGAGCAAAGCTTCAAGCCTGGGTGAGTGGGAGAAATTAAAAATTATGAGATAAAGGCAACTCAATCAAATATATTACAAACAGCCTGGTTCAGGTCAGTCCTGAGCACCACTTTTTAAAAACTATGTTTTGATGTTGTTTCTTTTAAAATTTGTTATGTTTTGTAAGTGCATTTACTAAGCATCGCTTGAAAAAAATGTTTTGATGGTGTTTTAATCACGTTTGTTTAGCATTACTTTTATAAAATACCTCATGTTTGATTTAGTTAGTTCCATGAGCAGAGCTGCCTGATCCCTGAGGGTCTGGTCATGATGCTGAACAAAGACCATTTCACTCAATGACTCTTCCCTCACACATGCAGATTCACTTCCCTGCTGCAGCTGCCTCCTGCAGCTTAAGCTTTAGCAACACTTAAGCCATGTTAAGAAAATCAAATCCAGTCCCTAGTCATGTGCCATTAGCCATGCACAACTTTATTGCCCTTCAGAGCCCCTCACAGAATCACTCCAGTACCGGTGGAACTGGAGTCAGAGTTTTCCTTCCACATCCTAAGTTAATGTTTTCCTCCTGAAGTTAGATGTTCTCTTTTATTTCACTTCCAGGTACTAGAAAAACATCCTCAGTGAAATTCCACCAATGCCAAATAGAAGCCACACTCCACAGAATGTTCAAAGTCTTTCACCATCCTCAGGCAACACTCAGGATCCCTCTATTGTTCTGTCAAGCAGAAGCAGTGGAAACGGAGACCAGGGGAAAGTTGCTCTTGAAATCAGAACCTCTAGACACAGCAAGAATTGGCAACTTCAAATCCTACCAGATACCATGAGAAATGGAGCCTAGAGGAGTCCTCCTGTTTCTACCTGGTGTTAGATACATCTCTGAGACTTTTTTTCTTCAGATTTTGGTTTCTTTCCAATTCATCACAGAGCAGATACTCACTTGGAGGACTAATCCATTGGAAAGGTAATACTCAATCTGTTGTCTCCTTCCAACTTCCAGCTCTGAAAAGCTGGCCACAAACTAAACCAAAACTTCTTATCAACTTTGTTCCCACCAAACTGGGTGCTGCAGTCTTCTCAAAAATGAAGCTTCTCTGAACTGAAAACTGTTTCTATAATTCTGTTCCAGTGAAACCAGGCCAAAAGCATAGGCTGCTGGTGAAAAAAAAAGGAGGGGGGCAGAAAAAAAAAGGCATTCTCTGAAGGCTGTACCCATTACTAAGCAAAACCAAGCATGACTGGAAATCAGATAATTTCTTCACCAAAACCAAAGAAATGCCCCAGTGAGACAGGCAGACTTGCCACCAACTTTCAGACAACACAACACAGAAGAGTTTTTAAATTCTTGCTTGGAACACGGTGGCAACAGACCTGCCAGGCATTCTAAAAGTCAAATTCCAAACAGAAGAGAAGTAGACAAACACAAGCCCAAACAATGTAGGAATTAACAGGCTGTGCAAATGACATTTTCTTCAATGAGGAATCTACTGCAGGATCTGTCTGCTATGGGGAATCTGCCTGTGCCAGGGGATCTGCCTTTGCTCTCCAGAGCCCTCCAGGGAGTTCCAGCCACACCGATGAGTGAGAAGTCTCCTCTACCAACCCAGCCTGAGGGCTGGTCAGCCATCCTTGCCAAGGTGCCCATGCTCCACCCAGGCACACAGGGAGCCACCCAACAAATCCTCTGGGGCTTAGAGCATGGTAGCAGCAGCTTCTCTTGTCTCTCACTCCTGCTCCTCCCTCCAGTCCCTGGTGCCCCAGCCTTGCTTGGGGCATCTGCTCCTCTGCCACGGCTGCCAGGGCCACGTAGAGAAACCAGGGATGCCCCAGGACATGTGAAGGCATGGAAGGGCTCCTCCAGCTCCTGGGGTGGGGAAGAGGAGAGACATCTCTTGCCTCCTACTGCCTCTGTGGCCACTCCAGGAATGCCACCTCAGTGACAAACCAGCCCCACCCATGATGTACCAGGGAGAATAAGCTCCTGGGAAATGACACAAGCAACTAATGAGATTTGACATACAAATAAGCATGGTGACACCAGCCACCTGCATGGCCTCAGGCCCTGGGCACAGGGACCTAGAGGTCACCATCTGGCCCCTTCTCAATAGCCCTTCCTCACAGAGCCCCCTGGTTCCGTGACGCCTGGACAGGCTCCAAAGAACACAAGTCTCCTACCATCACCCCACCATGCCCCCTGAAACCCTGGGCCAGTTCCAACCCCTGTGCCTGAGGCTGGGGAAAGAAAAGTCCCATGGACAACCTCTACCCAGAAGCATCACAGGAATAGGCACAAAGAAGAAACTCTGTTTGAGGCTTCTGGTTCAGGGCAAGAATGAAGCCTGAACCCACCTTTACAAAGCACAGAACCCACCTGGAACCCACAAGCCCAGATGGCCCAAATGCTAGTCCTTCATCACCAGTCAAGAGACAAGGGAATGACCTGGCAGGTGACATCCCTTCTCCTCTGTGTCAGACACAAGTGATCCCCACCTCAGCAGTGTCACTACAGGAGCCAAACACACGAGTGCATCAACCCAGCCTGATGAGAGACTGAATAAAGCAGCATCACCTTCCCCTTCCATAAGTTGTCACACTGAGTTACATCACACACATTTCATATCCTGCCATCCTCCATCAAACCCCTTCTCCCCTTTTAGCAACATTCCCAGCTTTTGCTAGAAGCCTTTGGAAAAGCCCTTGCAAGGGACTGGGAGATGACAACAACCAGCCTGGCTGCCTACCCACAACAAGGGATTCTTCTGGAGGCTCCACAGGGGAACTTGTAGGCAGCAGGTGGCAGGACCTGCCGAGTAATGAGCTCAGTCAGTGCTCAGCCTCACCTGTGCCCAGTTAGCTCATTACTCGGCAGGTCCTGCCACCTGCTGCCTACAGGAACTGCCAATGAATTGCTTCATGACAGCTCAACAGCCACACAACCCACCTCTCCCCAGCCCTCTCCCCTTCCCTAGACAGCGACAGGCAAGGGGGCAGCAACATATTTAAACTCAGTTGCCTTCCTATACTCAAGCATTCACCCAAAAAGTCACTTGCATAAAGACACTCATGAAGAGAATCTGAGAGAACTTTTAGCTTGGAGAAAAGGAGGCTGAGGGACAACCTTATCACTCTTTTAAACTATCTGAAAGGAGGATTTGGGGTTGGTTTCTTTTTCCTAAGTGTCATGTGATAGAAAGCAAGGAAATGGCCCCAAGTTATGCTAAGGGAGATTTAGATTGCATATTAGGAATTATTTCTTCACTGAAAGGGATGTCACTAGAACAGGCTGCCCAGGGAAGTGGTGGAGTTGCCATCCTTAAAGATGTCTTGATGTGTTGCTTAGGGATGTGGTTTAGTGGTGAACTTGGGAGTACTAGGTTAATGGTTGAACTCAATAATCTCAAGGGTCTTTTCCGACAAAAATGATTCTGTTATTCTATCATCACCTCTCCCTCCCACCCTGGACATTCAGGGGTGCCTCATGCCAGACAGTACCCAATGTGTTTGGGCCAGAGAAACATTTTTTTTTTAGTGCTCTGGGTGTGTGTCTGAGACCTGTTTTATTTAACTGGGCTTGGAGAAGAGCTGGGAGGTGAGTCCTGGCAATGTCCATCACCTTCCAGGTGGCCACCAGCTCCTGCCCTGCCTGTGTAGCAGCAGAGCATTGCCTTAACACTGCAGCCTAATAAGAATTGAAAAGCACATGTAAAGGCCTCAGACATTAAATAATAATGAAACAAACAAAAAAAAGATCAAAGCTTTTAATTTCACTCTAAGTACTTTACTCTGACTCTTAGAAATTCTTATCAAAGACAGACAGATGTCACTGCCTCCAGGGGTCCCAGCTCGGCAATTCCTGTTTTGCATTCACTCCACAAATCTGAAACCAGAGACCTATGATGAAAAAGTAGTGGTGGGTTTTGCTGTGGTGAAACCACGAGCTGAAATTTAAAAGCACTATGGAGCTGAGTAAGGCTTTCCAGACTTATGCAGCCCTGTACAACTGTAAACACACACAGAAAAAAAAATGATGCAAAAGTTGACAAGCGTCCACATACTGGTAAGATGAAGTATTATCAAGTAAAATAAACATTTATTGCTGTGGTAAAATGCTAGCACAAACCTGCCTTTTTGGACTGTGTATTAGTCAGGAGTGAGTTTGAGAAGTTTATAATAAGATGTGCTCCCAGCCCCACATCATGGGGAGGGCTCCCCATCCTGTGCCTCTTATCCTGCTTTTGTCCCTTTTTCTCCTGAGATGAAGGTAGGGATTGCTGGACTTTCACGTGAGGTGGTTTGTCTGGTTTCCCTTTTGCCTCTCTGGCCATCAAATTATTATCCTCCCCCTCTCCCATAAATAACCATGCAGAGAAAAAGCTCTCACCATTTTGCAGCAGTCCTTCCTCTGAGCTCTGCTCCCAGTGTACACCAGAGCCCCAGCCTGGGTCTGGGGCTGCAGTCACAAGGGTACCAGGGGTGGGCAGCTGGTGCTGTGGCCCCGAGGGGTGGCAGCTGGCAAGTGGGGACATCTCCAGGCTGAGCCATCACTGCTGTGCCCGTCAGCAGCCAGTGGAGATGAGAAGGCTGTCAGGCAGCCATCAGCTGCTGCACTGGAGCTGCTCTCTGAAGTCATCCTGAATTAAAAACTAATGATAGTTTTCTTTGATAGCTCATTTTTGATAGCTCAGCCAGAGAAAAAACAGCCACAAAGGGAATTCAGCTTTTTTTTTTTTTTTTTTTTTTTTTTTTAAATAATTAATTTGTCTCTCTTTACTAGATAATTTTTGGGTATTTTCGGTCATCTTTTTAATGTCTCTCCGATGAAGGAAGAAGTCTTTGGCAAATAATATGGTTGTCAAAGTCCTGGGTAAGGAAAGATGTGGGAATAAAAAACTCCCTGATGTGCTGGTATTAGCATGGATTTGTCCATACTCTCCATGGACAAAGAATTGAGCAAAGGGGATTAGGCCCAGCAAAAGTGCCTGGGTTAAAGACCAAGGCTGGCTTCATGAGGAGGAGGTTGGCTGGATACTTGTGATGAAGGCAAGAAGCAGGATACACTGGTGTAAAGAGCACCAAATCTGGCAGAGCACAGGTGCAAACACCTAACCAGCTGCAGTTAGCATCTATTCACCAGAAATATGTCTGCCCAGGTGCTTTCCCTTTGCCATCTCCTCTCCTTTAAAAGTTGAAGCAGGTGGGGGCTGCCACCAGCAAGTGCAGCCTGTGGCCAGTTTTGAGGTTCACACTGGCAAGAGGCAGAGCAGAGCACCACAAATCTCCACAAATGGAGAAGTTCACTGGAATGAAGGACAATCAGAAGTGAAACCTTTGAAAAATCCTCTCCCCAGCAGCTGATCATTTATTTGCTCATGCCAAGGGGATCAATGGTTAATTTGCACTCAGCTTTACTTGAGCACAAAGAGAAAAAGAACATGAGAGGGAAATATTTGGTGTCCAGAAGTGTATGGAACATCTTCTGACACACCTTGTTTGCTTAATGGTGTCTTTTTCTCTGCTGTTTCACATTGGGCCCCCTAATGGAAAGGCCAACTGAGGTGTGATGCATGCCAGCTGTGTGTCAGAAGTGCTCAACATGCCACATCTAGCATCAGGCCCCTCACACTTAAAGTCAGTTCTCAGATTTGGTGACAGTGGACACTGACACCAATCTGGATCCTCAAGTTACAGGTGATGATTTAGTGTATTACTTTTGAAATGCTTATTGCCCAGATCATATTTGGCCTAGGACCTCTCCAGTCCAAATCACTATGGCCATGGAGCATAAGCAGTGTGGGACAAGCATCAGTCCCAGCTGATTTACCAGGCTGAACAGGAGCAGACCCCCCAAAGCATCCCACACATTTCACTAACACATTTCATTAGTGTTGGTGCCTCTTATCCTCCATCTGATGGCTGAGGGAGTGACTTTTTAGGTGGCATTTCTCATTTACAGTTTTATGTAATTTTGTTAAATTTAGATAGACATACAAGGGCGTTCAAAACGATTATTAGGCCAAAACACATTTTTCCAGCAGTTGTGAGAAGGTGGAATTAAAGGGTGATTAAAAGACCAATATCTGGCCTCTTGTAGCCAGCGTATCCCATTTTATTCTACTTTCACTGTACTTACCAATGAAAATATTTGTTGTTTAAAAGCACCAAAAAGGTGCCAGTTCCTGTGGTTAGGTGCATAGAGCAGTAAAGATGTGCTGGGCTGAGTTTCAGAAGATTGAGGCATTTGCCACTGGTTTTTTTTATCACCCTGACTTCAATCAGAAACTGTGGCCTCAGGAGAAGGGAAGTGATGGTCTCTTGTACTCAGCACTGGTGAGGCTGCAGCTCAAGTCCTGTGTTTAGTTTTGGGCCCCCTTCTATCAGACAGACACAGAGGGACTGGAGCATGGCCAAAGGACATGGCCAAAGTGACAGGTCTGGAGAACAGGTCTTATTAAGAGCAGCTGAGAGAACCAGGGTTGTCTATCTTGGAGAAAAGGAGGCTGAGGGAAGAGTGTATCACTCTCTGCAACTACCTGGAAGGAGGCTGAAGTGAGGTGGGGGTTGATCTCCTCTCCGACGTAACAAGCAATAGGATAAGGTGAAATGGTCTCAGTTGTTTCAGGGAGGTTTCGAATGGATATTAGGAAGAATTTCTTCACTGAAGGGGTTGTCAAGCACTGAATCAATCTGCTCAGGGTAGTGGTGGAATCACCCATCCCTGGAGGTATTTAAAAGACATTTAAAGGTGGTGCTTAGGGACATGGTTTTGTGGTGGATTTGGCAGTGCTAAGTTTAACGATTTGAACTTGATGATCTTAAGGGTCATTCCAAACCCAAATGATTCTGTGATTCTATGAATCTATGCTAGCCAGGTAGCTTTGCTTTTCCTCATCTCCACTGGAGAGCATCACTACTCTTGCAGGGAGGAGGAACAGGCTTCCTGTAGGGAAATCACTTGCTTTCTGAGGCAGCCTCAACTTGTCCTCCAAAATGGTGCTTCCACAGCCCAGTGCCCAGTGATGGCCAAGGCTGCAGAATATGCAGCAACTACAGAAAACAGAGCCACCACGCTGGGAGCAGAGTACTATTAACTTTCAAGTGGTAATTATATGGAGAAGTTGTGATACTGTGACATGCAGAGAATGGGGTGTTTATTGCCTTCCCGGCAGGAGCGTGCTGGCTGTCAGGGCTTGTGAGAGAGCTCTGCAAAGCCTCTCATTATTTTCATCCTCTCATTTATATTATTTTGTAAAAGCTCTTTTGGTGCAGAAGACAGTGATATTATCTCACTGAATTTCAATGTTATTTTGTAATGGAATGGATTTGTTTTGCCCTTGTGCTGTGGGAACTCACCCAATCAGGGCTGGCAGTGTGCATCCCAGGCCCTGGGAGCCTTTTGCCACAGTATTGTTTGGGAGGTCAGTCACGAGCCAAAGATAAGGAAAAGAAAAAAGCTGGAGAATAGAATGTGGGGATGGGAACAAAATGGAGGTCTCCTTATCCTTCTGCAAAGGTGAAAGTAGCTTGTGATAGTTCCACATCTTCCTTTGTAGCTGTTTAGCAGCAGCATTAAGTACTCCATGCTGATGGAACAAACATGAAAGCATTTGGGGGTGGTGGCTGCTGCAGTTGGAGTGTGAAGGAGCTCCTCAACTGAGAAAGGAAGAGGGAAGCAAATCCCCCATATGACCCCAAACATGGAACAAAGGCAGATGTCAACACCAGGCCTGTGCCTTGCTCAGCTCTGTGCACATGTTCTGATTAGAGAGCTATGAAGCCAGAAGAGATACTGTTTGGTATTGGACATGGTTATTAACATTAACATTAGGTTTACTGGACATCAGCTGTGGCTGCATTTCATGTGTGCACCAGTACAGTAGGTTTAAGGGTAGAACTGATGGGAAACATGGAAAGGAAAAGATCTTCCTAACTTCTTTTCCCCTTCATCACAACAAGTGTTGGATTATTAGAAATAAAAGCTCAGTCTAGCTATCAAAAACATAGCCAGCTCTCTGCTTCAGAGATGGGGGAAACATGAGTTGGGCAATTTCACTCACTCAAACATTAATCTGAAACTTCCCCACAGAACCAAACCTCTTGTAGTTTCAGTTTGGTTTATCCAGGCACAGAATGCCCATGAGAGCCTTGGACCACCCCTATCTCCCCCAAAATGCAGTAAGGGATTTGTGCATGAGCATGAACACCATCCCCAGCTTATGCAGGCTGCTGACAGACTTCAGAAGAAAGATGTAAACAGCAATAGGCAGAAGATGTAGCTTTGAAGGGGTGGAAAATGTATAGGAAAGAAAAATAAAACACTAGCAGGGGAAGAACATGTTTTTTTGGAAGCTTTTGAAACAGAAAAAAGAAATACCTTACTATTTGGACAGCTTTGGGTCAATAAATTCTTGGGAGAATTGTCAAAAATCCACCCACCTGAAGACTTTTCTCTGACTGCTGCAGAAATCCAGTGCAGACACTAATGATGATGAAATTTGGTGCACTTTACAGTTGCTTTTTATTGTCCCATTAATTAAGGGGATAATTTTTATGACTGAACAGTAAGAGGCTGTAAACTGCTTTTGTGGGCAATTAAAGTTGAAGTGCAGAAATGATTTGAGAATAAGATTCAGTACTAGTGAACACAATCCATGCAACAGAGGAAAAGCCAAACAACCCCCCCAGAAAGATAGACAGAAATCCTAATTTCATATTAGGCTTGAAGAGGTTTGCATTATTTGGGAAATTGTCTGGGTAACTTTTTGAGGACTGAAGCACAAGGAAATGAAGCAGGTAGTAGACTGGAGAAGCATGTTCATGCTTCTGCAGTTTTGCCCCCCCAAAGCATTTTGGGTCAAGGCATCAGATTCAGCTGCTCCCAACTACAGGAGCAAACCCAAATCCTGTGAGTGACAACCTCGTGCTCTGGGAACCACAGCCAGACTGCCAGTCAGGAAAGCAGTTTCTGCAGGATGATTGCACCATGGAGAAATCAGGGCTGCAGAAAAAAAAGTCATCTTTAATGATCAGTCAGCTATGTGTGTCGTCTCCCCTGGCTCCAGCAGAATTCCCTCCTTACCTCTGGCAATAATTGCAACTCCACATCCAGAAACGTGATGCCATCTCGAAAGAGACCAGGAATGGGAAGCAGCAATGCTTGTTTGCCCTGCTCAGGAGTACTGCAGTGGCCAGCAGAACCAAAGCTGGGCCCTAGGTGAGCCTGGGGTCCATGGCTCAGAGGCATGCAGGTAGCTATCTGGAAGAATGTAGTTATTTCTGAAAGACCAGCACCAAAGCCAAGCCTTTTAAGAAAAGGTTTTTATTTTTTGTTGAGTTGGCATGTTCCAGCAGAAACATTTTTCCAATCAGCTCTTTTAAAAATCAAACTCTTCAGATGATGAAAATGAGTATTACTCCAGCAAAAAAGGCAGAACTCCTTTGACACACCAGCCACACATATAATTTAACACACGATTTACATACTTCTCACAGGCATACCTTTGGCTTCAGTGGAGATGTGCTTAATGAAAGCACAGAATATTTGCTTCTGACTTGAAGTGAATAGAGTATGAGAAGGGATGTGTCTGGTCAGCAGAGCTTCAACTGAACATCAGCTTCTCACTTCACAAACTGGAGGTGCTGGCAATAACTCTCTCTGACTTTCTTCCCCCACACCCAAAGACCCTTATGGTCACTTGAAAAGTGGGAGAGTTGGCAAACCTACATTTTCTAGAGTTGTGAAGACAAGAAGAGAAGAAATTTAGGAGGGGGTGACTGTAGCATCAATCCCATTAAGGGTTCAACTTGTTACCTAAGTACACATTGAACGTGAATAAAGTATCTGGGGCTTCTCAACTATTAGTCTTCTCACAAGTGGATGAACATATTAAAGTTTATATTTATCTCTGAGAGATTCTGTGAGGGATGCTGCTCGAGGAGTGCAGCACATACAGACAGATCATCCGCACTTGTGTAAGTGATAATAATTTATGGAAGTTTTTTGTAAGAACTGCAAAGACTCTCCTTGGTTAATGACATTGTTCAATGTTCTTACATTTCTTCATAGATTCAGGGTAGAAAAGTATTCCCTTTCCCCTTTGGTGCTTGTTGCTAGAGGCATCCTGATAATCAGACTAATCTTGGGACCAATTTTCAACTACTAACAGCTCAGTAAACTAAAATGCTCAGGCAATTTATTCGCTGTATATTGTCAGCTAGGTAACACTTGATTTCTCATTCCATGACTGCATTTTATTGTTTTAAACTGAAATTCAGCATGTGTGTTTCCAACAGATTATCTCCATAATCACTTTCTTTTTGCTATGGAAATGATCTGAAAATTGTTCTTTGATATGAGAGAAGAGTTCACAAGGCCACACTGTACAAAAGCTCGAATCATGCAATTATCATTTGTAAAGAGAAACTGTTATCAAAGTAACTGCAGGGGACACCTCCAGGACTCCTCTTAGAGTCAGGAAATTTGAAACATATATTTCTCTAACATGAATTTCACTCCAAACCCTATGAATAATTCATGAGAACTGATTTAATGTCATAGTTAAGTCTGGCACTTAGAATGGAGATTGGGGGCTTCTGCTGCAGATGGAGATTTCTCCAGTTCCTTTGGGGTAGGAGGCACAGACCTGGGTCCCATTGCTAGGAGGGTTTTGCTCTCCAGGTGCCTTTGATTTGGGAAAGTCCCTTTCCCATGAGGGCAAGGTCACAGGGAAAGGCTGGGGTGAAGGTGAGCACCTTCCCTATCTCTGCCTCAGGCTGCCTGCTGGGGAGGTAGGAAGGTAAAGGGGAGTGGGAACCCCTGTGTCCCCCTGCCTCACTCTTCCCTCACCACTGGTAATGGCAGAACCAGAACCTCTACTTTTCTCTAAGCAGCATCAAATTGCCCACACTGGTGGATAACAGATGCTATGGGTTCTTCAAAGGAAGAAGTACCTTGAGATGAGAGAAAATGCCATTTTGTTCTTCATTGACTAAATGAGAGGAGCTATAAATTGCTGGAAAATGGTAGTTTGCAAAGCACCTAAAAGGAAGGCCAGCAGTTTGGCACTGACCAATACAGAATAAGTGAGTCTGGCTTTAAATATCCTCTTTTGTGTCTACATGGCAGGCAAATTAGCTGAAGGAATGCTCCTTGTACTTTTCACTTGGTGCTCCTCCTTTTTACTGGAAAAAAAACCTAACTTGTGTATTTTAACCAAGGTCAGAGAGTGGCAAAATATACAGGTTTTGCTAATTCCCAGAAGCCATACTCCTCACCCATAAGAACAGGGTGCACAGAGCCACGCTGCCAAGTTGCAGAACACTGCTGAACATAACTGTGTTTGTTTCTCACAGTACAACAGGGCTAGGATGCTCTCACTGATAACTCAGATGCAAAACTGATGAGCTGCACTACAAAACTGTAAATCTTATCCTTAGAAATCTCATTTTGCTGAAATTTAATGATTATGAATACTTGCTAATTATTCTCTCTGTGTCATGCAAGACAACATTTACGTGGGAATCATAGGTGGTCATTACTTACAGAAAACACCAAAAAGTTGTCTTTATGATATTTGAGGAACTGGGGAAAACACACAAATGTGATGACTGTGATGTGAGAAGTTGGTTCTAACTCACCTTACTCTAAAGCCTCTGTATTTTTCAAGTTTTCATCATTGCCTAATGCTATAGATGACACCTACTGGGCAAAGGAAGGCCTGGCACATCCAGCATTCCACAGCCTTCTGAATACTTGGTTATTTCCTGAAAATGCTGACAAGAATGAACCCTCTTTACCCTTTGCAATAAGATTTGGCTGCACCCTTTACACAGGCAGGCAATTTGTAAGCACTAAGAGGAAGGACAGAAGGAAAAACTCTCAACTCATGGGAACCTATGGGATAAAAAGTTTCTCAGTGTTTGCACTGGAGCAGATACCTAAATTGTCCTCCTGAGGCTATGACTTTTACTGAAGTCTAAATAATCCCTGTTTTCAAAGCTTTATACAGAATCAGGAAGACAAGAACATTAGGGAAAATACTGCTTACCCTTTTTTACCACTAGTTAATTTTCTTTTGCTTTGTAGGGAAACATAATTATAACTTTGTTATAGTACCTCATTACCAATCAAAGTTAAACAACGAAACAGCACTGTGTTAGAGTTCATCAAATACAAGTGGTATTAATGGCATAGTTAGAAAGAAAACACTGAAAATTCTCCCACAGTGTTGGCTAATAATTCACATTGGGACTAATAATAGACTTTCAACGTATAAAAATGATAATAGGTATATTATTCAAGTTGTTGCTCTTACTACTTTACAGAGAAACTGATTTGAAGAGCAAATTTCTATCAACGTAAGCTGCAAAAAAAATGCAACCCAAACATCAGGGGTACTCTTCTCAAAGAAGTTGTCTTATATTCTGTATTATGCATTCACTGATATAACTCCAATGATGAAAATTCTAAGTATTTTGGGAAAAAAATCCCATAACATTATTGCTCCCTGTTTGAACTTACAATAAAAAAAAAAAAATCCACACACTTTGCATGCACAGCTACAATGATTAACTGAACATATTAGATATTTGCAAGCATAATTAGTTAGCTGTCTGCACAACTCAAACTACCCAGGAAACACTTTATTCTCCATGGTAATTGCAAACCTGATGTACCACAACTGCCCACACTTTTTTTGCATAAGATAGGATTTTATGGAAAAAAATAGTTTAGAAATTTTAGCATCTTAAAAAAAGGATTTAATTTTTATTAACTTAATAGGGAAACTTGTATATAAAAAAAAAAAGTAGAAAAGAAGAAAGCTATACACTCAGGAGTGGTCTAGAACTTAGCTCCGCATGGTCCCAGAAAATAGTACCATACAGTGAGGTCTTCAGATCCCCAAAGAAATGACAGACTGGCACAGAGTGTCATTATTTTTTTAAACATACCAGGGGGTTTTTGTCTGCTGGGGACTCACTTTGACCTACAGGTCTTTCAACATTTATGTACATATTCTCCCCTATGTGATAAGAATATATCGGGCAGTGTGTTCCTCCTCTTTGGTATTTGGAAAGCTAGAGCAACTTTACTCTGTATAGAAAGTTTTCTTCACAGGAGAGAGACCTGAACAGAAAGATCCCACTGGCTGAGGCATGGAGACCTTTTCCTCAGGCAGCCATACTCCATTTGCCTTTCTGGAAGCATTAAGGTAAGATCTCACCAGGCACTGTTCGGGAGTTGAATATATTCATGTAGAAATCTATCAGTAGTTCAGTGAAGAGATTCAGAGGTACCAGAGCACTCAGGGAAGCTGTTCCTTTTGATGGCCAGATCAAATTCAAACCAAAGACACAGGCCAGGCTGGATGCTGTCATTCTGTTATATATACTCTCCTGTGAAACCTGGAAAAACATAAACATGGATAAGGGGTATGTAGACATGTGCCCCAGAAAGTCAGAGACAAGACATCACCCTGTACTGAGGATAACCAAATCATCTCCCCCCAGTCTAATCCCCCTCAACTGGGGATTAGATCTCAGCCTCAGGAACATCACTGTCCCCTTAGCAGCCTTAGCACTGGCTATGCATCCTAGAGCTATGGGGCCACTGGAGTCTTTGTCCCTCAAGTAGAAGATAAGATGTCAATAAGTTAAATAAAAGGGTAGAATTGTTTCCTTATGCCAGAAAAATTATTTTCAACCTTCTGTATGGAACCTATTGCTATCTCTGCTAGGGGAGAAAGGACAGCAGACACAAACAGCTGTCCCATCTGCTGTTGTACTAAGTCCTCCATAGTAAAAAACCTCCGGCCTTCTTAAGCTGTTTGTAAGGGTTTTAAAAGGGTTTTATTTTTCTCCCACTGATTCACCTCCAAGTATCTCCACATCCACCCAATTCCTCTAAAGCAACAGGGGTGAAAATGGGCTGTAGGTAAAATGCAGAGCACTGAAATCAGTTCTGCACCTGGATGATGTGTCCTATTTTTATTTGTGGATGTAAGCCCAGAACTGAGAAGCACAAGTTTTTTATCTCTGTGTGAACTTGGCAGGGAATCTGTGTGTGTTCTGCTCTCCTACATTGCATGGTTGGTATCTAAAGCCCAATATGGCCTGGGTGTCCTATCTAAAAAGTTCTCAGTTACTGTAAAGAGCCAACAAGCTGAAGGTGCTCTTGACTCCTCCTGACCTAGGTAATTCAACCAGTTCTCAGGCTGATGGCTGCATTTGTTCATCAATAAACTGTTACAGGAACACCACACAGTCCCAAACTGCAATGTGCAGGTTACTCTGAAGCTGTCATCTTGCACAGAATGGGGCATTATTGGGCAAATTGCCCGTATATTCTTCTGCTACAATTTCAAGGGGGATAGGAAAGCAAAGACTTCACTTCTCAGTGCTTCTCCACTTCTGTCTTGCCATAGGCATCTTGATAAGGCAGTTCTGTAGTATCACGAAAAATCTGAGGGCATTAGAGGTGACTCTAAGAAACACTGTGATCATGTGAACACTTCTTAGTACATGCATAAACTCCAGTTGCTTCTACCCAGTAATGAAGGTTTGATTCCCCTCTGTCTCCTACAGCATATTCTCACCCTCCTTGGTGTATTACCTAGCAAGAAACCTGTCTGCTCAACCATTGGGGGAATACAACAACATTTACACACATGCACAGGATGGAAGTCATGGGGGACATGAAGATGCACTTGTGTGCCCCAAAGTGAACAACTCTCTTCCTAACCATATCAATTTTTCCAATAATTGGAACTATTTTTGCCTCCAATCTTTGCCTTACTCTCCTAGGACAGCAGAGCTACTGTAATACTACTGCTATGAATATTAAAGGCTTCAATTGTTTTTAAGGTCATTAAACAGGGCTTGATAAAAGAAAGGCTTATTAATAAAGAGATACTGGTGCCATGACCATCTTTTCAATGCACTGACTTCACAACCTGAGAACAGAAAGTCATCAGATAAAATGGCAATGCCTGCTTCTTGACCTTATGCAAAACCCACATCATTCTCTTTAGAGTAGGAACAATGTATAGCCTGCTGACCTTCACATACTGCTCTTAATGCACTATTTTACTATACAGAAAAAACAAGCCCATCTTTTTAATTTAATCTGCTTCAGATGAGATCAGCTCAAACAAGAGCTAAACTACTACCAAAATAACTGATATTAAAAATATCTGAGGAGGGAAAGCAATTAGGACAACAAAGAGTACCCTGTTAATAAGTAGACACAGGTATTACCCTGAAAGTAGCTGGCATTTGGATGCTGCTAAATGTAACAAGGTCAAGGACTGAGTTCTGGCCCTTGCATCAAATGGCTGATACTGTCTGTGTCCAAACTGTGTAATGTATCGTGAAACCCCTGTGGATCAATGATAAATTATTTTTTGGTATTTCTTTCAGTTGAAAGTCTCAAAAGTAAGTGAGAACTACAGCCCATCACACTGTTTTCTGTAACACAAAAGCAAAGATAAGTGCTGGACATCCTAATCATAGAATCAGAGAATTGTCACAGTTGGAAAAGACCTCTAAGATCACCATGTCCAACTGTCAACCACTGAATAAAATAAGTAAAATACATTTATCAATACCTGTGCCACCATGCCCACTAGATCTGTATCACCACACTCACTAGAGCACATCCTGAAATGCCTCATCTACATGGTTTTTAAATACTTCCAGGGATGGTGACTCCATCACCTCCCTGGGCAGCTCATTCCAATGCCTAACTACTCTCTCAGTAAAGAAATTCTTCCCAAGACCTAGTCTAAACCTCCCCTGGTGCAACTTCAGGCCATTTCCTCAGTCCTGTTTTTATTTACTTGAGAGAAGAGGCCAATACCCACCTCTCTACAACTTCCTTTCAAGTAGTTGTAGAGACCAGTAAGGTCTCCTCTCAGCCTCCTCCAAGCCAAACAGCCCCAATTGCCTCAGACTCTCTTCACAGGACTTGTTCTCCAGACCCTTTATCAGACTGGTTGCCTTTCTCTGAATTTGCTGCAAGTACCTTAAGTGTATACAGGACAGGTACCCTGTGACAGCACAGAAGTGTGCAGCATAGTACATCAGGACAGTGGAGGGTGGAAGGATCCAAACCCGTTGCAGCTGTCTTTCCCTGATTTTTGGAAGTGCTCCCTGACCCAGTCCATCCATCAAGTCATGTACAGGTCCTATCTTCAAGTGCTAGTTGAAACACATCCAGTTTAACTTCACCACTGGCTTTGAAGGCCAGTAATTCAATCCAAAGCAACACCACTCCAACTTGCTGGTAGAGCTACATTTGTTTCTTTTCTGTAAGCCAACTATTTCAAAGAATGTTTCTAACTCCAAGATGAATGAAATTATCCCTTCCCACTCGCTACCACACTCTGAGCAAGAAGTTAAGGAGATGGGCAACATTGAAATGACACAGCCTTTCCCCTGAGAGAGCAAATCCTTAAGATAAAATGAACCAGTGGATTATATCATCCGAGGCAGAGCTACACTGAGCCTTATCTGTGAGTCATCAATCAGGCTGACACTCAGGAATTCAAGGGAGACACAGCACAGCATGTTGCTTCACTCCAAGATGCACAGCAATCCCTTCCTCAGCACATCCAAGAAAAAGAGTGTATCTGAATCCCACTCTCTCCACAAGATTCTTTTCTGGCTCATCAAGAGCTGAAAGCAAGGAATCCTTGTCACACCAGTGGTAATGATTTTATGCCTCCCCAAGGGGAGAGAACAGGCTTCACACTATTTAACCCCCTCACTGCTCCAATGACAGATTTTTTTCTCAAATGACACAAACACATCCACTTCTTCTACAACACCATCGTGAGCAGCTCATGTTTTCTTCTAACACTAGACCATCTAAGGGTAGGATGCAGCCAGCCACCCTCTCCGTGGGCTATCCTTGGAAATAACAGCTCCCCAGAGCTATGTTCTACTGAAGAAATCATGATACCTTCAGTATTTGGACTACCCACTTCCTCTTTCTTTGAGTACCGTGCAAATTTAGTAACCATCATCTCTGCTTCAAGTGAAAATACACTTGTTCTGTCAACTTGACAAGTTAATAAGAGACAGTTCTCTAAGGATTTAGATCATAAATTTGAAGGAATCATCTGAACATCACTGATGAGTATTACAACAAAGAACTACACAGCTCCACTTTGTTGCTTTTTTTCCCTTTTCATTGGAACATATGTAGTGAAATCATTAAGTAGTGTCAGCCTATACTTAAAGAAAATCCTCTAGAAAAATGAAACATAATTTTTGTACATCATTGGGCATAAACACTGAAGATCTAGTGCCACATCAACAAACGCAAAATACCTCCACTAATTCAAAATAAACATCCAGCTCTCCCAGCAACATTGTGATGATTTTTGGATTCCAGATACTTGCATCTCAGCACCCTCATTGACAAAGCACAAGTGAAACAAGACAGCCACTACACTACCCAATGAACTTAGTGACATACAGATGGTAGAAAGAGCCAAGTACCATCAAATTTTAAAAGTACCAGGACATAACCATCTCTTTGGCTTCTCAGTCACAATGCTGAAAGGAGCTCCACAAAACATTTTGAAAAGAAAATTACCAGACATTAAAACTCCCCCGCAAACTGACTGGAAATATAGGATTCTATCCCCCACTCTTTGCTACCTTGCAGATGTGCCAACTGCTTGTATGTGCTCTTTGAGGCTTAGTCATCTCATCCTTCCCAATGTGCCTCATCATCCTCAGCCACCCCCAAGCTTTGCTTGTGCTAATTAGAGTTTTAAAATGGACAAGTGATGGAGACAAACTATTAATTCATTCAGAAGACTTTTCCCAGTTCCCACTCTTGGCTTTGACTTTGCTGCTTTGGTTACAGATCTAAGGCATAGCTCATGGGCCCCAAAACCTTGTCCTTTTTTCTAGGTAGTCCAAGTTTGACAATTTGAATTTGGCAGTGTTTTGCAATGGTTCTTTCAGCCAAGGCAGACACCCTTCCCCTGCATCATGCATGACTGCAGGGACAGAAATAAGCAGCAGAGAGGGAAAATGTGTAATTATAGATACCAAAACCAAAGACATAGATATAAAAAGACAACCTAGATGATGTTATTGCCTCTACAAACTTTGTTGACTGTTTAGCCTTCAACTGTCATAGAAAAAGACAATTATAGTTTTCAGCTAAATTATTTCTGGCTTCAGAACTGTTTAACTGTAGCCCTCAGTGTGCTTTGCCAAGTCATTTGAAGTAGATTTCTTTGAGTTCTTTAAGTTTGCATGTGCATTCATAAATCCACTTTATGTGCATGTGCAACACAGGGCTTGTGGAACAAAACCACTGATTTGTGCACACTGATCTCTTGAGGTCAGCTGGGCAGCATGGACACTTTTTTTGCAGACATTATTCAGGGGCTGACCTGTGAAAACTGGCCTTTGTTCCCCACCCTGCTCCTGGGTTGCTCAATTCTGCCTCGTGACTTCAGTCCACTGCAACCCCAATGGGACTCTGCAGATCCCTCTCTAGTGGCCAAATGCAATGTAAAATGGAGATCAACAGCCTTACACCTTTCACAGCACACCAGGCTTACTAATAGCAAAATCACTGTTAATATAAGGTTAAAGGAATCTGACCTATTTTTTAAATTTGTCTCTTTTAATTCTGTAGCAGTTACACTGTCTTGCTGTAGCACCCTTGGAATAGAAGAAGCTGTTTCATTAAGTGAGGGGGTTGAGACTGCAGAGAAAACAGGGATTTTTTTTCTTCTTCTTCCACAAGCCTGTATCAAACCTGGAGAGTTCAAAACCTGCATCTAGTGATTAGAATTCATCCCACTTCATGAAATTATCACAAGTACCTCTTCCACTACTCAAGGTTGAGCTCATGGAAGAATTAAATTGCCTCTTATATTTAAGAAGGTTGATGCTTGCAAGTAAAAACTAGGATTACTGGTAGAGTGGTCTGTTAAAGTTTGAATTGTGGCAGCTTGTGCAGCACACTGATCTGCAATGAATAGAAATCTCTGGCTTCTAGATGGTTTCACGTTCCTGTGACCTTTCCAGATGCAAATATTCCCTGAGAAATTAAGGATGAAAAGCCATGGTTCAGCAAAAATTGCAGATCTGAGCACTAGTATCAACTTGACGTTGTGCTTTGCATAACAAGGAATACTTAAAAATAATGCAATGTTCTGTTGCCCAATTACAGAAAACACTATGTATTACTTCTGCACAGCTCATTAACATCTCAAGTATTCAGCTTTTAAAAGGTGCACTGAGATGGTGCAACTATTATTGGAACAAAGCCACTTACATAATTCATAACACTGAGGAGAGATATCAGATGCTAAAATAATAGCAAATTACATATATGGATTTCCTTAATAGCATTACAGTTCAGCTGAGTAAGAGTAAACAAACGTGTGGGTATTACAGGAACCCTGCAACCTCTGAGGGTCATATCAATGTGCTTCCTTTAAACTTGCTCTTCTTTAGTATTTTAATAGAAAAAGGGGTAAATGTAATTGTTTCTGAAATATGCAGCTGGGTAGAGTATGGGAAGCATGTAGCTAAGAACAGTTATTGAGGTCTCATTCCTTCACTGGTGAAATTCAGCATCATTCCATATCCACAATTGTGTTGTTGGGCTCTTAGAAATTCTAAAGATTAGGTCACTTTATTAGGTGTCCAACTGCACCCTGATGCTCAGTTTTAGGCACTGAGGTCTGCAAAATGCAATCTGGAAAAGGCAATGCACTGGGCAACGCAGAAGGAAGGGAAACCTACACTCTTGTTGCTGTCTTTTTCCTGCACCTAAACTGGCAACCAAATAATGTCACTATGCAAAACTTGTAAAACTGATAACCTTGCAAACTGTCACAGTTAAAGTTTCTCATTTAACATCGCAGTAAATTACAGGATGGAATCCTTTTTCAAACAGAAAAATGCTATTTGTAAGTTTTAATACATAGTATTTTGCTGATTGTTTTTCTAAAGCTCATTAATATTTCTATCATTTTCTAAAATTACACTGATTTATTTGGTGTTTAGGTGCTCAAGATTTATACTTTTGACAAAAACCAAAGAAAGTTGATTACACCTAGTTTTTTTCTGGCAATGGAACTTACACATACATTACTTTCAGTCCTTTTTTCTATCCAAAATAGGAAAAAACCAAAAACTAAATCAAGAAAAACATTAATTTGTGAATGCGGAGTTGGGGGAACAGGACTTTTAGATATACCAGTACAAGCACAGTTCCATTTAAATTTATATTGTAGTTTTTACTACATCTACACATTTCATGGAAAAAGGATGGCCAGATAACTTTTTAACAATGATTTTTATTAGAACTAGAGGGTTCTGCATCCTGAATCCACTCCATTAACTACTGTACCATGACCTCACCACAGTTAAAATTCTCCAGTTTTACTTTCTGTGGAGATTTTCAGTGTTGAGTTAACAAGAACAGAATTTAGAAAGAAAAGACTGGCCCTACTTTGGAAATTTTGCCTCTACTTACCATATGTAGGAAGCATATCAGATATTTTAGAACAACATAATTGTGTTCAGGAAGCTCTTGAATTATTTGCTTACATCTGGTGACTCGCAAACTGCTCTCCACACCTGCAATGTCAAAGTCAGTCAAGTTAAAAACATAAAAATATTAACAAAAATAGCTCCTTCTTTATCTCTTCTGGTACTTAGATATTAATCTGTAAAACTAACCACAAAATTAATTTGTTCTATCCTCCACAGTAGCATTAACATCCCTTTAAATGTCCCTATTATATTTTGTATTATTATATTTCTGGCTGAATTCCAGAGTATTTTCATGATTAAGTGAAATAGCTGAAATAACTTACTTACTAGAGAGGATTTTCAAAGGTCTTGATTTGAATGCCATTATCTCTCCATGCACTGAATCTAGGCGCCTACTTTTTATAACCTGATTTTATTCTTAATGAGACACAGTCCTGACCAAAATGCTGTTTTGGCACTCTACTAACTTTAAAAACACTTTTGTGATTCTGCAGGAAATTTTTCTATCTTTATGAGATGGCCACTTGGTGGGTAAGGATTTTCTAGGTATGAAATTCAGCAGGTTCATTAACTGATTTCTACAGATTGGCAAAACCAGAACTGGACTCCAAACCCATTGAAACATCTAGATAATCAGGGAGAGAATTACACTGACACTGGATTATATTTCAATACATACCATATTTATCCTATAAAATCATATTATATGCTGGATCAAGTGACTTTTTTCCTCTCTAGAGTACTGTAATTTTAATACTGGAAGCATAACACTGATTTGGAGAAAGGTCTGATGATTACAATCATGCCTGATCTAACCAGACCATATGTGCTGATGTTTCTTCTGCATTTTTTGCATTTCTCTCTCCCTCTCCTTGGCACAGTAGAGGTGTGCACCAGCTCATGCACAAAAGCTCTGAATTAAATACATGAAGCTATACTGGGATGAGCTGTTTTGATATTTCTTGTACAGCAAAGACACCTGTTTCATTAAGACACAATAATCTGAATCTCCAAAATTTTTTTACAGCCTTCTGCAGAGTAAATAATGCAGGAAGAGTAGCAATATTGTGTAAAGCAACTCTTGTTAGCAGATTTCATGACCAAGGAAGAAGTTCTTTGACAATTATAAGCTTTCAGGTTTTATTAGGATGCTTTTTTTTTCAGTCACTCAGCTAATTCATTTCACAGCTCCCATCAAATAACTCTTTAAAAAAAGTTTCAGAGGAGACACTAAAAAGTTTCACCACCATTTCAAAGCACTTTAGAGCAGTGATACTGTATTTCTGGGTTTGCAGGTTAAGAGATGTAATAGATACATCACACACTGTTCTGGGATCTTCTAGGAGACAGAATAAAAATTTTTAAATCATCCCAAGACAGCTGTCTTTGATTCTGCCTCTTCACAGCTTCCTTCTGCACTACATTCACAAAGCTGCAGTCCAGCTTGGCTCTCAAGCTTAAGATCTTCTAAAATCAGGATATCACCACAGCATCAGGAAAAAAATAGCGGATATCATGCTGCAGAACACAAAAGACCAAGGAGGAATTCTCCACTTTACAACATATTTTGTCAGCATTCAAAATGTCAGCAAACAAAAATAACATGGAATGAAATTTTCACAGGTGTTTTGCCAAGCAAAACATCCCAGTGTTCCTAGGACAATGCACTGATCATGTAACTCTTTTCAGACTTGTTCTCATTTTTCACTTAGCTGTAAAACAAAGTGATATCATGTCCGGAAAGTTAGTACAAGAGTGATTCAGTAAAAATTAGCATTTATACTTTTTTTTTTTTTTCAAATTTTTCCTATTCTCTCCATTTCTGAGTGATTGTCTTTAGCCCCTCCATTTCTACCATCTTTCTGTGTATAGATCTGTTTTTGTCATTGCCCTAAGATAGTTCACTGATGAATCCTTGATTTGGAAGCTGGCAACCTCCAGACTTGCAATTAGCAAAATAGTACAGAATTTCAGGGGATTCTGAACATGACCTGATTAACTTTTTGTCTAGAAATACATGAACTAATGTAATGACACGAAACAGCATATTTATCTTAAGCTACTGCTTAAGCATACTATAGGAATTTTACCTAGAACATGGTATATCTGGGTAAACTTGCTTTACTTCTACACTTCACAATCATGTTGCAGTTGAGATTTATCCTCACTCTGAATCATTTTAGTGATCTTTCCCAACAGCAGCATTCATGTGATGATAACCTACACTTTGCAAGAGCATCAGCCCATGGTCACCAGAGATATGCTAACAGACTCTGCTGAAAGCCATACTCCATAATAATATAAAATTTCCTCAAAAAACAGGTCATGGAAAATGTGTCCTTATGACTTGTTACTGGACACTCTGCTGGTTCCCTGCTAGCTTGACGATAGCTGGAGAGTAAAATACCAGTCTCTGCAACTACTGGCTACAGATCTCAGATATTCTGGGATCTCAGATATTCAACCTCCATCTATTAGGAAGCTGCCTTGCCAACACTGTAAAATTCTAGCCCGTGCCAATAATTCAAGTTTTATAATTCCTGGTTTCATGTAGTGATGTATCTTTAGATAGTCAATGTCTTCTCATGACTTTAGATCCTTTCTTCACAGTATGCTGTCCTATGGAAATAGTTCCCCTCCACAGGAAAAAAAAGTAAAGGAAAAAAAGGCAAAGAAAAGCACAAATGACCAACTAAGCTTTGTTCACACAATTCCACCAATGCTGCTGCTAAAACTAGAGATGCTTTGCCATAAATTCTACCACTGAGGCTGACTCAGTGCCATGACAGTGACAGGTCTGATACAATTATTAATAATGCAGTATGAGTTAAAGATAAACCAGTAAACTTTGCAAAAAGCAGAGAGAGAGACCCTGACCACTTTGCTCAAGTACGGATTATGAAGCTGTCCATTTGTGGTTGCAGTGAAACCCTAATAATATTATATACCCACAACTATGGGTCATGGTTAGCAAACAGGAATGCTTATTCATTAGCCAGACCCAGTTCAAGTTGCTGTATAATTTTTTTCTAAATCTTATTTATACTCACTGGTGATTCCAAGGATATGATCATAACAGTCAAATGTTAGTAAAGGCTGAGGGAGTTCCCTGAGGAAAGTCTTGAGGATAACAGCAGGTATATGGATATCATGATAATCATCGAAATTCACAGACTTGCCTAAAAGAAGAGTAAGATAAAAAGGATGTTAAAGCACATGTTTTACTTTTTTTTCCCTAAAAACTATTTCACAGTAACTTTTCAACAGAAAACCTCTTGGCTTTCTGCTGCTGCTACCTCCTGCAACTCTCTTCTTAAAATTTTTCCTAGAGTTTTAGTTACCCTGCTATAAGGGATTCTCTCCATAAAGGCATTTCACAAAATGACATCACGAGGACACCTGCGACTTTCAAAATTTCTTCACTGCATTTCATGAATAATTAGGCAAAACTGTATTTTTTGCCATAATTGTGGAAAAACATCAGAGGCAAAATGGCACAAAGACACTGTACTTTGGAACTACAGAAATTCAAATTGTATAGAGGCAATACAAATGTTTATTAAAAACCAGACCACTTTTACTCAAAAATTACTGTTCATTAACAGCTATAGATTTTTGTACACCCTGTTCTGACATCAGCTGGTGACTTGCTACTTAGTAATATTTAAGTGCCTGTTGCTATCTTTCAGGTTTCTGTACTAGTGTTTTTACTGTTTTATGTTACAAATGCTTTTATGATTAACTACAAGAAAGCTTGCAATTCTGCTTCACCAACAAAATCAAGATTAACAAAGCCCTTACACAGCCCTGGCAGGGATATTATGACAGCTTACCCTGATTGTAGAGCTTCTGAACATCTTTGATGGTCTGGATGCTGGCTGACCTTCTAAAGAGACCCTCTACTTGTAGTCCTGAAAAGAACAATTAATGCAAGTCTCATCTGTGGAAGCTGTCACGTTCAGTCAGAAACAGAACAGAGGCAGAACATTTGGGAACAAACTCATGAGATACCCTCATTTTCTGGAAATAAAGTCCTTGAGAATAGAATGTACAATCAAATAACACTGCAACATTGCCTACAACACCTTCTTAAAAGTGTCTCATGGAAATACTACCACCTTTCCTTAAGTGTTTTAGAGTGTCTTGCCAACTATATTTTTTTCTTTAAAAGTAGTTTTTAATTGCACCTAATGACACAGAGGCAGGAGGTTTAGATTGATTGGGCAGCTTATATACCCACCCTCACTGAGTGCATCTGCAAACTGAGCCCCAAACAACACTTGTAAATCTGTTATTCTCCTTGCCTTTAACCTATAGCAAACCAAAGAGGGTATTTGCAAAGATTCCCTAAGCTTTCTCTTCTGCTAGTGGGTGAGACAATGTCCTTTAGGCTGGGGAATGTTTCATAGGATCTTTGCATGGAGGAGCCTATTTTTTACCATCAGAGGGATGCTGGCCTCCCCAGCTTAAAGGTAGCTTGGGGCAGACTACTCTCCTTCCACCTCTCTTTGTCAGTGGGATTTCAGACTCTGCCTGCTCATGGTATTTTGAAATACCTGATTCTGCTCTTGAGAGACTTTTAAAATATTTATCATAAGCCTACTAAGGAGTACCTGCCTAGTCTTCTTTCATGTCTTGGACTCACTGAAATCTGAGGTCAGCTATAAAGGAAGAACTTCAATAAAATGCATCCAAGCAAGGATCTAATTTCGACCACAGCTTTCAAGATAAGCTATTTTTCTGAATTCTTATGCAAAAGAGGATGGGGACAAAAAGTGCTACTTTTCTGGAGACTTTTAGTTCTTGCTTTTAAGTTCAGCAAAATCATTATGTCTCTCTTTTCTCCTCTCCAGTTTTTGCTGTTCCTTCTGCCCATCCCAGTTTGGCTCACATGTAGTCTGAACTGGAAATGATTTCTACTGGAAGCAAACAGAAATGTTAGCCTGTGCTGGTCTGACAAAACACTAAATTGCTGATGTTATTGAGAAGAGTGGCAGACCACTCACTTGCTTGAAGGGGCTGCTGCACATTTCTTTATGCAAGTGTGGAAAAGCAGGTAGACTTTTTTATTTTTTCACACTTATCTTTCAGCAGATAAGTAGCCAGAACGAACAAAATATTTGTGTATTTCAGTTTAAGTACATATACCTCTATTTGCATGATCAAGAACCTTTATGGCATTCCAGAAAAAAATTTGAGTCATATGTACATTAATGAATGATACTCAGCCATTCTTGTAAATTCACCCAGGCTGCATGCATATTTTATAAATGCAAAATTAGCAAACTATTACAAAATTTTTAAATGAACCCATTCCTTACAGAATAGCATGTAGCACTGTTTGTATGAATTTGGATCAGTATACTAAAAATAATTGATCATGTACTCTCAAAATAAATTTTCATAGACATGCTTCAGAGACTTTGGCAAAGAACCCCCAGCTCTATTTGAAAGTGCTCCACTGACTAGATCTTGAGGCTTAGATGGAATAAAGCTGAATAAAGCTCCTAGTTACTTTCTAAGCATTTATGCTTTTGCCTGTTAAATTCCAAGTTAAATATTAAAGCTTGAGCCCATGCACTCAGTTCTGGAAGCAATATATCTCAACCTGGTATATAAGAAGCACATCTGTGGTTACTAAAGGAATCAAATGGACAATAATTATGATCTATATGGCCACTTGCTTTATTCCTGACCAGGCCATGTTTCAGTTGAGTAAAGTTATGGCAAATTACATCACTGCAGTAAAACTGTTCCATTAGATTTATAGGGCAACCTGTCTAAAGACATGGTTTTGGAAGTGGCAGCTGTGAACAGTTACCTTGTCAAGGCATTGCCCTCAGCAAACAAGAAATACAGTTATTTCCTGAGAATTTGTAGAATTTTATGCTGGCTGTTGGTGGACTAGAAGTTTTCTGTAAGAACAAGTCTTTCAGAAAATGGACATCATAAACACTTACAAGTCAGTTTGCAGGAATTGGTTTACAGTTAATGCTTTAATCTGATGTGAAACTCACTGTACTCACTGTAATAAATATAAATTTTTAACATGTTTATGCCTTTATTGGCTAAGGTTTCAAGAGTCTAATAAAAGTCATTAATCTGTAGCGTAGGCAGCAGCTGTACTTGTCTGGCCCTGCAGCTCATCAGCGTTATTGGAATGACACATAACACTAAGCTCTTGCCCAATATGTTTTTTGGTAGTCTGAGGGGGGGAAAGCAACTTTTATCCCCATCTACAGAAATCTGGGATATGGGCAGTATCTGTGCTTCTTCCAGGATTTGTTTTCCAGGTCAGCAGAAACTGAATCACTATACAGAAATTTGTGTGATCTCAGGTGGCAAAAAGCCAACTACCAATATGTATCTCCAACCCTTCCTAGATTTGTGGGCAACATATCCAAGGGACTTGACACTAATTAAATGTGGGATAGTTCAGTTCCTAGGAAAAAAACCAAACCAACTATGTTTTCCTTCTAAAGTAAAGACCCACAGAAACAAAATAGCCACGTCTCTTTTTTTGCATGAAAGATGCTTAGACCAGAAAATAATATATTGCCGAAATTTTAAAATAAAACATGGGTCTTAATTTCAGCCTAATGGTGAACATAAATATGTGTCAACAATAATTATGCTACTGAAGAGGAAAAACAATGAACCTGGGTACAAAAACAGGCCTTTTGCAATATATTTTTCTAACTTCTGTGATGGATATAAACTGATTAGAATGCTTCCTTTTTTTTTTGAAATTCAAGTATATTGCTCTCAGTGCTTTTTGTGTTTAGGCAGGGAAAGGTACCTGAAATCACGATTTGAATGAGGGTGTTTCCCATGTCACAAAGCCTGAGTAGCATTGTCATATGCCCCCAGCTGAGGTCTCATAATAAATGATGGGAAGGAGGAAGGGGACCTGAAGCCTCTCAGTGGTCATTTAACCTCATTTAACCACTGAGGTTAAATATATAGCCACAACCAGGAATAACTTTCTCCAACCCCATCTCTTTCTTTTCAGACACTAGGGAAGAAAAACAAACCAAACCAAACAGTTCTTGGAACTACCATAATTAAGCTAACATAAGGTGGCCACACTAAAATAAGATAATTCACTTCGTCTTATTTTTGCAGACAGAATACATTCCAGAGCTGAGTTATAAGATGAAGAAACAAAATTGGCTGAAGTCATTATATCTCAAATAATTTATTTTTTCCTTTTAAAAAAATCATTTTGAAGCACTCTGTTTAATTTCAGTTAGTATTCCTCAGTCAAATGCTTTCCACAGCATGACTCATTTAAAGATTTTTTTTGTTTTGGTGTGCAAGTTCAACTTGTACAGCACTAATAGGCATTAATAGCATGGGTAGCAAAGTCCAGAGAGAATACCAGCCCTGGAGTAGCAGTGCTTGTCAGAGCATTGCTAAGGGGTGACTGACATGAGCAGCTAACCTGGGCTTTCCAGTTCTGATAAACACCCAGCTGCATGTCACTCATATTCTATCAACACTCTAGAGCCCCTGTTGAGGCGACTTAGCACAAACCTCTCCCTGCCCTGCAGCAAAAAAGATTAGATAGATAGATAGATAGATAGATAGATAGATAGATAGATAGATAGATAGATAATCAGTCAGTGGGCTTTTTCTACCCAGCACTAAGCTCTCCTGATGAAAAACAGCAAAATTTTATTTTTAATATTAAGTGCTACAGAGAAAAAGCATAGTGATGTGACTAGAGAAGGAGCCATCTGTGTTCAATGAAAAGTGATTCTGCAATTGAGAACTTAACTGAGTAATTATTTAAATGTCAGTAATCATAAATGAAAACAGGCAGCCACTTCATTCCACATTGAAGTAAGATGGCTTTTATCACAGTAGACAAAATTTCACAGTGCAATGACACAACTGTGTCACACTCCACATTAATAAGTTGTTGCTAAAAATATTTAACCCCCTTTTACCCCACCCCCCAATCCGTTTTCCCACAGGAAAGGCACAGAAAATCAAAACTGATAAAGGTAAATTAAAGCAACACATGCTGTCACATTGCTGCAAACTTGTCAAAGAAAAAAAGATGGGAAAATTACATTCTTTTCTTTTCAATCATCCTTGATTTGAGGGTTGTTGGCATCAAAAACCTTTGTTAATTTGTCTGCATTCAAAAGAGAAAAAGCACAGCGAACATCTGAATTCCTTGAGTCCCAAACTGAGTTTGGAAATGTTTCTTTTGACTGTCAAATCTCAGGAAGTGTCCACCCTGATTTGGATGTGGTTTTCATTCTCATTAATACACATGATTTAGACATCTTGCAGATTACCTGACTGTAATAAGTTCACTTAAAAAAAAATATTATTGATTTCTAATATGAGAAGTGATTAGTTTATAGCATATTTTAATTGTCCATCTTCAGTGTAACACCTTACATGCCTAAACTACTGTCAATTGTGAATTTTTATGTCTAGGACAAATGTGAAATTTTGTAAAAAGCTAGAATAGAGTACAAATTTTAAGGAGGAGATTGCACAGCCTCTTTCACTTGTACTCTGTGCAGCAAATACAGACCAGAGGAGCGTGATGTCCCCCATTAGTAAAGATGATTTCTGCTGCAAGAAGATGCACAAGAAGATCAGGAGCAGAGGGGAAGAGTAGTGGCAGTTCCAGCCCTACTGAAAACCTGAGCAGCAGCAAGGATGTAGAACTGTGCATCCTCCACAGAATCCAAAGCCTATTTGGGTCCTTGGATTTTGAATTGCATAGTCTCTACCCTTTGGATTCATGAATGAATATTCTCAGTTTACACTTGGCACCTCTGAACATAATTTATTTACAGTGCCTGAGCACCAACAACACAAACTGTGCTTATTACAAGGTTCATTTTTATCTGATGGCAGATGAACCAGTCTTGGGATTTATATCTCATCTCCGTGAACCCTTGGTAAAAACATTCATATGAAAACAAAAGAGCCAAGAACTCAGAAATGTTTCTATGCCCATTGTTGCATTTTTAAAAGATATTTGATTGATCACAAGAAGTGGAGGCCAAGAGGCAAACTCACTAAGTTGCAGCAATCCAAACACATTCAGCATGCATAACCATCCATCTCTACCCATTCTGACTAACAACACCAGATTGTATTGATTCACATTAAAAAAAATGGAACCACAACTTTCTCCATTAGCAAGATCTGCTGCTCTTCCTGAGGAGGGCTGTGGAGGAAAGTTTAATCACCTTTATAATAACATATAACAAATAACAAATAAAAACATATAACATATAACAAATAACAGATAAAGGACAGGTTTAGTTGTCATGACAATAATATCATAGATCATTTATTCCTTTATCATTAAACTTCAACAGCATGGTTATTACCATTTCATTTAGAAGTCTCAGTGATCACTTTGGACTCTCCTGTGGTACCTATAAGGACAGTGCCTACAAGTGACAGTGTACCTACAAGTGACAGTGTATTAATATTTGAGATAGGCTTGAGAACCAGCCCTGCCCTTTGTAACCTGACATCTTCATGCAGATCTGAACAATGCAGTTGCTACCCACCCTTTACAATGAATCAAATAAAAGTTCCCTTAAAAGCTGTCTCCAGGTGTTGAAGGGTTTGTAAAAAAAAAAAAAAAATGGATTTTGCCACACAGTTTTTTTTTAATGTGTACCAGTTAGTACACTCAAGCTGTGCATCAGAGTTTAAAAACTATGGTCTGTACTAATATTGACCTGAAGAAACAACAAAACCACCAGCCACATGATCCACCTTTTTATTTATCATCATATCTTATATCCTGTCTGCATCCTGCTTTTCTAGGAAAACTGACATGTAAGTAAAAGACATGAAAGCAAACTTTGGTTGTGACATCTTATTAGAGTTTCAAAGCAGAAGTGCATTTTTTAATACTAAAGCCTGTGAAAGTTAAAGCTGTCTTGGAGGCAGGGCAGCTCAGAAGCAAGTCCCTCTCTGTCCTGCTGGGTCAGTGTGGGCAGCACCAGCAGCTTCAGCTACTGCCTCATCTCTCAGCATTATGGAAGCCACACACACAAAGATGCCTCCTCCATAGCGTGGCACTGCTTCTATCCCTGGTTACCAGAACAGCTGGTTAGAAAACACAGCCCCTATAAACAGTGTCACTTAAGCACAAAATAGGCTGCTGAGGATACATGAGGATTTATTAACCAGAGAATGAAAATTACTACCCCTGTGGCATATGTTTGGCTTCCTGAAGAAAAAGGGTGTGTGAGCAAAGCATCAAGATCATTACTGCCAAAGGAATGACAACAGGTTAGAAACACTTATGAATTGTTCTGATAAATCCTATTTAGTGGAAGTACAAGTCAAGTCTTGCATTTACAAACTAGACAGATGAACATGTTGTAGGTTTGAGGCTGAGCATAGAAAAAAATGTCTTCTCGTTTGCTGGTTACCATGAAGACCTAGTCATAAATGTGCTGTATTAAACTTTTCCTTCCTCTTTGGACTAACCAAATCACCATTTGGATTGACTAAATCACCATTTGGATTCAACATCTGATTTCTGAAATTAAGAAAACTCCTCTGAGTTGGTCCAGAAGTTGAACTCTGAAGCTCAGACTTAAAGAGCTGATGATTTTCTTAGATACTGCGAAGTCATTTCAGAAACCACCTCTTCCATGTGAAGACTAGCAGGAAGAGAAATAAAGCATTTTTTAAGTTAAGCATTAAAAGCTTTTATAACATTTTTCACTCTAACTTGGAGCTAGAATGAAAGTGG
The DNA here is from genome assembly GCF_036169615.1 of Heliangelus exortis. Taxonomy (NCBI): domain Eukaryota; kingdom Metazoa; phylum Chordata; class Aves; order Apodiformes; family Trochilidae; genus Heliangelus; species Heliangelus exortis. The sequence goes on along the minus strand of NC_092422.1, from coordinate 157,586,719 downwards.
CAAAATGGCTACTTTCTCTTCCTTCCTTAAAAAAATAACGTGAAAATCATTTTAGAAATCAGGAAACTTAGTTTATTGTGCTTATTAAGAGTGTCTGAGGTATCAGCCATAAAAGACTTCATTTATGTAATACAAACAGATGTAGTATCTCTGCTTACACTTGATTCTTTAGATTCTGTTAAGGCACTGAGAAGCTGGATCCAGTGAGAGTCATCTTGCTCAGACACAGATGTCTAAATACAGTCAGATAACTATATCTAAAAAGCCACACTCATTGTCATAACATTAATCTGGCTGATATGGATGAGGACAAGCTTGCTGCTGTCAGAGCCCACTCAGTAACTTGGTATAAGAAGGGGATTTTAGGCTTATTTGTACAAATGATGTCTCCACACCGAGAACATTTCTGCAGACAGTGTGGTCTGAAATTGAGGCAGATAATTTAAACATGGAGAAAAAGTGTGACATGAAGCAATCTGTCACAGGTATCGGAGTCATTAAGATGAAAAAGGGTGAGTGAACTCTAAGGGACTGAAAGTTTCCTTAGCCTGGTAGTAAATTATGGCAGGCTGGTGCCTAGTTTGAGTACCACCATAGCTCCTGCATCAGATCTGTTCAAGAAGTAAGAGCTTGAGCAGTACAGAATGAATCTAATGGATGTCAGACAGTCCCTGATGTTTCAAGAAATGTTGACCCTACTGATGAAGCATGATTTTGCAGGAGCTTTTACGATCAGTTTCAGAGATTCAGTTTCAGAGATTCACTTCAGGTACATAGATGTGAAAATGCAGCAATAGGAAGAAAAAGTGAAAATACTGAACCGAGGGAGAAAACAATACCCACTCGCTTCTAATTCTGTGAGACTGGAAACTATGCCAAAATGAAATGGAACAGGATAATGACAGTGAATTTTTGTCACTTCCAGAAGATGAACTGAAGTTTTCACTGTGCTCACGGCCACGTCTGGAGTGCAAAGAACGCTGCCAGTCAACCTCCTGGGGCTGTCAGCACAGGAATCAACACTCGTTGAAGCTGATGGCAGAATTGAGATATTTCAGATTCAGAGAAAGAGTTAAAATCATAGTAGACAGCAGGTACAACAGATACCTGCACACTTATAATCAAGTGCAAAAAGAAGCATGTCTATCACCTACTGCTTAGCAGCCTTGGCATGGCAGGTACTTGGATTTCAAGCATCAGGTGGCTGAGAATGTCAGGAAACACTCGGCTTGACAAGCCATCTCTCCTTAGAAATCTGCTTTGTGGAGATTTCTTTATGATAGGGTGTATGACAGCTCTCAGCAAACCTAGTTGGAAAATACAGACGCTGACAGAGCTCATGCCCTTCCTTCCTGGGGGCATAGAATGACAGGGAAATAGGAAAAAAATGAGATAATCTGGCTGGCATACATATTGGTGGTCATCTACAAAAGTGGTGACTTCTGTAGATGCAGGAAAAGGGCTTTGTTCAGAAGTATCATCACATTTCTCACACACTACCCTCTGTAAATGGTGCTGATACTGCACTGAACAGATGAAATTTTAGGGGAAAAAAAAAAAAAAAAAAAGAAGTCCGGAGAGAACCCAATTCTGCTTTCAAAATAACAAACATTTCACCTAGGAGAAATCCTGCAATAACAAAGTGGAGCCAACCCTTTCTTCTATCACAACCATGAGAGATAAAACTTGGTTTTTTTTCTCTGTACTACACAGCTGGAGCTGCTGCTTCAGAAAATAGTGGGTATCTGAGCTGGACTCAGCAATTGTTGAGAAGGAAGAGTATGTACAAGAGTAATATAACAAAATGCTCAGATAAAACAAAAGCAAGACATGGAGGAGGCTTTGTGTCAGATTAGTGCAAGAATTAATAGTTACTAGCATGACATAATGATGGCCATAATCTTCCTATTTATTTAAAATCTTTAAAGAGGTCCAAAGAAGTGCCAGATAGGCAAAGCCCAAGCCAAAAGCACAGCCAAAAGTTTGAATCAATTAACACTTTAGTAACTAAATTTTCACTCGAATTCTATATAATAACAACTGCAAGAAGTAATGATGTCAGTGCACATTCATCCCCATTTTAGCTCTCTTGACTCCTGTGATAAGTGATGAAGAGGTATTTGCCTATTAAGATAAGCCAAATATATGTAAGGATGATTGTTTCATAACAATTTAAAACACAAAAAGTCTGGCTTTCATCTGCAGACAGGGCATGCACTGACGTGCTACACAAGCTCTAATTATCCACTTACAAGTATAATTACAGGAATTGTCTCAAGCTGCCAGTCACTTGCCTTCTATGTTCTTAGTAGTGAACTATTTACATTCTCTCTATCCATCTGTAAGATGTGATATAAGCTACACCTACAGTTTTCATCATTAGAACCAACCTGAGAACAGCACAGCCAAACTGCTTGATGGGCTTGAGTGGAAATCCTGAATTTGGACCAAGAGACCTTCAATGAAATCTATTAGGAAATCTTCATCTGCTGCAGATTGGTAGATACCTTTAATAGCAGAACTGAACTCACTTCAGTACTTGACCTTGGCTGCTGCAGGTACTTTGAACATTAATCAGCAATTTCAAGAGCACAGGAGCTGTTCTGTACACAAGCTTTCCTACAGATGCTACGCTCCACTGCTTGCAAACTTCAAGCAGACAGCCACTGCAGTGGATTCCTCTCTCATTCTGTTACACATATCATTAATCAGCTTCACTCAAGACATGAAAAGCAAATAAAAATAAAATGGGCCTTTAAAATATGAAGGAGAGTAGCCTAGCAATAAGGGAAAGTCACTATGTGTCTAGTCTGTGCTCATCAGTATAATCTTGCACTGACTGGAATGAAGCCAAAATTTCTCTTGAGAATCATCAATAAAGCTAAGAAGCCACTTTTATGCTTGCTGCCTCCTCCCCATCCTGTTGGAATTTCTCACTTAGGGTTCAAGTAAACTCAAGCTGAAACCAGACCTTAGTGCCAACAGTTAAATTGAACAGAGGTCAATGATGCATACTACTTGAATACTGAAAGCAAATTTCACCTTGTTCAGAATGGCAGCTCAAGGATGCAAACTAAGGCCCGGGAATATTGTGGATATAGATTTTGGATGAGTCTGTCTCAGAAGAATATAATTTACTCAAAATTAATATTTTACTTTATTTGTGTGCTTTCAGTACAACTAACTCTTTAAATGAAGAAAATCTCAGATCAACTCCTTTAACAGAAATACGGGGATTGAGTCTGGTTTTTTGTCTTAACTGATCCTCAAAATTTGAACACTAACCAGTCTTAATGGCATATTAAACACCAGTGATACTTCCTTTATTTATTTATTTTTTAAATAACTGAACCAAAGACATTTTGATTTTCTTCACTTGACACACCTATTAAAAATTCACACTCTCCTTTCAGGGATCTTACGAATCATTCCCAGTTCTACCACTGTGTAATGTGCCACTCACATACCTGTGTTATGCTGTTTCTCTTCTGTCATCTGTAAGACAAATTTACCTAGGATAGAGGTTTTGCACTTTAAGATTCAGCAAACATTTGTGAAACAATGAGGCCTTGGAGCACAACAGGCTAAGGAAATGTTGCTGTAAGTGCCTTAAAAATCATGGATCAAAACGTAAAATCACATTATACTGGGAAAAGGAATTTAAAGATTGAAGCTTTGTCTCTGACCTTCCCCCCCACAGGCACTTTTGTCCCTATGTAGGGAATACACTCACCCTACAGATAGCACCTGTTACTTGGGTCCTTTATGTTGGTCCAGTATGCATGGGGAGCTCAGTGCTATAGCCAGTGGTTCAGCCTACTCTTTCTTTGCCCTGCACATGAAGGCAATATAGAGAACTCAGCTTTGGATACTTCTGTTTTAAATCTTGGTCTTTGTAATCTGTATCTCTATATAACATAACCATAGATATGAACTACAGTAATTTACAAATGACAGTAAAAATCTTTTATGAAGGGGAGACTTCAGGATTACTCCTGCAAAAGAGTTTTCAATGTGTTTTTAGGGCCATGGGTTCTATAAAAACAGAACGTTCAATTGATTTTACTGGGAGTTTTACTTCAAAGCAACAATATAGTATGGGTTGATGGTGTGGATTTTAAGACATCTCTCATTTGCTTTTCCATAATCTTATTCTAAGGGCAAAAAGTTCGGGGACTTTTTGGCTGTTTTTTTGGATTTTTTTTTCTGGGGGCAGGGGGTTTTGGTTCTATTTGTTTGCTGGTTTTTTTTCACAGTGGGACAATAATCTATAACAAGTATTTCCCTGTCCATCAAAACTTTCAGGGCAGTACCCAAATGCCACTCTGTAGTTGCAAATTTCACAGGATCAGGCTATTGTCCTTGCTCTGAAAGAGACAGCCACTTTTGACACAACACTCACCTTTTCTTTTTAGGTAGGATACAGTTTCCTTCATTACTGGGGGGATTAGTTCACCTTTATTTTTGTCCTTGATACTGTAAGGGGAAGAAAAAAAAAAGAGTAACAGCCTTTAAATGGCACTTACAAAGAGTCAAAACCAATACAGAATAGTCTTAAAAACCTGAAACGTGTCTGAGTACATACATCAAATTCCACAGATGAAGGAGTCTGCACCAAATGAGGAACCCTCCACAACTGCAACAGGCACTGAAAGAAGTGACTTGGACTTCTATTCAAAGAGCCATACCCAAAAGCTTTTTTCTCACTAGAAATGCTATATAAATCTATATAAATGCTACAGTGTGGAGTGATAAATAGTGCCATTTACTGTACTGAAGAAGAGTCAAGGACAGAGCAGCAGAATGTTGTTCCAGGCTCCCTTTGCACCTACATGAGATTTTTTTGTTGTTTTCCAGGTTTTTTCCCCTTTCTTGGCATGCCCCAGCAAAGCTGCCTTTAACCATGACAGTGTTGGTGTCAGTGGTGGCTCTGACTGGATTTGCTTGGACACTGCTGGTGGAGCTGGGTTTCAAGGCAGCTTAGGGGCAAACAAGGGAGGAGTTTGCAGCAAATGCTTCAGAATAACTCCTCATCAAGGGATACTGCAAGTTTAGGAGCCTTTTATCATGCAGATTTTCCTTTGCCACTTGTCTCTTTTTAAGCCACAGTGTATGCATAATTAAAAGGATATTGTACTATTTATTTTGAAGGCACAGGGATGCACTGAGATTGAGTTCATTAATGCTTTGAAAGAATCGCACGTAATGAAATTTCTCTCTCTTTCATGAGAGAACTGTTTAGGCAAAAAAATTGAATATAGCATTTTCTTGATCTAGACAGTGCAGAAAATTCTGCAATTATTTCCTTTCTTAAAAAAAAGTAGTCTTTGGCAGTTTAAAAAGTATAACAAAAAGGATGGTTAATATCTGCTGAGTATTCTGCTAAGTTTTTACCATAATCAGTAACAAAATAAAGGACAAATCTCAGATCTGAAAGTATGCTAATGTATACATTTTCATATTGGATATTTAACAGGTGACCAGCTATACTGGCAAACTCTAAAGCACCAGCACAAAACAACATGTACCTGTGACTGTATCACGAGAGGCTGCAAATACTGCAGCTCATCTGCCAAAAATATGAAATGTTCACATAGTATGTAAACACAACCTTGAACTAGTGCTACTTGTTGAGGTTGTACCTGCAGAAGAGAACAATTCTTAAGTCTCTCTCTTTTCCAAGTATTGCTATTTCTTCTCTTTGGTTGGTTTGGTTGCTGCTTTATCAATATAAAACAACTGATAACAACTGGAGTGTATGTGATACAACTTTGGTAACACTGTTGCATGGAATGAACAATCAAGTATTATGTTTCGTGTTTAAACTGTGCAAAAAAACTACTTTAAAATAGATGTTACAGCAACCTACGTCAGCATAGAGGAGTAGGGAAACAGTCAAATCCTCCTCTCCTCCTCCAATTTGTTTTCCCTGTGCCTATGAAGGGATTTAGAAAAGTCAAATTGTGGATCACAAAGCTTAAGGAGCTTGGTCACAGATGAGGGCTGTGATGGTGTTCCTCCAACAGTACAACTCAGAGCAGGATCATGATGTAAGTACTGAGTTCCCAGCAGTTTTGTCTCTCATAAACTGACGTGGTAATATATTTCATGCTATTCAGTTACTCATCCTTCAAGCATTTTGATCCATGAACACAATGCTGAGCCACCGGTGCCATTTCTTTCAGTTACAGTTTTGTTGCTCACCCAGTCCTACTTTTCCTCTCTAGATTGCCACTTCCCCTAGTGCTATACAAAACAAAAGAAAAACTTGTTTCATGATTGCAAAAAACCCCTGCTAATACAGTTCCTGAAGCTCCCTCTTCTATGTGAAATACCTAGACTACCCTGCTGTTTGAAAGGAAATTAATTGGTCCATCAGCTGAAGAACTAATGAAGTCGATGTGCTACAGATTTGTATCCTATGCCCTCCTCTTTCCCCCTTGTAGTAATTGAAGATAATTTCCTTATGTCTTCTGTAACATCACTTCCCTTACAGAGTCTTTTTATTTCTTCTCCTCTTTGAGCTGTATTTCATTATAAGATAGGGAGTAGCTTGTAATTAATCACCATGTAAATGCTAACTTGTGCACCAGCAGGCCAACAGAAAACTGAATTCCAGCTAGAGCTTTTCTCCTTCCAGCCAATGATTTTTGAAAGCTTGCAGTATTCATGAGAGCTCTACTCCTCTATCAAAGTTGGTTCACCAAAAAATCAATCAATTGAAGAAACTTTTCCTGCTCTTTTCCAACGAAGTATCCGTATCAGAAACTAAAGTGTATAAAATTCAACCCCTTCCTACCCACAGTGACAGTCAGGTACCTCTGTAAAATATTCCTCCTAGCATCAAAATCCTCTCAGCCCCTTTCATTATATGAATCCCATCACTCCTAGTCCCTCCTGCTCCTTCCACCTTCAAATCCTGACAGCAATTTCAGGGATGCTGATGCCACTATGGAAAGGAAGGTCAGTGCTAGTGATTCCACCCATGCAGGAGTTGTGCACTCTCAGGCCAGCTCCAGGTACTACACTGTTCTTCCCTTCCTCCCCCATCTTCCTCCTAGGCTCAGAAAAGGAAAAATTATTAAGTAACTGTGCTTCAGTACCGTGACATCTCATACCAGCCCCTGCAAAAGTTGGCCTCAGCAAAGGGAACAGAACCATGCAAAGACAGAAGGTGTGAGCTCCCCACCCTGCTCCGAAAGGCAGCTGCTGTATGAGAATTATTTCTCTTGGAGCAGATCAGTGTTGTATAAAAACCCTTCTGCAACAACACAGAACAATACAGGCATTGGCTCTGCAGCCCCATTTATAAATTAGCCTTGCTAATAAACTGCAAGAAGAAGGGAGTTCTTGGGGTTCTTTGCACAGCATGCAAAGTTGAAATCCCCAGTGAAATCACATTCCCCAGTAAGAGATTAAACAAGAGACGGGGCTGGGAGATGAGGTCAGTAGCAAGGTCGATGTTCAGGATACCAGCGAGGAAAAGCCTAGAGCAAATCAAGGTGAGGGAAAAAAAACCCTCACATTTATATTTTAGCCTTTCTAATAGGGGAGTTACAACACACTCCTCTTGTGAGTCAAAAAATTTTTGTTTCGTGTATTCAAATCAGTACCCTAAAGACTTAGGGCAACTTTTATTAAAATTAGTCGAAAGCCTAATTCACTTAAATGGGAACATCATCAAGACTTTAATTTGCTTGGAAGCTGTTACATCTTTATTATTGACAATTTAAGCTCATGGAACCCATTCTCAGTCTCTATGAAGTTGCACTGATTGTTTTTGCTTTCTTACAGCTGCTCACTCCAAGGCACCAAACAGCAATCCAGCAGCTTTTATAAATGTTTTCTAATTATTATTGTTACCCATAAATGTGTTTCCCATTTCTGTGTATAAATAGCAAACTGATTATTTACAGCACTTGCTCCTGCTGAGCACTAGTTTATCTGTCAAAGAGGTGAGACAAATAACAGGGCTATAATTTGTAATAATAAAACCCAGACATAATTTTTCTTTTTTCTGGGAAAAAACAAAAAAAAAAAGATACTGTGTCTGCACTTCTACTATTTTCTACAGGATTCCTTGAAGGAACGATTCCATTCCCAGTACAATGAAAGAGGTGCCCAAGATAAACAGTATTTTAGAATAGAGTAGGATATTCACTGAAAGTCACATGAAAAGGATTGTTCTGTTTTAGCAACACTGGGGAAGGAGGAGAAGCATTTTCATTGCATTTCACGATGTGGGACATGGTGTTCAGTTTACTGGACTGAAGGTGACAGAAAATAATAGGGACATTACTCCAGCTAATGCAAATCAGACCAGCTCAGAGGTCAATCAAATTACACCTCTCTCCTCTCTTTGTGGATCCTGTCAAGTAATCTGCATTTTTCTTGCCTTGTTCAGGATGGTGTGATGAGCAGCTGTGCTTTATGATGGACGACGCGAACTGACATTAGTGATCAGGCACTACCACAGGCAATTTGAAATGCAACTCTTTCTGCTTCTGAGATGAGCACAACAGAGCAACACAGTGTAGTTTTCTGTTAACTGATTCACAGTTCTGAATCGTATTGCAGCAACATGTCAGATCTGAGAGGGAGCTAATTCTGGTAAACCCAGTAGCCAGGGAGAACGAGCACCCCACACTACAGGATATATGATTAGTTACTGAAACATGTTATATACCCAATGACTCATTTCTAAACAGTGGACAGTTAGCATGAAAGGCCTTTACACGTTGTTCTGAAGTGTCATTAAGTATTCCTGGCTGATAATCTTTCTCTCTTTCTGCTTTTCCTCTCCTTTTCATTTTTTCCCTGCTGAGACATGCTGAGATTTGGTTTAGAATCCATTCTTCCTCCCTGGCCATGCATGCACAGCATGCACAAGTGGCAAGATTATGACCAAAAGGAAAGCACCCTGAAATGTTTATGATAACAATTCAACAAGCACAAGCTGTAAAGCTGTAGCAATTTTGTACTTTTTCTCTGCCCCTTTCCCTTTCCATGGCATTAGAGGGAAAGCAAAACATTTCCTCTCTTCCCACAAAAGGTATTTAATTTTAGATCTTAAACACAATCAGAGAAAATGGAACAATGGCAATAGCTTGTCAAGGTCAACTCCGTGCTTGATGCTGGAGCTCAGCTGTAGCCTTCCTTGATTACAGAGGCAATAGGGTGCAGCAACAGGGGTTTATAGGAGCTTGCTGAACATACAGCAGAGAACAATGATGTTGCTTGGCCCATATAGTCAATTATTTATTCCTTTAAAGTGTTGCAAATTTAGGAAGTTTCATTCCTGCATTCTAACTCTACTTACCTGATCAACATAAGGAGAGGGCCCACTAAATTCTTCCTTGGCATTTGAAACACTAGATCTTTGCTAATGACTCTTAGAATAAAAATCCTATTTTTCATATTGGCATGCAGTGCAAACTAGAGAGGATGTATTCTGAATAGTTAATTCCTGCTGCTCTGCATTTTGAGTATGAAGGCTGCACTGCTGAAAGAACAGAAAAATAGTCTTGCTGTACCAAGGCAATACATGAACATCCTTTGAAATGTCTGGATTTATAAAAGCAATAACCACTAGTGAGTAACAGAAAGTCATTGCCATAGGACTGTAATGTTCTCCTCTGTCAGTCTCTGATCACTACAAGCTGGGACATTATACCTGAGGAAGTATCCATCTAAGCTTGCCCTGTTCTAACACTGCTCCCTGCTAACATCAGCTCTTGCAGTCTATTGGAGACATGACATGAGGCTTGATAAACCTTTAAACTACCTCATTATGGTTTTTATTCTCCTCACTCTATCTGCACATAAGAAACTCAAATTAGCAAGTTAGAGAAGGAAATAATAAACACTAAACATGCAAACTATCCCACTCACTCTGCACTATGCATTCTTAAGCACCTGTCAAATCTGAGCATGGATTCCCATTATGCTATAACTGAAAAATTAAGTGCGGACTGTTCTGCCTGATATCCCCATGAAGATGAACATTAGTTTCAGCTGTGTTGTTTTATATTTTCAAGAAAATCACATGGTTTTTAACAGGAGTTTAAAGCTTTAAAGGTGCAATTTGGCAACCAGGCAATACAGGCTGGGAATTAGAAAAGCTACGGAAAGACCATCGTTCAGCAAACTGGGCAGGCCTGCTCTGTACATGCAGGCACAGAGAATTAAATAGGGGGAAAAACAATCTTTTTTGGTTTTTCCACACTTTAGACATTCTATAAGCCATGATTTAATTGTCTTTATTAAGCTCATTTATTATTGTTTGAAAAAGTTTCAGTAGAAACTTCAGGACATCTTGGCTCCAGACTCAAATTATAGCTTCAAAGACCAAATTATTGAGTCCTCACAGGAGCTCACAAATGAGGAAGGCTTTCCACTTCATATCTGAAGCTAACATAAAGTACATGCTGAAATCCCAGACAAGTAAATATAAAGCTGGATGGACCCTTAAGATGGAGTCAGCTTGCTGTGCATTTGTTTTTTCTTCCCCACCAAGAGTGGACACAGCAGGGGTAAAGAGATGAAATGCAGACACTTTAAATTTGTATTTTGGATTCTGAGTGAATGGGGCTAACATAAGAAAGAAAAGGGTTGAATTAACCTGATAAAAAGCCCTTCATCTCACTCATATATTAAACCCAGTATAGATTACATTTAAAAGAATTATTTACCCAGCGCTCACAGGACCCTCTGTGATTTTTAGATGCCCAGTTGTCTTATGTCATTTAGGAAATCTGACTCTACAAAGTTCAAAATGTCTCTGTGAGTTAACAGATTCCTCCAAAATGAGGCACTGGTCCCAGACTGGTCCAAGACATTTATCAGTGTCTACATGGAAACTTCCTTCAGGTTCATTTGGTGTCCTAACAAAACAGGATCACCCCCACACACATAGCTTTTTGGGCAAAAGTGAGATATTTTGAACCAATATTTAGTAATTTTTTGCTCTTCTGGTTTTTAATTATAGCTCTGTAAAGCAAATGTATTGACTAATATAAGCTGAGAAACAAATTAAATGAGGAAGTGTTACCAGAGACAGCATTGCTCACTACTTTTAAGGAGGCACATTCAAAAGTGTGTGGCTTTACCACCTTCCACAGCCAGGAGTCATTGGGATGCCATTATCAAACATCAAAATAAGTCCAGCTATGAGGGGGCTAGATAAATCCCATTCACCAACCTTTTATTAACTATATAAAAATCATCATTCCAGAAGCACTGAATCTAATGAAACCTCGGGCCTTATTGTTTCTTTCCTAAATTAAAGAAAAAGACTCCACAGAGAAACAATCCAGACCTGACAGTAGATTTCTCTCAGTAGATTTCTCTCTACTCTGGCAGTAGAGTTTTTATTAACTGTAATGAAATATACAGCATGTGTACTTCCATAAGCCTATACACAATAAAAGCAGGGTCTCCCTGTATCTCAAAGAAAATGGAAGAGCCTCAACCAGGAGAAGATTTCAGACCTGCCTCTTTGTTAGACAGGTGAGAGGTCACTGCCATTTTGCCATTACAGTTAGAGACATCAAGAAAAGAGAGGGAATTAGCTAAAGAAATCCATTAGTCAAGATAAAAATTGATACATTTTGTTCAGATTTTAGAAGTTTTCCATGCTTTCATTCTCTCTTCTCCATGAACTTTACCTTTCTTCACAAACATAGTGTAAATTAAGTCCCTTATTTCTCATTTAGAAGTCATAGGGGATTTGTTTATTTGAGATTTTTACATGGTTATACAGCACCATCTTTTCTGCAAGAGGGATTTGGACAAGGGTGGGCAAACAGAATGAACAAATATCTTCATGGGTGTGCATTTTGGGCACCTGAACTCTGGGAACTGCACCTACACAGAGTTCATCCATCCATCAGTGCCTCTATCATCAGTGCTGGAAATCTCTGGGTCAAAAGTGATAGTAATGCCTTGCTCAGTATTTATCCACCCACAGATCTTCAACAGAAAAGCTCTTTGTAAGCACCCAGCCTTTTTATACTTAAAAAGCTAAGGCATGAAGCAAGGATGATGCTGATAAAGCAGTCAGAAAGTAGTAGAGGCAGGAAGGGTGGCCACCATACTCTTTACCACATGCAGTCCAGTGAAAGACACTGTTCTTTGCTCAGGCACATACAGAGAAATAAAATATGCCTAGCAGATGGTAAGAGAGACACACAACATGCTGCCTGATCACATAAGCATGCAAGGAGTTTGAAAGAGCTGCTTGAACAGTGAGGCTGGGCTGGAGGCAAGTGGCAAAGTGTGTCCTGACACCTGCAAAGAGTCCCAGTTTTACTGCTGAAGCTGTGGCATAAAATATTGTCCTTCCTAATGACCCAGAAGAGTCCACCTAAAAGATAATCCTTGAATCAGACATGTGAGCTAGCCATGTTGCAAGTGGTAGGTTGAACTCTAAAGAGCTATTATAAAAGTTAATGTGATAGTAGCTCCTACACAATAGATATTGATTGTTCTAATTTCAGGGCTTCCAGGGAGGATAAATGCTTAACATTTAAGCAGGGGAAAATTATATTTTATATCTCGTATCTCATTTACAGCTGGATCACTAGAACCAGAAAAGTAGACTGGGGGTGAAATTGTACAAACATCCATGTAGCAGACAACCTAAATTGCTTTTGCTGAATATGAACAACATTCTTCAGCTGTTTTTGATAAGGATGCCATAGAAATGGCTGCAGGAAGGAAGCTAGAAGTTTTTCTGGGTTGGGTTGTTGTTTTTTTTTTTTTTTTTTTAGCAAAATTGAATCTCGCAAGTACTATTGCCAGTCCTTGTGTAAAGTAAATAATTTTTTATACCACATACAGTGCTGTAATCTGCATAAACAGCTGTCAGGGCATTTCTGAAAGAGAGTGATTTTGTTCATTTCATAAAACTCTGATCAGAACAATACATGAGCAACAAAACAACAACATTGAGGCTCAAGCATCCATTTTAGGTTATGCAGCCATTTTGGAGCCCGAAGCTTTGTTTTGGCTTTGCTATCCACTAGTGAAATATCTCTGAAAAAATTTAACGCAGCCAGAGTCCACCACCAAGAGATGAACTCAGGGCTCTGTCATACAGGGGCAAATTTCTGTCCACTAGGAGGAAAGTTGTGCATCCATGCTGGCACAAACTGTCACAAAGACACTGTAAATATGAACACCAGGCAGCTCACGGGGACTGACATTTGTCCTGAATTTGTAAAACCTATTGTCAAAGAGAATGAGAAACTAAACACCTATCAAACAAAATATTTGCAAACATTCTGTCCAGTGAATTTGCATGTTACAGGAGCTTACAGGGTACAGAAATCCTGTACTTTAGAAATCTCATAGCTTACTATTGCAGACTGACTCCAAATTGCTGGGTAGGTAGAGGTGGCCGTGGGGGAGGAATCTTAACCACAGGTGGCAGTTTTCCTTTCTGTTTTCTCCGAAGATTTTCATCATGTCTGCAAAAACCAAGAAATCATTGATTTTCTGTGCTCCACAGATGAAAAACTGTATATATGAACAGCTAACAGCTGCCAGTATAGCTGATGATGCTCCTGACAATAGTGTATGCGCTGCAGGTGTTACAGAACTTGCATTTAATTTAAGCATTAGGGTGATTTGTAAATGGGATTTGTGGTAGAATACTCAAGTAAGACACAGAAGAGGTCTTTTGCTTTATCCAGTGGAGTATAGTAATAAATGTGTCCAAAAAATAGGAACACACTATAATTTAACAGCATAATTCAAACCTATTTGCTACTCAAAATACACCTCCTCTTTCTTTGGCAACCATGCAATCCAATTTATAACCTTAGACCCGTAAGGTATTTTGTGTTATTCCATATTTACACAAAAGGTGTGTAAAAAAACACCAGACATCAATAACAGTAATAATCAAAGCTTCCAGTTACTTGGATTCAGCAGTGACATAAAATCACTTCCTGTCAGTACATCAAAGCATTTCCATGTACAGTGTTGTGTTGAAAAGACTGTTATTGATACTAAAACTTGACAATTCCAACCCTATGCATTTCTTTTTTTTTCATCTCTCACCCCCTCTCCAGTACAGCTCCACACACACAAGCACCAAATAAAAGCAATGGATCTCCTAAAAACAGGTATACCCATAAAGTTTTAAAATAAATCAACACTTTGCTGACTATGAACTCTCTTTCCAAAATGAAGCCACATAACCTGTTACAACATGAAAGCAAAGAGGTAAAGATTACATTCCCATAAACATTACATGATACTCCTAAGAAGTAATGACATATGGTTTGGTTTCACTAACACTCAGAAGCTGCAACCATACTAAAAAAAGTGTTCCACAATGAGATGGAGACGTTCCAGCTCTGTAGGAAAACCACATACCTTTCTCTACTCTGAATGCCCATGCACTTCAGCATGTCATTCAGAATTAAGTCTAACCAAGCACAAATAGGTAAATTAGATTTTTAATCATTAAAGAAATAGGATTAGATTCAACTTGGAGTAGAATGAACAGAATGCAACTCTACCCACAAAAAGGTGGACAACATATTTTAAACTTGCCACATACCGGATGACTTCTTGAGGAATATTTAACTGGTCGTATTTGAGATGCTCTCTCAGGTCACTTAAATAGTTCAAGTAAGTGACTTTTTTCCCAAACTTATGGCTAAAAAAAAAAAAAAAAAAATCACAAAGAAGTATAAAAACCATCATGGGAGGAACATTTATGAAGGGTTAGTTTCTATTACAAAAATGTAAGTGCTGATGCAACTCAAAATTAGAATGTAATTGAAGCAGCAGGAGACATAAGATGTATTTCATTTCATATGATCAAACATATATAGTGAATGCCTGAGAGTCTGATTTGAATAAAAATAACTTACTTCCCTCTGAATGTTTTGTGATTTGCATAGATATGAAAAACACTGCTTTAAAAGCCACTGAAAAACAGCTTTCACACAGCATTAGAAAGCTCACTCGAAGGACTGTTAACTTTGGAGAAATTGTTACATGGCCAACAGAACAACATATTTGTGTTATTTAGGTGTTCCTCTCTGCCAAAAGACAAAATAATGGGGCTGTAGACACAAACTATAAAGTAGTAAGTGACAGGTGAGATGTTCAAAGCTTGGATAGTTTACACCCCCTAAAGTGTTGGGCCATCAGCTTTATCTATTTTGAAAAAAAGATCAGTTAGCTTCTGGGAAGCATCCTGAATAATAAGGTTTTTCTATGAGTTGTACAAAACAGATTTCTGAATTTGAAGCACCACGTATTACAAGTTAGGTCTTGAGTTTCATCCAGAATACACTATTTAGAGCCCGAGGTGTTCAAACAAGGTTCAGTGACACATTTATGCAAGCGGCCTGAAACAATTTCGTATTTTTCCACAACACAAAAATATCTGTTCTGCAATTACGTTTCAAGCAAAATAATAAGGGTTTATGACAGAAAGTGAACTGCAACTTACTTTGATAGTAAGGGTTTATGACAGAAAGTGAACTGCAACTTACTTTGATAGTAAAATTGGAAGAAAAAATTCTCACAATAATGAATTTAGCCCTGGATTGTCAAACCCATGTACACACACTCCCTCTAGTGGGAGACGGTAGAAGTTTAAGTAACTTTAGTAGTTTAGCTTATAAGTGAAATAAGCTGAATTTTGCAAACTGTGTGGGGACAGACAGGTATCAGTTTGTGCACGCACAACTTCAGAGTTCTTCAGTGTCTTTCATCCAAAACAGCCTGAGATTTCAACACCTTACCTAACGCATGGGCTGGCACAGAGACCTCTCTAACTAATGACACCTGGAAATACACGACACATTGCGGGACACGTAATCCATAACTAAGTCAGGGACAATTAGGAATTATTGCTGTTCCTTAAAAATGCCACATCACCACTACCTAAGTGTATACTATTTTAATAACAGGTGGCTTCTGTTAGCTCAGTTGCAGAAATGTGCTCTTAGGTTATTTGCAATATGGAAAAAAATACATTTGTCTTAACGCATTAGTTTTTTGCTCAGCACTTTTGGGACTGGAAAAGAGATGAATCAACTTCTGGAGGTTGAAAAATTTATTATCATTTTCTTAAATACTTGGAAATATAAGTATGCTAAAATGCTTATTACTTTTGTTTTTCCCCCTAGTATTTCCATCATTTGTTCAGTTCTTAGCAAACACTTCGTTCATGTTAAACTATTCAGGTCACATACTAACAGGTACCAAATGTACAAAAAGACCTCCAAAAAATAAATACATGTTTCTTGATAATGAAATTTATTTTACAACTGGAATTTTTATTGAAAACCCTATCTAAAAATTAGTCTGGGCTATAATTCAGCAACCCTGGAAAACAAAAGTCCAGATTATTATTTTCCCTTCTATATGTGAACTTTGGTTTAATATTGACATTTAAATAAAAGCATGGTATGTTAAGATACGATTATTCTAAACTGGGAAGAAAAGGTACTGGGACCAAATTTAATATTCATTATCCTAGTAAATTAACCATATTAATAAGTTTTAGCCCTCAATGAAAATGCAGTTTAGGCAAATTGTACATGGGTAGTGTCACACTTCAGTTTTAAAATTATATCCTTAAGTTTTCCTTTACCTGAGAAATCCAAACTTAAGTCAGACAAATGCCACAAATTTATAGAAGCATTGGATGATTAAGCCATTTTAAGCAGTAAAGAGGGTTTTTTAATAGCTAATTCATGCCTTCTGGCTTATGGACTGTTCCAGAATTTACTCATACTTTCAATTATTTTACCAGTGCCAGTGTACAAATATCTTTGTTTCTGTTGGCCACATACTTTAACAGAGAGCTGCTGAATTAGACTCAAACCAAGCAGCCAGATACACAGTGATAAAAATCAAGCACAAAAAAGAACAGCCAATCCTGATGAAAGCAAGGTGTTCAGAAGGTCAAGACCATGCACCTAAGATAATACACCTGGGTTTGAAATGCCTATGTTAGATATGAATGCTTGAGCACATCAGAATCACCCATGATTACATCCAAAGAAAGCAAGGATTTAAATGCCAGTGTATCATGCTGTCCCAAGAAAAAAAAATATTCATCTTCTTTCCACAGATATACTAGGATCCAGGGAAAAATATTAATTGGAACAGGCTTCTGTAAACCTTTATTTTGTAAGAATTAGCAGGTAGTTATTACTCTGTGTCAAATGGCACAACTGTTGTACAGCCGTGGCTCCACACACTGAGTTCATTAACACCCAAGCCACATTATTCCTGCCAAAAGTTTGAAGTGTTGAATATGTAGAAGCTCTCTTTTCTTCAAGGGTCCTTTTGTGTATGTTTCTCACCCTAACAAGGCCATACAGTATGACAGACCAAAGCTCTACACAACTGGGTAGTAGTGCATCTGCAGATCTGAAATGCTGAACTCCCTTAGCCCTGTCAACCAGCTCCCACTGGAGCTATTCCTAAGGAGCTCTCAGCTACCTCTGAGAAAGAAGCTGGTTTCACACAAGTGTTTTAATGTTCATTAAGAGTTTCTCTGGTTTTGTTGTGGGATTTTTTTCTAGAAAGCTCCCCATACTCATCACACACCATATCAGCAACAACAACAAAATCCATATTCCTGAGGTACAATCAGCTACTGGATCTCCAGTTTCTGTCACACTTTTCTCACCATTGGTCTATTTTTCTGGATCTCTGGCATTTACTCTATTGCCAGTTAAAATAAAAATCTATAGTCAATATTCTTGCAATAAGAACAGCATAATCTGGAATGATTTTTAGTTGTAATTACTTTTTATATTCACTTGCTTCTTATATGTTCTGATCTGCCTAGAAGATAAATTTTCCCTTTCTAGTTAATTAGCTTTCTACCAGTCAGAAACCAAATCAATTGCAAGTTACTGTAATGGACAGTTTTAGGTGACTCATTTTGGCTTCTCAAGATAAGCTGGTTTCATCCTTCAGCTTTGAGGACATTTATAATAAAATCTGCAAAATGTTAGAATTACTTTGAGACTGACTGAAGTTCAAGAACAGAAACTAAGAAAGACCAGTCACCCAATCAGTCAGCAATATCTACCCATCCTTGCTAGTTCTTTGTAGACAGCATCAATTTTTACCATGCAAAGAAAAAAAAAAGCACCAGTAAAATACATACACCTTCACCATTATACCCTCAACCTCAAATTCTTTTGGGCACTTCAGAGCTTATCCAGTAACTGTGAATACACAAGTGGTATCATTCACCTCAGTATTAAGATCAGACTGAAGGTTAACCCTTTGTTAGCTGTTTTACCATACCACCCAGTAACCCCAGTCACAGACACAGCTCTCTTTGTGCAGTCAAACAGGACAAAAGAGTCATTTGTGGCCAACAGAATGACTATGTTTTAAAATGATACTTATTTTAGCATACCAGAAAAACTGTTATGAATTGAGACACCCTTTTCTTAGAAAGAACTCTACCCTGTTATTCATACCCAAGCTTTAGCTCACCTTACTAGACATATTGTTAGACAGTTTAAATGGGTACTGTTCTGCTGCTTGACATATTTTACCTCAAGGCTTTTTAAAAGCAACTTTATATAGAGAGCAAATCATCCTTAAACTGCCAAGTACCTTATGAGAGGTTTAAAGATATTCCACAGAATTTTTATGAAGTTGGTTGGATGTACAACATAGAGTGCTTTAAGGTTTTTCTTATACCTAGGAAAAGAAAATGAAATTGTTAGAGTTTTGAATTTGAAACATGGCAGAACTGCATAGCTGCAACTGAATGGGAGGTATTACTACAGGGATGCTATATAGTATTCTTTCAAAATACATTAAAAGGATCAAAGCTGAATGTAAAAAAGAAAAAAATCCCCAATTTTTCAAAATGATCAGTTTTGATGATACAATAGTAGGCCAAGATAACATTATTATGCTCCTAACCAGTGTCTGCTGTATCACAGAATTATTATTGGGAGACAGAAGGGAAATTAGGTAACTTGGTAAAAAACTGAGGATGAAGAGTCTCTAAAAACTTCTGTGATATAAAAAATTCTTTTCCTTCATCTCCCTTTATTTCTGCTTACAGGACTTTCATGTTGGAGATAATTTCTATATCCACTAGTTGTGTCTTGTTTTGCTAGTAATTAAAAAGATGAAGCCAACTCATGCTGTTTTATATTGGATGGTCCCCACTGTAGGAAACAAAAATCTTGCTCCATTATAGCACTGCATGATTCTACAGTGTCATATCATGATACATAAACAATAGATTCTAATAGGCTGAAACTGAAATGAAAATCAGGCTGCACAAAAAGACTCTGCTCTTATTCAATATTATTGCAAAATGAAATGGAGAAATATGGAACCAAATATCCTGCTTTTATATACAAAGTTTCCTTATTATTTGGCCAAATTTGCTTCCCGGTAGGGAGTATCTCTCCAGTGTTCACCATTCATTGTTAGAAACCAATGATAATGTGGAAATAGTTGCATGTACCCCTAAGCAAAACCCTCTTGTAACAAGTTATGGTAAGAGGGGAGAAAAGGGACCAACTCAGCAATTGTAACAATTTTTTTTTTTTGGGTTTTCATTGGGCCCACACATCTTTGAATGAAACAGGCATTGTTTTCACAAAGGTAGTATCATACTCAATCAAACAACTATCCTTGTGCAATTGTCACTGCTGTGGATATGGCCCCAAAATCAACAGTAAAAAACTAACAAGCAAAACATCTGATCTGCTTTACTGAATTTCCATCACAAGTTTGTTTTGTACCTTTGTTTGTACCTTGAAGCAGTTGCTTCTGTCAAAGTTTACACATTTCACAGTTTCCCAGATTACAATTAAAAGCCCAAAAGACTTTACTAAGCTTCTGTTGTAAACCTTCAAAGCAAGAGCTCTTCTTTTGCATCAATTCCTGTTGAACACTTGCTTTCATGATGCTAGCTAATTACTATCATCCTTTGTACTCTCCTCTGCCCTCTCTTTTCTTTGACCCCAAAACACACACGCAGAAGTCTGAAAGGTGCTGTGTTTGTTTTCCCTGGGCTAGTACAGCTGATGAAGATATTGGGATGTGAATGCTGCTTTCAGCTTCCTACTGATAGTAGGCAAAGAAGCTCCAGCTGTGAATAAGATGATGGGTGCACAGTTTTGCCAAGCAACATGCATTTCTGTTTCTCTGGTTCTCCTGCTTTCTGGCTCAGGGTGAAGGAATACAGAGAACAGATTTCTGGCATAAATGAGTCCAACTGTGCACTTGCAGGCATGGCAAAAGGCGTGGCATGGCTTTATTGGTAGGTGTGAACTCTCAGAGAATAAACATCAGAACTTCATCTTCCAAGAGTAAAAGGCTATTTATCTGGGTGCTTTGGCCTCAGCTACACCCTAACCAACTAAACACATGAAGTCATGAGCCATCACCATTGTTTCTCAAAGGTCAGGCATATAGAAGTACGGAGGTCCTTCTGGGGCTCTACACATAACAACCAACAAACACTCAAAGGCCTTTCTTCTTTCCTTTTTGGTACACAACCAAGGTTCAAACACATCTATGAGATAACTGAGAATGAAGAATAATTAGGCATCACAGGTATCTTGCTTAATAGTGCCCAGAAAAGGCAATGATTCTCAGTTTTGTCCCCAAGGCTTTTTATATTTTTGGATAACCACCTGCAGCACCCAGGCCATTCCTTAGTACATAAAAGAGAACTAACAGCACCTATATCATTATAAGCATTATAAGCAGAAAAGACCTGCCTCCTTCATGGAAGTTAGTAACAGACAAGACACAACCCAAAGGATAAACCAAGACATACTTCCTTTCAAATTCTTTGTAGGCTGTTTGTAACCATTTCAGAGATGGTTTATTCATACTCTTCAGGCCGTAGTGAAAGTAGACAACTGTATAATCATTCTCTACATACTGGTCCAGAGTATACTTTAAGTACCTAAGGAAAAAGATAACATATTAACTTTAAGACAGCTAATGGAAAGAGATTTTTAAACAAGAAAATGAGAAAAAAAATGTGCTATTTTTGGACAGAAAGCTAGTGACTGCCAATTCAGGTTTGCTTCAATGCATTTATCTCACAAGCTCATCTTGCAAAGAATTCCACATCACTGCAAAGATTGAAATCTGAAAGAATGTATTCGATTACAAAAACTATGTTGTTCATGAATCACTAAAAGATGAAGACAAAAAGGGGCTGTGTTTTCCAGTAATTTTTTTTAAGGATGCATTTTAACTGACAGAGACTTTCTAAATTCCTGCCTTTTGCCAAGCAAACAATGGCATTTTGACTTTTCAAAACAAATCTTTGGTTTTCCTCTCAATTTACAAACTTTTAAAATACCTTAAAAATACATTAGTCCTAATTTACTGCCAATTACCACTTGTTACTGTAAGCTGTTTTCTTGAATATATTTGCCTTTTCCTTGTTTGTAATGTGGGGACTGCATTCATAGATCATTTCCCTTAAAACTAATTTAAAGAACTCCACTACTTATCCCATCTCAAAATATTACTGCATGTTTTATAAGCAGATTTCTGTGTGTTCGTTCTTTTATGGTATAGTTTAAGATCCTTTTCTCTTCCAGTTCTCCTGCAATTGAGAACACAGTATGGCCTATTACACAGCTCAATGATTCAAATAAAGCAATGATGGAGGAGTATAATCTGGCTTCATGTCTTGCTGTGTCAGATTCCAACTTTCTCGTGTCATTCTCAATGCTATCTTATTATTCTGCAACAGAATCCCAGCTATTGCTCTTAATTGTATATGAGCAATTTTAATTCAATAAAATAGATAGTTTCATGTGAAATATATTAGGCTGCAGCTATCTACAAGTATCAAGGCTACTTTGACTATCCACTTTTGCGTGGAAAAGCCCATAACTTCACACTTGCAATGTCCTTCCGCAGCCCCATTTATCTGCTTATTCCCTCAGCATCCTGTAAATCTAAGACTGCAAATAGCCTGGGACAAGGACTGCCACTGCAATTAATATAATGCTGGTTTAATCCTTGAATTAACTATTAGTGGTATTTTAATGAAAGAAGTCGTAATAGCAGTAATTCAAGACATCATTAAAAAGAGCTTGAAATTAAAATATATCTAAATAGATATTCCTACATACCGAGTTTCTCATGTTTTATTTTACAGCTTGTAAATTCCTTGGTACATTGCATCTAGAAAGCTTGTACTTCTAAAAATAATTTAAAGAGTTTTGTGGGCATAAAACAACCAATATTTTCAACACAGTCAATTACCTGTTCCAAGGCTGTAAAAGAATTGCAGGTCTATTACAAAAGCTTTCCCAAATTAATTCTTTAGGTTTTCATGGGCTGCAGAAGGACAGCCTGCCTCACCATGGTCTTCATCACAGGCTGCAGGGGAATCCTTGCTCTAGCACCTGGAGCACCTCCTCCCCCCTCCTTCTTTGGCCTTGGAGTCTGCAGAGCTGCTTCTCTCACCTCTCCTGGCTACTGTTGCCCAGAAGTTTGTGGGTTTTTTCCCCTTCTTAAGTGTTATTGCAGAGGTGCTTCCACCATTGCTGATGGGCTCAGTCTTAGCCAGCAGTGGGTCTGTTCTGGAGCTGGGTGGCATCACAGCTCTATCAGACATAGGGGAAGCTCCTAGCAACTTCTCACAGAAGCCCTGCTCCTGTAGCATCCCCACAACCAAAACCTTCCCATGCAAACCCAATATACGTGGCCTCAAACACATTTCTGAAGTAACCTATCTTTTAATCTCTCTCTTCTTTCTGAAAAGTTGAGGAAACAGCACTTCTTTCCAATGGTGGTAGGCACTGATAGGTAAGAAGTGCTCAAACATTTTGGCAACGGGGGCTGAACAAGAACAACAAATAGGTTTAAAATGCTTATTAAGGACATGAGTCTCACAACAGAACTGATCTCCTTGTAATGACAAACTACAAGGCAGGAACATGTCATAGTACCCTGCTGTAGAAAGTTCATAAGAAAGAACATTGTGATTTTACCTATTCACAACCTTTTTACTACCAAAAATAAAAAAATAAAAAAAAATCAAACATTGATAACTGAAAAGGGAAATACATATAAAAATGTTAAGCACAGAATACAGTATGTTATGGAGATCTTTTATAAAAAGAGGAAAACCACTAAAATATAAATAAGTGAACAATATTCTTGCTGACTGATTTAGGAAATAAAGAATAGCAAACTAAGGCAAATCCTGATATTCATGAGGACATATGTACCAAGCACTCCAATAAGATATTTCCTCTTCAATTTTTTTCATTTGTTCTTATCATAAATTAATTTTTTAAATATTATCAGAATTAATTAATAAAATCAAGACAAGAAGGTAATTTCAGTACACAGGGAATCACTTCTAGTCAAGATTCCAGGTGAAGTAACTCTGGCAGTTTCATCCACATCTCATTTGATTAATATTAACACTGGTAGCTCCTACACCTTTTTTTCATTTCGCTTCTTGCCTCCTGTTTCTCCAGCCTGAAAGCTCATTCACCTGGAAACAAGCTAATAGAAGTTCACATATAAAATGCAAAGCATTGTCCAAGCAGGACACTGAGAGAAACTTACTCCAGCAACCTGGTGTGATTGAGCTGGTGGGAGGGGGGCATACGGCAGCAACTGAAGGTAATCACCTTCCTTCCAGAGTTGTCATCACCTAGTGAACAAAACAGTAAAGAAAGCACTCATTTATTTAAGTAATGTGACCTCAGTGATCTGAAGGAATGGCTGGTATCTGCTGATATTTGGGGGTACCTGTATCTCCCATCCTTACTCAAAACACACTGCAGAACTTCACTGCTGAATCACACATTGCCTACAGAAAGCAACGTGGCCACCACGGCAGCTGCTGGGCAAATGACAAAGCTAAGCTGAAATTGTCACATTCAAAGGTTGCTGGTGCTCAGCTCCTGACAGGGAACACTTAAGTCCTCCTGCAGCATACAAGTCCTGGAAGAAAACATGCCTGCTTTCCCTACTAGTCTTGGAAGTGACCTGTTTTCAAACTCTTCATGCCCTATTGCTGGAATTTTTCAGAATACCGTTCTGTCTCCAAGCACCCCGGGCATGTGCTTTGTCTCACATCTAAATCAGATCTTTTTAACCAACTTAAGCTTTCTTAGATACTCTTTTCCAGAAGCACTGCTACATTCAGATCACATGTAAAACACTGCAAGTAAGGCATACAAGTACGTTTTTCATAAGCTGAAGATCTTTTTGAAGATCTTTTTTGAAGATCAAATGCTTTTCTCAGTGGTGACCAGTGATAGGACAAGGGGTAATGGGTGTAAATTGGAGCATAGGAGGTTCAAGTTGAATATCAGAAAAAATTTTTTTACTGTAAGGGTGACGGAGCCCTGGAACAGGCTGCCCAGGGGGGTTGTGGAGTCTCCTTCACTGGAGACATTCAAAACCCGCCTGGACACGTTCCTAGGCGATGTACTCTAGGGGGCCCTGCTCTGGCAGGGGGGGTTGGACTAGATGATCTTTCGAGGTCCCTTCCAACCCCTAAGATTCTATGATCTATGATTCTATGATCTCTCAGTGTCCATCCCTTAGTTCCT
This sequence comes from Heliangelus exortis, assembly GCF_036169615.1. Classification (NCBI taxonomy): domain Eukaryota; kingdom Metazoa; phylum Chordata; class Aves; order Apodiformes; family Trochilidae; genus Heliangelus; species Heliangelus exortis. Next base: position 157,562,144 of record NC_092422.1, on the reverse strand, counting down.
CTGACAATGCATACATTGCTGCACTCAAGTTCATTTACTCTTTTACTCATGACAGCTTCTCCCATACTATCTGCATAGACAAGGTTTGTGTCCATGCCTTGCCCACCTCACACCCAAATTCCACCATCTGGAACAGCAGGTGCAGAGATTACTGAAGGTAACTCAGCACCAGAGGCTGTGAGGCGTTCAGATTCTAACATACATCCACATTAAATACACCATTCTTTTTAAAGGACTACAGAAACATCCCAGAAAACATCCCAGAGATTGAATTGGTATCTGAGACATTCTGGGTCTAATTTCACTGTTCAAACTAGCTGGTATTTAATACTTGCTTCTATCGCTACTAAAACATCAAAGTTTGGCTTTGATATCAGTAGGAGCACAATGAAGTTAAGAACTGAGTGGGTTTTAGATATTATTTATAACTCTGTTCTTCCCCTTCCACCCCTAATTAAGTATCTGTAATTAAAAAACCAAAAACGAAACCACAAAACCCACGAATAAAAAATAAGTAAAATGGGGGAAGTTAAATCAATAGCAAAGGCACTGAATAAACAAATAAAATCATATGAGCATTTCTATTAAAATTGGGTTGGACAGCTTCAGACCACTTAACCTGTGCTAGTTTGTATTGCTGATGCTGGTTCAAATTTACTTGATCTGAACAAACAGAACACTTCCCAGCTTTGTAAACACCCATCTTCCACTGGCCACTGATTGTGCTATGCTTTCCTTCTTTCAAACAGGGAAGAGATGTCTGTCCTCACCTGATAGACCCCCCAAAAAATAAAATAAAATAAATAAATAAATAAATATGCTTTGTCCAGTTCCTACCTAGTTGTGCTCAACAGTACTTAGAGGTCATGATGGAACAGCAACTATTTAAACCCATTCCATTTTAGGCAAATAAGAAGACAAGGGAGGGAATAAGTGAAATTAACACTGAATGACTTGTCACATAACATTGACTGGAAAACATCTTCCGCATTATCAATTCCAAACCTGTGTTATCACCAGGAACTGTATCACTTATTCCTCCCATTGGTATGCTCAGCTCTACCTTGAGAAATAGTCAAGTTTTTCTATTTCTTGCCCCTCCTGCACATTGCTTTGACAACTAGCAACCTGCTTTCTCAGTTCCAGTCTAAAAGCCACAGCAAGTTTGTCCCAATTTGTTTGTGTGACAATGACATCACCCACCTAAAGCTTCTCCTTCAGTACTATTTGCCATCTGGAAGGACTTTCCAGACAACAGTTATATCCCTCCCAGACTTTACTTTACTGCTTATAATCAAGCTAGATGACCTGTCACTTTCCCAACCATGATAGTCTTTATACTTCTCCAAACTAAGTGCACTTTTCCTAAACACGGGTGACAAGAGTCAGATAATTCCAGAGGAACATCACATGCAGGACTTAAGAGGTTTCCTAAGAATATCAACATTGTTGACTTTACTGAAAAACAAGATTATGTAGCTTGACAGCTACAGCCAAGTAAGATACCTCTGATGGCCACACCACTCTTATGTCTCAGAAGACAGACAGTATCTTTTTTATTTCTATAAACAAAGAAATTTCTGGTATTTGCTTTAATAGCTCTTAAGGATGTAACTTGGCTTGAATTTTTGTAATTATCACTTCAGTTCTGTAGTTTTGACTTCCAAAACATGTCTCTGCTTGGCTGTTTTTTCCTTCCTATCCTTTTTTGGCTGAGTGTTTATTTTTCTTATCTTTCTCAAAGGTGCTTTTTCATCCCACAAGGTCTGGTATCCCTTCCCACATTAAAAATAAATTCTGATTCCTGGGTTAAATAAGGTGATTGCACACCACTAAAAGAAAATATGCACAATATAAATATAGGTACTGGGGTATTTCTGCATATTGTTCTTAAACAGACAATAATTTATTTCCTGAAGTTATTTTTAAGAGCCTTGTTTGATATTCTCATAGCACTAATAGAGGCATTATAATGTGACACACATTGATACAAATTATGTACTAAAATTAAATTAAAACATTAATAAAAGATCATCCTCTAACTCATGACTTGTTTGCAAAAAAACTGGTGTGTTGCAATGTACTGTAAAATTTTTTTTTTTTTAGAAACAATAATTTTTACGAGTAAAATAAATCTAAGAAAAATTTCCAGTTTAATTACTAAATGAGTCACTAATGGTTGCTGTTGGTCACACTCAATTGCTTGAATTTAAAAGGTGGTAAAAATATCCAGTTTTGTAAAAGACTGCAAACTTAGAATATTAACATAATAGACCAGTTTCAATAACATGAAAACTGAGGCAGAGAAACTTTCTCAAAATTACCAGGAAAGCAGAACACCTCATTCTACCACACTGCAGTGCCACACAGGCAACAAAAACAAACAAGAGAAGCTCCACTCTGTTAAAAACTAAATAAAGCAGCACCAGCTTCCCATTAGTGATAGGAATTAAGGAGAAGAAAAAGGCTGCCCTTTCTCCATAAGCATCAGTAATGGCTTGAACATTACCAAATTTTAACATGACACACAAAGTGCTGATCAGAACAGAAGCAGGTTTCCTTTGCCCCCCATACCAGAAGGGCTGTGACTGGAGCAGGCTAGGAAATTGCCATCATATTTGCTTCCAAGTCTGACATAGTTTGAATCCCATGACCTTGAGAATGGAATTTTTGGCCAAAAATGTCAAAGTGCAGTTTGAAGGGTAAAGTGGGCAGTGGCAGTTATCTGCCCATTCAGAGGAGAGTGCAATTTCAAGTACACAGATTTTAAATGAGAACATTATTTATATATATATAAATATATATTACTATAAATTAGTATATTAAATCTAGTATAGAATAAAAGATACATAATATATATAAATATAAAATTATATTTTCATCCCACAAAATCTATATTCCCCTACTGCTTGGACTTAAATTAGAACTTAACAATCTCTCCTTTTCTATAAGGGGCGAAGCTAAAAAGAAGTGCAATATCAACTTTGTTACATGATGTTTTGCCTTCAGGTCAAAAGTCTACTGTCATATTAACCTACTTTATTTCATAGCCTAATGTCACCCAACACTTTGACATGAAAACTGACAACCCTTTCTACCCACCCTGGAAAATGTGCTCCTCCCTTTATCTTTCTTCACTGCTTTTGAGGTCCAAATATTCAGGAGACATTCCCAAAGACTGAGCACCTTAAGTGCCTGGGCATTCACTGCCCTGGCTATCCATCCACTTACACCTTTTAAAAAGCCACTGGCTCAGATTCTGCTGTGGTCCACAGAAAAGGTTTGGCAGATTTCTCTTGGCCATGAGCAAGAGGCTCCTTCCTTTGGATCAGGCACTTGCTCTGGTGCAGATGCATACCCACGCAGCCTCAGAATTATTGGTTGTGTTGGGCAAAAAACCTCTCCTGGGAGCACAGCAACACCAGCCTCCTCCTCTGCACTCACAGGGGTCTGTAGAGCATGCTGTCCTCAACTAGATTTATGCACAATTAAAATCCAAGCTATCTGCTGCAGTTTTATTTGTCTGGGTTTCACTGAAAGAGACATGAATCATACATCACTTTGGATATCAAACTTCGCAGTAGAATAAAAAAGTTACAGTAAGACATGGAGTAGGGCAAGTGGAAAAGGAGATTGTTCTGCTTTTTAATTAAGAATTTGGATGGCACAGCACTTCCTAAGTGCTTCTTGCAAATGAAAAGGTTTTTTTTCTAATGATACAGCTCATTCCAACTTGCAAATGAGATCTTTTGAATGCTGTAATTTTAGCATAACTTTTTAAGACCTGTTGTTCTGATGGTACTAAACATTACTATTTTATAAGTGAAAAGTGAAATATCATTTTAGTCCATCGAAGCTTGCCATTACAGCAAAACAGGATCCTTAATACCAACAGTTTTACCATTCATTTCAATGGGAGCAGAAACAGGGTCAAAATCCAGGGGACTTGCCACAGCAGAGAAAACACTTGCTCACATATTTGTTCCATAGAATTTCAGCTACAGAAAATTATTCTAAGACTCAATTGCACTATGTTAAATGGCAAAAGAAGCTGTACTTCCAAAGCCTCCACCTATCCTTTATGACTCTGGGAAACATGGTGTTGCAAAAAAAAAAAAAAAAAAAAAAAAAAAAAAAAAAAAAAAAAAAATAAGCTTCTCTGTTTTGCCTAGGCTGAGTAATGGACAGTAAATATAAACTAATCCAACTATAAACAAATATAAATAAATTAATCCACTGTGGGTCTCTTCCCATCCATAATGGCAACCTTCTTAGTCATTTAATACCTCCAAGGATGGTGACTCCACCACCTCCATGGGCAGCCTGCTCCAGTGCCTGACTGCTCATGTTCACCCAGGAGGAGGATTGTACCTGTACTGCACCTGGCTAATTCTGAAAAGTCCTAAATGTGCAATTTAAATCAAGTACAAGCTCAGGTGTCTTCCTAAATATGAATGACTACAGTGAATGTCCAGGAGAATTCCTACATTGGGAACCTTGTTCATTCCCCTCAGCAAGCAAAGATTCCCCACCAAAGATTTCCTCATGGGCAATTTTCTTCTAAATTTTGTCTAGGAGGAATACTTTGCATAGCATATTTCATTCAGATCATCTGAAAGCAAAGGGACAAAGGAACAGCTTGCTTTTTGGTGTAATTAATTATTTAGATTTTGTCTGTGCTACTCCTAAAGTATCTAAAATTAAATTGAAAGAAAGATGAGTTAAAGCCACTCCTGAAGCTAAGCACTCTAGGACAGTACAGTTCCATCTGTCTGACTTTCTGAACTAGACCAGTGCTGTAGTTTTAAAAAGGGGCACTGAAAAAAAAAAAACCAACTGCTTTCAATGATGCAAAACAAAGTATTTTGATAATTCACAGGAAACATAAAAGAAAATTTAAGGAAAGCAAAGAAACAGCAGAGTAATCAAACAGGGAATATAATTTACATTTATTTGGTAAATGGGAAATTATGTTAGGCTTTTGTTTTTACTAAGGTATATTCAGGTGTAGATGACTTGTTAGGATACCCAAACCTAAAACTGAGCATACATTCATATTTGATTTGGCACTTTGAGCCATCACTGATTTTAACAAGCCTGTTGCTCTACTAAATTATATTTAAAGGATACCCATTATATTTTCTCAGATCCAACAAGAAAGCACATCCACATATTTTGGTATCATTAGGTCAGTTTTGTCATTGAAAAATGAGACTATAACTTATAGTCTGACTGTCAAAGCAAGGAGTGCAGTAAATAAGGATTAATTTCCTTTGACATTCTAAGAAGAAAATAGTAGGAGAAAGAAGCAAGAGGAAAACTGGTGCAGCATTTCAAAAATCCAAGTTCAATTCCTGCCTAAAGGATTTGAACTCATGTTTTTATCACTTGGGCAAGTTCCCTCTCCACTAGAGCAGGAAATAATTTTCACTGATATCAGTCTTTATTTTGGAGCTCCTCTCATAGCAATTGAGTGAAAAACATGGCAACGTCCAACTGGTCAGGACATGCTCTGTAAAGTGCAAAACCCACATTAAAATTTGCTCTTGTGTTGCAAATAGGTTATGAATCAGAGCCTTCAATTTCCTTCTTGAAAACTGATTAAGTCTTAAGTCACTCCAGTTAATTTCTTGGTTTCTCCAGACGGGTGCTTATGAAATGTCAGAGACACTGATTTGAAGAATACCCTTTGGAAATTAAAAAAAAAAAAATGAACAAAGTAAATTTTCTAAGGAAAAAAAAAATCTTTAGACACAGTTCTTTCATGTGGCACTGCAATTCTAAGATCACAGACCTGCTCCTGAATATATTGCAAGTAATTGTAAAACTGACATTGGGATGGACTGAAAATTATTAGGACTTGTGTCTTAGGCTTATTAGGTAATTGACTACCAGTGAGTTTTTCCTCATGATACAGAAACTAAATTACAATTTTATTTTTCACAGTCTAAGCTACACAACACTATTCTAATTCACTGGTGCAAAATCAGAAAGGTGCATGAAATCAACTGTATCTTGAAGACAAATATGGACAGTATCTACAAAGACCCCCACTGAATATCTGAAATCTTTAAACTAGAAAAACAATAAAAGGCAAACAAAGATTTTAAACAATTATGGACTTTGATTGCATTAGAAGTTTTGTCTAACATGTAAAAGGATGTCACTGGCAGTAAATGAAAATACAAGCATCAGAGACAGTCCTACTAAATAAGCACATATTCTAAAAAAGGTACTGCAAAAAGTTGTCAGCAATCATACTACAGAAGCAAACTACAGAAAAGAAGGAAGCTTGATGAATATCTTTTTGCAACAAATAAAAATAATCTTGAGTTTGTTCTTAGGAGCCAGATTGAAATTTCTCCTTCAACACAGAAATAAAAGAAACCCAGCACTGCAGCACTGTTCCATTTACAAACACTCAGGCAGTTCCACACTGGTATTTTTGACACATATCAGCCTGTAATTAATAAGCAATTATTAAAGCTTACATCTTTTTAAAATGTCCCCTATTCTCATTTAATTAATTTTATTTTCATATTGTATGAATACAACTCAGAAAGTCTCCCTTGCATATAAGACAAAACTATTGTTATGGAAAGCAGGTGTGAGTGATTTTAATTTGTGAGAAGTAAGAAGGAATTTTAGATATTTTAAAATTTAAATTAACTGTTGGAAACTACAATACTGTAAGAGATGGATAAATCCCTGCAAATATTTTCACCTAAATTCTTTGTTTTTTCTTTAATAATTTCAAGTAAGACATCTCACTGCCTTTTAATGACAAAGTAAAAACTGACAGAACAGCTTTCAGAATTGCATCAAAATAGCCAAACACTAAAATTACACCTTTTCTCATTCATAGAGATTACATCCATCACAAACCAGATACAAATAATTCAAAAATTATTTGTTCCAAACAGAATTGGCCATTTTCAAGATAGAAAGATCTGAAGAGCTCATCCTTTCCTAAATCCAGAAAACATCCAAACCTCACTCCATGCCAGGGAGCTCCCATTTGTGGAGGTGAAGCATGTCTTTAGATCATATTTTATTTCATCCCTTTTCTGCATTCATATGCAGAACTCCACATTCTCTTTTTATATCCCACCACCAGAGCTGCTTTAGAGGGTGCAGATGGCCACCTGAAGCACTGTTCCTGGCTTGTGCTTTGCATTTAAATTGTCCAGTACAGTTGCAAAACCATTTCATATATTTCTACCTAAAATGGTACCTAAAGTCACTCTTTTTGGAGCTTAATCAATGGCTAGGGGAGCTGCTTGCCAACACAAGACTAGGATTAAGGAGAAAGCCATCAAATAAGAATTGTCTTGTGAATGCCTCCATTTGCTCAGATGAATGCAAGCCAGCAGTATATCCTAATGTCTGGAATTCATTCTAGTAAGCTCCAAGATGAAACTCTGGAAACTTCAGGTAGTTCTCCTTAAAAAACACTGTGGCTTTCACTCTACTATACTGAAGCACATTCCCATTCTCCAACACATGGATAAGGAATATGTATAAGATGAAGCCAGGTAGAACTAATGAGGAAGGGGCAGGATGCTTACCATGCTGTCCCACCACATGCTCTCTGTTTCACCATCAGTAAAAACAATTTTTTCAAAGGAGCCATTTCAGTATGATTCAACTTCTCATTTCAAATTTTTCTCCTTTTTTGAGCTCTCCCACCATTTTAACACTTCCAAGTCAAATGACGGAGTCCTTCTGAGACTATGAAAAGTACAGGTTTTGTTTGCCATGGGAGTAAGTAAACTTTTATTTATTTAAGTCAGCAGAGAATGTCTTATTAATTGATTGACCAAATGACTGACCAATAAGATTGCCAGGTTATCCCCTTTTTCCTTAGTATGGGGGGATGGAGGAGCTTAGTCTAAGCACTGACTTGGGGGTTTCACCCGGCAGTTCTGCCCATAGCTGCAAAAATGACAATGGTTCATCCAAGAAAAATAAACACCCAAGGAACCTTCAGAATTAACACCAGCTAAACCAGACAAAGGTCAAGTGCTTATAAATTCCAGGGCAGCTTTGAGTGATCAAAGAATGAGGAGCAACAACAAACACTTACAAAACTCTTATGCATGATTAAAGTTGAAACAGTAAATACAAGGCCCATCACAATTTGATGCTAAGTATACCACCAGGATAAAAAAGAGCCCTGAAGATCTCTTTATCTCTTTTAAAGCATTATCATGTAGCACTGCCCCATAGACAGATGGGGGAGGTTCTTAGGTGGACAGTTACAGTGCCACTGGTGTATCCAGCAAGTCTGTTAACACATCTATTTCACACTTTGTCAGTTTGACTTCAATGGTTTCATTAATAACTTTTCTATCTTGGTATTTCCCTTGTCCTAAAACTGGTGCTTGAGTGAGAAACATCCCAGTGGGTTAGCAGGTAGTAGCTTTTGAATCACAAGAATGTCAGTCTGTTATTGCCTTGTTCATAAATTTGAGACTTGTGCTGGGGGGTTGGTTTTGAAGAAGTTAAAAGGTAATTATTATCCTGTGTATAACTATCTTCAAGAAGATAATCTAATGGGTAGATTTCTCCTCCCACTCTGGTCAGAAATCACATTACCAGGGATTTCACTGCCTTAGTCAGTCAAACCTCACTAAATCACTGGTTTTGCTAAATTTCACATTCACTTGGATACCACCCTGCTCATAGCCTGAATCAGGAATGCACATATGCACAACCTGAGTTCATAATTTTCCAGAAAAATCATAACCTAGGTTCACCAGAGTATGAGATACAGAACGTTTCCACAATATAACACAATCTCAGACTTTGTTGCATTGAGTACCACCACTTGTTTCTTATTGTATATGTTTCTATATTTCAGGATTGTGATTATATATAATGCTATTTTAACAAGCACATTGATGCCAAAAATAAGCCAAAAGGAAAAAATATACAATACATATTTCTTTATAAAAAACTCATTTTAAAAGAGGTGGTTTTATATCATAAATATGCATGGCTCTTATATACATTGCCAGAATGTTTTGAAAATAAGTAAATGTAAACATTAAGTGATCCAATATTCAAACATGCTATGTACCCATAGCTTTTCTCCATGTCACAACAGAAAGCAAGTTGGTAAGTGCAGTTAACATTTACATCAACAATTTCCTTTTCTGCCTTTTATTAGTTTTTATACATTAACAGTTGCACACCCTTTCCAGGGCAGACTAGAAAAATGATTACATGTGGCTACACAACACTTCAGGTTATACAGAAAACAAAATAGTTTAACACAAATAAAGTATAGGTCTGTTAATAGGTTATATTATATACACATATTATATTATATATATATATTATATTGCTATAACTGTGTCTTAAAGGAAAATTAAGCTCTAATATTTGGCTTACAATTCAGCCATAGCAATTCACTGTGTTCACATATTCCTGTTAATCTGCTTTACAGGATAGTCTGAAAGCAGCATCATGATTCCTGTGCATCACCTTGAGGAGTACAGCAAGAAAAATGTCTAGTAAGCATGATGCTGTAGTATCTCTCCAAACATACCTGCTAACTGAATGATGCCATGTCTTGCAACATCATAGTAAGGGTGATTGATATTTAATTCAGGATCCTCAAGTGGAGGAGACACAAACATTTCTTCCTGTTGTGACTGTGTATCTTCCGCCTCATCTTTCTGCAGTTCTAAAGGTGAAAGCAAAAATGCTTAAATGCTAATGAACAATGAAAAACTTTTGCCTCTGATACAATATTGAGAAGCTAAATTTTAGCTCAGTTTGACAAAAAAAAAAAAAAAACAACAGGCCTTTATCACCATTTGTTATTATTTCAATCAATTTCTTGTTCTTTATCCTTTGTCACATGTGAGAAAAGCAGCCTTTTAATACCCCAAAGCTACCTTCACATCCTCCTTGTTATCTGCTAGGGTGCTCAAAAAAATCTTGACAATGACTGGACAGCTGGCAAGCTGTGACCTTGTTATTCACAACTGCTGGTGTTGTCTCCTCATTTCCTACACTTCCACAATCTGCTAGCTGTATCCATCTACAACTTCTTGTCTTTCACCTCCAGGTTGTTGAAATGGAGAGGTCAGAGTTTCTGTGTGCCAATATGTGCATTGACAGCAACTCCACATTGACACCCCCATGTGAACACTTCAGGAGAGCAGACTCATCACATTGCATAAAGGTAGCAAAGTGCAAACAAATCTCCATTTCACCTCCCTCAAAATCAACCGTTTCCTTTAAATCCTTTAATCTTCTGAACTTGCAACTGGCAAGGCAGCCAAGAGTCCATCCAACATATCCTATGGGCCAAGTAAAGGTGTGAAAGTCTGCTCAAAAGCCCTGTAAAACTTTAGTAGAAGCCCTCCAACTTCAGTAGATACTGGAACTAGATCCTAGAATTAAAATCTTCTTTGATCTGAAACGAGCAACACAAGGTCAGTTGAAGTTGTTCCAGGGTTTCTTCGTTTTGTTTTGGGAGGTTTTTCCCCAACTTTTTTCTTGGTGGCTTAAGAGAAGAAAAGGCACACATAAAATGAAAAAAATATATGTTCTGATAAGGTGCACTGTCACCTGTACATCATTCCTCTCTTTAAATCATGCAGGTTTTAATAAGGCAGAAATAACAGTTTTATCTATGACATTACTAACACTATTTTATAAAGTACTTCAAGAACGTTTTGCCTTCTAATCATCTGCACATATCATATGCTTTGACCACCACAAAAGATATACTAGGGCTGAGAGAATATATTAAGTATTGATTTCAGCCAGATTTATGTACCAGTAGCTAATAAGTGTTAGGAAAAAACTCTTATTAAATATTTCAGAATGCTTTCCACTCACAGTTACGCAGTATCTTTATATCCTATAAACAGCCACAAGAAAGCTTTATTATCTCATTTTTATTTTTAATGTGATTTGTACAAAAATGCATTTCACAAGGATGAAAAATGCCACTGTTGGCTGGGCCTCTTGAAGACAGAGGAGTCAGGAACACCTATACTATTTTTATTTTTTTCTTTAAGTCTGAATTCACATTAAAGCCTCCTTGGAAAAATAAATCAGCAGTCCTAGAGAAAAAGAAGATAACCTGCCTTTAGGTTGAACACAAAAAAGTTCAAATTCTTATTATCCCCAACGTGTATTTTTCTACTCTTTAAAAGTGCATCATATAAAAAAAGATACAGTAATCTTAACTGCAAAAGTACTCTTTTGCCTGAAGAAATTTTTTGTCCCCAAAGCTAGGAAGAATACAAACATAATGCACTGTAAGAACTTCATAGTTTTTTCTTTTTTTTAATATTTGCCTCGCGTTAAAACTCCGAACAAGGAAAACACTATTTTGTTTATCAGGTTGTTTTTGTTTGTTTGTTTTTTATGTCTGACACCTGTAACCACCTAAAGTAACAAAAAGTTCCAAAGGGGAGAGAGAAAAAAAAAAAAAGCTTGTGAAGATATGAAGCAGGAACTCTGAACCATTTGCCACCATCCACTGAAACTAAGAGGCTTTATTAAAGGAGAAATGTATATTCAGGTTAAATACCACAGATACAACTAATATATTAACTACGGCCTTTGGTACCAAGAGGCAGAGGCTAACTCTTTCTATAAAAAATTAATTTGTACTATGCATAAAAA